>NC_070604.1:14162160-14463540 GCF_027172205.1 Podarcis raffonei | reverse complement strand
GTCAGATTTTTTCAGAAATTGTGACCCCGGGACTTAGGGATTTTTTCAAAAAAAAAATTTCTACTGGTGAAGTTGTCGAGGGCTGATTTCTTCTCCTGTGATAAAAAGCCTTCTGTTTCAACCCCCAAAACTTTCACAGGAGAATTTGCAACCGTTTAGCACCATTTTTGAGTGAATTGCCAAAAGTCAGATTTTTTCAGAAATTGTGACCCAGGGGCTTAGGGATTTTTTCCAAAAAAAAATTTCTACTGGTGAAGTTGTCGAGGGCTGATTTCTTGTCCTGTGATAAAAAGCCTTCTGTTTCGACTGCCAAACCTTTCACGGGAGCATTTGCAAACGTTTAGCACTATTTTTGAGTGAATTGCCAAAAGTCAGATTTTTGCTGAAATTGTGACCCCGGGGCTTAGGGATTTTTTCTAAAAAATCTTTTTCCGCCGGTTAAGTTGTCGAGGGCTGATTTCTTGTCCTGTGATAAAAAGCCTTCTGTTTCAACCCCCAAACCTTTCACGGAAGCATTTGCAACCGTTTACAACCATTTTTGAGTAAATTGCCAAAAGTCAGATTTTTGCTGAAATTGTGACCCCGGGGCTTAGGGATTTTTTCTAAAAAATGTTTTTCCGCCGGTTAAGTCGTCGAGAGCTGATTTCTTGTCCTGTGATAAAAAGCCTTCTGTTTCGACCGCCAAACCTTTCACGGGAGCATTTGCAACCGTTTAGCACCATTTTTGAGTGAATTGCCAAAAGTCAGATTTTTGCTGAAACTGTGACCCCGGGGCTTAGGGATTTTTTCAAAAAAAAAAAAATTCTGCCGGTTAACTTCTCGAGGGCTGATTTCTTCTCCTGTGATAAAAAGCCTTCTGTTTCGACCCCGAAACCTTTCATGGGAGTATTTTTCAACCGTTTAGCACCATTTTTGAGTGAATTGCCAAAAGTCAGATTTTTTCAGAAATTGTGACCCCGGGGCTTAGGGATTTTTTCAAAAAAAAATTTTCCCCCGGTTAAGTTGTCGAGGGCTGATTTCTTCTCCTGTGATAAAAAGCCTTCTGTTTCGACCCCCAAAACTTTCACAGGAGCATTTGCAACCGTTTAGCACCATTTTTGAGTGAATTGCCAAAAGTCAGATTTTTTCAGAAATTGTGACTCCGGGGCTTAGGTATTTTTTCAAAAGAAAAAATTCTGCTGGTGAAGTTGTCGAGGGCTGATTTCTTGTCCTGTGATAAAAAGCCTTCTGTTTCGACTGCCAAACCTTTCACGGGAGCATTTGCAACCGTTTGGCAACATTTTTGAGTGAATTGCCAAAAGTCAGATTTTTGCTGAAACTGTGACCCCGGGGCTTAGGGATTTTTTTTTAAAACAAATTTCTGACGGTTAACTTGTCGAGGGCTGATTTCTTCTCCTGTGATAAAAAGCCTTCTGTTTCGACCCCGAAACCTTTCACGGGAGCATTTGCAACCGTTTAGCACTATTTTTGAGTGAATTGCCAAAAGTCAGATTTTTGCTGGAATTGTGACACCAGGGCTTAGGGATTTTTTCAAAAAAAAAAATTCTCCCGGTTAAGTTGTCGAGGGCTGATTTCTTCTCCTGTGATAAAAAGCCTTCTGTTTCGACCCCCAAAACTTTCACAGGAGCATTTGCAACCGTTTAGCACCATTTTTGAGTGAATTGCCAAAAGTCAGATTTTTTCAGAAATTGTGACCCCAGGGCTTAGGGATTTTTTTTTAAAAAAAATTCTACTGGTGAAGTTGTCGAGGGCTGATTTCTTGTCCTGTGATAAAAAGCCTTCTGTTTCGACCGCCAAACCTTTCACGGGAGCATTTGCAACCGTTTAGCAATATTTTTGAGTGAATTGCCAAAAGTCAGATTTTTGCTGAAACCGTGACCCCGGGGCTTAGGGATTTTTTCTAAAAAATCTTTTTCCACCGGTTAAGTTGTCGAGGGCTGATTTCTTGTCCTGTGATAAAAAGCCTTCTGTTTCGACCCCCAAACCTTTCACGGGAGCATTTGCAACCGTTTAGCACCATTTTTGAGTGAATTGCCAAAAGTTAGATTTTTGCTGAAATTATGACCCCGGGGGTCAGGGATTTTTTCTAAAAAATCTTTTTCCGCCGGTTAAGTTGTCGAGGGCTGATTTCTTGTCCTGTGATAAAAAGCCTTCTGTTTCGACCCCCAAACCTTTCACGGGAGCATTTGCAACCGTTTACCACCATTTTTCAGTGAATTACCAAAAGTCAGATTTTTGCTGAAATTTTGACCCCGGGGCTTAGGGATTTTTTCCCAAAAAAAAATTCTACTGGTGAAGTTGTCGAGGCCTGATTTCTTGTCCTGTGATAAAAAGCCTTCTGTTTCGACCCCGAAACCTTTCATGGGAGTATTTTTCAACCGTTTAGCACCATTTTTGAGTGAATTGCCAAAAGTGAGATTTTTTGAGAAATTGTGACCCCAGGGCTTAGGGATTTTTTCAAAGAAAAAATTTCTCCCGGTTAAGTTGTCGAGGGCTGATTTCTTCTCCTGTGATTAAAACCCTTCTGTTTCGACCGCCAAAACTTTCACAGGAGCATTTGCAACCGTTTAGCACCATTTTTGAGTGAATTGCCAAAAGTCAGATTTTTTCAGAAATTGTGACCCCGGGGCTTAGGGATTTTTTCAAAAAAAAATTTCTCCCGGTTAAGTTGTCGAGGGCTGATTTCTTCTCCTGTGATAAGAAGCCTTCTGTTTCGACCCCCAAAACTTTCACAGGAGCATTTGCAACCGTTTAGCACCATTTTTGAGTGAATTGCCAAAAGTCAGATTTTTTTCAGAAATTGTGACCCCGGGGCTTAGGGAATTTTTCAAAAAAAAAATTTCAGCCGATTAAGTTGTCGAGGACTGATTTCTTGTCCTGTGATAAAAAGCCTTCTGTTTCGACCGCCAAACCTTTCAAGGGAGCATTTGCAACCGTTTGGCACCATTTTTGAGTGAATTGCCAAAAGTCAGATTTTTGCTGAAACTGTGACCCCAGGGCTTAGGGATTTTTTCAAAGAAAAAATTTCTCCCGGTTAAGTTGTCGAGGGCTGATTTCTTCTCCTGTGATTAAAAGCCTTCTGTTTCGACCGCCAAAACTTTCACAGGAGCATTTGCAACCGTTTAGCACCATTTTTGAGTGAATTGCCAAAAGTCAGATTTTTTCAGAAATTGTGACCCCGGGGCTTAGGGATTTTTTCAAAAAAAAATTTCTCCCGGTTAAGTTGTCGAGGGCTGATTTCTTCTCCTGTGATAAGAAGCCTTCTGTTTCGACCCCCAAAACTTTCACAGGAGCATTTGCAACCGTTTAGCACCATTTTTGAGTGAATTGCCAAAAGTCAGATTTTTTTCAGAAATTGTGACCCCGGGGCTTAGGGAATTTTTCAAAAAAAAAATTTCAGCCGATTAAGTTGTCGAGGACTGATTTCTTGTCCTGTGATAAAAAGCCTTCTGTTTCGACCGCCAAACCTTTCAAGGGAGCATTTGCAACCGTTTGGCACCATTTTTGAGTGAATTGCCAAAAGTCAGATTTTTGCTGAAACTGTGACCCCGGGGCTTAGGGATTTTTTCAAAATAAAAAAATTTCTGCCGGTTAACTTCTCGAGGGCTGATTTCTTGTCCTGTGATAAAAAGCCTTCTGTTTCGACCGCCAAACCTTTCACGGGAGCATTTGCAACCGTTTAGCACCATTTTTGAGTGAATTGCCAAAAGTCAGATTTTTTCAGAAATTGTGACCCTGGGGCTTAGGGATTTTTTCAAAAAAAAAATAAATTCTGCTGGTAAAGTTGTCGAGGGCTGATTTCTTGTCCTGTGATAAAAAGCCTTCTGTTTCGACCGCCAAACCTTTCACGGGAGCATTTGCAACCGTTTAGCACCATTTTTGAGTGAATTGCCAAAAGTTAGATTTTTGCTGAAATTATGACACCGGGGGTTAGGGATTTTTTCTAAAAAATCTTTTTCCGCCGGTTAAGTTGTCGAGGGCTGATTTCTTGTCCTGTGATAAAAAGCCTTCTGTTTCGACCCCCAAACCTTTCACGGGAGCATTTGCAACCGTTTACCACCATTTTTCAGTGAATTACCAAAAGTCAGATTTTTGCTGAAATTGTGACCCCGGGGCTTAGGGATTTTTTCCAAAAAAAAAAAATTCTACTGGTGAAGTTGTCGAGGCCTGATTTCTTGTCCTGTGATAAAAAGCCTTCTGTTTCGACCCCGAAACCTTTCATGGGAGTATTTTTCAACCGTTTAGCACCATTTTTGAGTGAATTGCCAAAAGTCAGATTTTTTCAGAAATTGTGACCCCGGGGCTTAGGGATTTTTTCAAAAAAAAAAATTTATCCCGGTTAAGTTGTCGAGGGCTGATTTCTTCTCCTGTGATAAGAAGCCTTCTGTTTCGACCCCCAAAACTTTCACATGAGCACTTGCAACCGTTTAGCACCATTTTTGAGTGAATTGCCAAAAGTCAGATTTTTGCTGAAATTGTGACCCTGGGGCTTAGGGAATTTTTCAAAAAAAAAAATTCAGCCGATTAAGTTGTCGTGGGCTGATTTCTTGTCCTCTGATAATAAGCCTTCTGTTTCGACCGCCAAACCTTTCACGGGAGCATTTCCAACGTTTAGCACCATTTTTGAGTGAATTGCCAAAAGTCAGTTTTTTGCTGAAATTGTGACCCCGGGGCTTAGGGATTTTTTCAAAAAAAAAAAAATTCTACTGGTGAAGTTGTCGAGGCCTGATTTCTTGTCCTGTGATAAAAAGCCTTCTGTTTCGACCGCCAAACCTTTCACGGGAGCATTTGCAACCGTTTAGCACTATTTTTGAGTGAATTGCCAAAAGTCAGATTTTTGCTGAAATTGTGACCCCGGGGCTTAGGGATTTTTTTAAAAAAAAAATTCTCCTGTTGAAGTTGTCGAGGCCTGATTTCTTGTCCTGTGATAAAAAGCCTTCTGTTTCGACCCCGAAACCTTTCATGGGAGTATTTGCAACCGTTTAGCACCATTTTTGAGTGAATTGCCAAAAGTCAAATTTTTTCAGAAATTGTGACCCCGGGACTTAGGGATTTTTTCAAAAAAAAAAATTCTACTGGTGAAGTTGTCGAGGGCTGATTTCTTGTCCTGTGATAAAAAGCCTTCTGTTTCGACCCCCAAAACTTTCACAGGAGAATTTGCAACCGTTTAGCACCATTTTTGAGTGAATTGCCAAAAGTCAGATTTTTTCAGAAATTGTGACCCAGGGGCTTAGGGATTTTTTCCAAAAAAAAATTTCTACTGGTGAAGTTGTCGAGGGCTGATTTCTTGTCCTGTGATAAAAAGCCTTCTGTTTCGACTGCCAAACCTTTCACGGGAGCATTTGCAAACGTTTAGCACTATTTTTGAGTGAATTGCCAAAAGTCAGATTTTTGCTGAAATTGTGACCCCGGGGCTTAGGGATTTTTTCAAAAAAAAAATTCTACCGGTTAACTTGTCGAGGGCTGATTTCTTGTCCTGTGATAAAAAGCCTTCTGTTTCGACCGCCAAACCTTTCACGGGAGCATTTGCAACCGTTTAGCACCATTTTTGAGTGAATTGCCAAAAGTCAGATTTTTGCTGAAACTGTGACCCCGGGGCTTAGGGATTTTTTCAAAAAAAAAAAAATTCTGCCGGTTAACTTCTCGAGGGCTGATTTCTTCTCCTGTGATAAAAAGCCTTCTGTTTCGACCCCGAAACCTTTCATGGGAGTATTTTTCAACCGTTTAGCACCATTTTTGAGTGAATTGCCAAAAGTCAGATTTTTTCAGAAATTGTGACCCCGGGGCTTAGGGATTTTTTCAAAAAAAAATTTTCCCCCGGTCAAGTTGTCGAGGGCTGATTTCTTCTCCTGTGATAAAAAGCCTTCTGTTTCGACCCCCAAAACTTTCACAGGAGCATTTGCAACCGTTTAGCACCATTTTTGAGTGAATTGCCAAAAGTCAGATTTTTTCAGAAATTGTGACTCCGGGGCTTAGGTATTTTTTCAAAAGAAAAAATTCTGCTGGTGAAGTTGTCGAGGGCTGATTTCTTGTCCTGTGATAAAAAGCCTTCTGTTTCGACTGCCAAACCTTTCACGGGAGCATTTGCAACCGTTTGGCAACATTTTTGAGTGAATTGCCAAAAGTCAGATTTTTGCTGAAACTGTGACCCCGGGGCTTAGGGATTTTTTTTAAAAAAAAATTTCTGACGGTTAACTTGTCGAGGGCTGATTTCTTCTCCTGTGATAAAAAGCCTTCTGTTTCGACTGCCAAACCTTTCACGGGAGCATTTGCAACCATTTACCACCATTTTTGAGTGAATTGCCAAAAGTCAGATTTTTGCTGAAATTGTGACCCTGGGGCTTAGGGATTTTTTCAAAAAAAAAAATTCAGCCGATTAAGTTGTCGTTGGCTGATTTCTTGTCCTGTGATAAAAAGCCTTCTGTTTCGACCCCGAAACCTTTCATGGGAGTATTTGCAACCGTTTCGCACAATTTTTGAGTGAATTGCCAAAAGTCAGATTTTTGCTGAAACTGTGACCCCGGGGCTTAGGGATTTTTTCAAAAAAAAAAATTCCTGCCGGTTAACTTCTCGAGGGCTGATTTCTTGTCCTCTGATAAAAAGCCTTCTGTTTCGAACGCCAAACCTTTCAGGGGAGCATTTGCAACCATTTAGCACCATTTTTGAGTGAATTGCCAAAAGTTAGATTTTTGATGAAATTATGACCCCGGGGCTTAGGGATTTTTTCTAAAAAATCTTTTTCCGCCGGTTAAGTTGTCGAGGGCTGATTTCTTGTCCTGTGATAAAAAGCCTTCTGTTTCGACCCCCAAACCTTTCACGGAAGCATTTGCAACCGTTTACAACCATTTTTGAGTGAATTGCCAAAAGTCAGATTTTTGCTGAAATTGTGACCCCGGGGCTTAGGGATTTTTTCTAAAAAATCTTTTTCCGCCGGTTAAGTCGTCGAGGGCTGATTTCTTGTCCTGTGATAAAAAGCCTTCTGTTTCGACCGCCAAACCTTTCACGGGAGCATTTGCAACCGTTTAGCACCATTTTTGAGTGAATTGCCAAAAGTCAGATTTTTGCTGAAATTGTGACCACGGGGCTTAGGAATTTTTTCAAAAAAAAAATTTCAGCCGGTTAAGTTGTCGAAGGCTGATTTCTTCTCCAGTGATAAAAAGCCTTCTGTTTCGACCGCAAACCCTTTCACGGAAGCATTTGCAACCGTTTAGCACCATTTTTGAGTGAATTGCCAAAAGTCAGATTTTTGCTGAAATTGTGACCCCGGGGCTTAGGGATTTTTTCAAAAAAAAAATTCAGCCGATTAAGTTGTCGTGGGCTGATTTCTTGTCCTGGAATAAAAAGCCTTCTGTTTCGACCCCGAAACCTTTCACGGGAGCATTTGCCACCGTTTAGCACTATTTTTGAGTGAATTGCCAAAAGTCAGATTTTTGCTGAAATTGTGACACCAGGGCTTAGGGATTTTTTCAAAAAAAAAATTTCTCCCAGTTATGTTGTCGAGGGCTGATTTCTGCTCCTGTGATAAAAAGCCTTCTGTTTCGACCCCCAAAACTTTCACAGGAGCATTTGCAACCGTTTAGCACCATTTTTGAGTGAATTGCCAAACGTCAGATTTTTGCTGAAACTGTGACCCCGGGGCTTAGGGATTTTTTCAAAAAAAAAATTCTACCGGTTAACTTGTCGAGGGCTGATTTCTTCTCCTGTGATAAAAAGCCTTCTGTTTCGACCCCGAAACCTTTCATGGGAGTATTTTTCAACCGTTTAGCACCATTTTTGAGTGAATTGCCAAAAGTCAGTTTTTTGCTGAAATTGTGACCCCGGGGCTTAGGGATTTTTTTTAAAAAAAATATTCTCCTGTTGAAGTTGTCGAGGCCTGATTTCTTGTCCTGTGATAAAAAGCCTTCTGTTTCGACCGCCAAACCTTTCACGGGAGCATTTGCAACCGTTTAGCACCATTTTTGAGTGAATTGCCAAAAGTCAGATTTTTGCTGAAATTGTGACCCCGGGGCTTAGGGATTTTTTCAAAAAAAAAAATTCAGCCAATTAAGTTGTCGTGGGCTGATTTCTTGTCCTGTGATAAAAAGCCTTCTGTTTCGACCGCCAAACCTTTCACGGGAGCATTTGCAACCGTTTAGCACCATTTTTGAGTGAATTGCCAAAAGTCAGATTTTTGCTGAAATTGTGACACCAGGGCTTAGGGATTTTTTCAAAAAAAAAATTTCTACTGGTGAAGGTGTCGAGGCCTGATTTCTTGTCCTGTGATAAAAAGCCTTCTGTTTCGACCCCGAAACCTTTCATGGGAGTATTTGCAACCGTTTAGCACCATTTTTGAGTGAATTGCCAAAAGTCAGATTTTTTCAGAAATTATGACCCCGGGGCTTAGGGATTTTTTCAAAAAAAAAAATTCTACTGGTGCAGTTGTCGAGGGCTGATTTCTTGTCCTGTGATAAAAAGCCTTCTGTTTCGACTGCCAAACCTTTCACGGGAGCATTTGCCACCGTTTAGCACTATTTTTGAGTGAATTGCCAAAAGTCAGATTTTTGCTGAAATTGTGACACCAGGGCTTAGGGATTTTTTCAAAAAAAAAAAATTCTCCTGGTTAAGTTGTCGAGGGCTGATTTCTTCTCCTGTGATAAAAAGCCTTCTGTTTCGACCCCCAAAACTTTCACAGGAGCATTTGCAACCGTTTAGCACCATTTTTGAGTGAATTGCCAAACGTCAGATTTTTGCTGAAACTGTGACCCCGGGGCTTAGGGATTTTTTTTTAAAAAAAATTTCAGCCGGTTAAGTTGTCGAGGGCTGATTTCTTCTCCAGTGATAAAAAGCCTTCTGTTTCGACCGCAAACCCTTTCACGGAAGCATTTGCAATCATTTAGCACCATTTTTCAGTGAATTCCGAAAAGTCAGATTTTTGCTGAAATTGTGACCCCAGGGCTTAGGTATTTTTTCAAAAAAAAAAATTTCTGCCGGTTAAGTTGTCGAGGGCTGATTTCTTCTCCTGTGATAAAAAGCCTTCTGTTTCGACCCCCAAAACTTTCACAGGAGAATTTGCAACCGTTTAGCACCATTTTTGAGTGAATTGCCAAAAGTCAGATTTTTTCAGAAATTGTGACCCCGGGGCTTAGGGATTTTTTCCAAAAAAAAATTTCTACTGGTGAAGTTGTCGAGGGCTGATTTCTTGTCCTGTGATAAAAAGCCTTCTGTTTCGACTGCCAAACCTTTCACGGGAGCATTTGCAAACGTTTAGCACTATTTTTGAGTGAATTGCCAAAAGTCAGATTTTTGCTGAAATTGTGACCCCGGGGCTTAGGGATTTTTTCTAAAAAATGTTTTTCCGCCGGTTAAGTCGTCGAGGGCTGATTTCTTGTCCTGTGATAAAAAGCCTTCTGTTTCGACCGCCAAACCTTTCACGGGAGCATTTGCAACCGTTTAGCACCATTTTTCAGTGAATTCCGAAAAGTCAGATTTTTGCTGAAATTGTGACCCCGGGGCTTAGGTATTTTTTCAAAAAAAAAAATTTCTGCCGGTTAAGTTGTCGAGGGCTGATTTCTTGTCCTGGGATAAAAAGCCTTCTGTTTCGACCGCCAAACCTTTCACGGGAGCATTTGCAACCGTTTAGCACCATTTTTGAGTGAATTGCCAAAAGTCAGATTTTTGCTGAAATTATGACCCCGGGGCTTAGGGATTTTTTCAAAAAAAAAATTCTACTGGTGCAGTTGTCGAGGGCTGATTTCTTGTCCTGTGATAAAAAGCCTTCTGTTTCGACTGCCAAACCTTTCACGGGAGCATTTGCCACCGTTTAGCACCATTTTTGAGTGAATTGCCAAAAGTCAGATTTTTGCTGAAATTGTGACCCCGGGCCTTAGGGATTTTTTCAAAAAAAAAATTTCAGCCGGTTAACTTCCCGAGGTCTGATTTCTTGTCCTGTGATAAAAAGCCTTCTGTTTCGACCCCGAAACCTTTCATGGGAGTATTTGCAACCGTTTAGCACCATTTTTGAGTGAATTGCCAAAAGTCAGATTTTTTCAGAAATTGTGACCCCGGGGCTTAGGGATTTTTTCAAAAAAAAAATTTCTACTGGTGAAGTTGTCGAGGGCTGATTTCTTGTCCTGTGATAAAAAGCCTTCTGTTTCGACCCCCAAAACTTTCACAGGAGAATTTGCCACCGTTTAGCACCATTTTTGAGTGAATTGCCAAAAGTCAGATTTTTGCTGAAATTGTGACCCCGGGGCTTAGGTATTTTTTCAAAAGAAAAAATTCTGCTGGTGAAGTTGTCGAGGGCTGATTTCTTGTCCTGTGATAAAAAGCCTTCTGTTTCGACCCCCAAACCTTTCACGGGAGCATTTGCAACCGTTTAGCACCATTTTTTAGTGAATTGCCAAAAGTCAGATTTTTGCTGAAATTGTGACCCCGGGGCTTAGGGATTTTTTAAAAAAAAAAATTTCAGCCGGTTCAGTTGTCGAGGGCTGATTTCTTCTCCTGTGATAAAAAGCCTTCTGTTTTGACTGCCAAACCTTTCACGGGAGCATTTGCAACCGTTTAGCACCATTTTTGAGTGAATTGCCAAAAGTCAGATTTTTTCAGAAATTGTGACCCACGGGCTTAGGGATTTTTTCAAAAAAAAAATTTCAGCCGGTTAACTTCCCGAGGTCTGATTTCTTGTCCTGTGATAAAAAGCCTTCTGTTTCGACCCCGAAACCTTTCATGGGAGTATTTGCAACCGTTTAGCACCATTTTTGAGTGAATTGCCAAAAGTCAGATTTTTTCAGAAATTGTGACCCCGGGGCTTAGGGATTTTTTCAAAAAAAAAAATTCTCCCGGTTATGTTGTCGAGGGCTGATTTCTTGTCCTGTGATAAAAAGCCTTCTGTTTCGACCCCCAAAACTTTCACAGGAGAATTTGCAACCGTTTAGCACCATTTTTGAGTGAATTGCCAAAAGTCAGATTTTTTCAAAAATTGTGACCCACGGGCTTAGGGGTTTTTTTTAAAAAAAAAATTCTGCCGGATATCTTGTCGAGGACTGATTTCTTGTCCTGTGATAAAAAGCCTTCTGTTTCGACTGCGAAACCTTTCACAGGAGCATTTGCAACCGTTTAGCACTATTTTTGAGTGAATTGCCAAAAGTCAGATTTTTGCTGAAACTGTGACCCCGGGGCTTAGGGATTTTTTCAAAAAAAAAAAAATTCTGCCGGTTAACTTCTCGAGGGCTGATTTCTTGTCCTGTGATAAAAAGCCTTCTGTTTCGAACGCCAAACCTTTCACGGGAGCATTTGCAACTGTTTAGCACCATTTTTGAGTGAATTGCCAAAAGTTAGATTTTTGCTGAAATTATGACCCCGGGGCTTAGGGATTTTTTCTAAAAAATCTTTTTCCGCCGGTTAAGTTGTCGAGGGCTGATTTCTTGTCCTGTGATAAAAAGCCTTCTGTTTCGACCCCCAAACCTTTCACGGAAGCATTTGCAACCGTTTACAACCATTTTTGAGTGAATTGCCAAAAGTCAGATTTTTGCTGAAATTGTGACCCCGGGGCTTAGGGATTTTTTCTAAAAAATCTTTTTCCGCCGGTTAACTTCTCGAGGGCTGATTTCTTGTCCTGTGATAAAAAGCCTTCTGTTTCGACCGCCAAACCTTTCACGGGAGCATTTGCAACCGTTTAGCACCATTTTTGAGTGAATTGCCAAAAGTCAGATTTTTGCTGAAATTGTGACCCCTGGACTTAGGGATTTTTTCAAAAAAAAAAATTCTACTGGTGAAGTTGTCGAGGCCTGATTTTTTGTCCTGTGATAAAAAGCCTTCTGTTTCGACCCCGAAACCTTTCATGGCAGTATTTGCAACCGTTTAGCACCATTTTTGAGTGAATTGCCAAAAGTCAGATTTTTGCTGAAATTGTGACCCCGGGGCTTAGGTATTTTTTCAAAAGAAAAAATTCTGCTGGTGAAGTTGTCGAGGGCTGATTTCTTCTCCTGTGATAAAAAGCCTTCTGTTTTGACTGCCAAACCTTTCACGGGAGCATTTGCAACCGTTTAGCACCATTTTTGAGTGAATTGCCAAAAGTCAGATTTTTTCAGAAATTGTGACCCCGGGGCTTAGGGATTTTTTCAAAAAAAAAATTCTGCCGGATATCTTGTCGAGGACTGATTTCTTGTCCTGTGATAAAAAGCCTTCTGTTTCGACTGCCAAACCTTTCACGGGAGCATTTGCAACCGTTTAGCACTATTTTTGAGTGAATTGCCAAAAGTCAGATTTTTTCAGAAATTGTGACCCCGGGACTTAGGGATTTTTTCAAAAAAAAAAATTCTACTGGTGAAGTTGTCAAGGGCTGATTTCTTGTCCTGTGATAAAAAGCCTTCTGTTTCGACCCCCAAAACTTTCACAGGAGCATTTGCAACCGTTTAGCACTATTTTTGAGTGAATTGCCAAAAGTCAGATTTTTGCTGAAATTGTGACCCCGGGGCTTAGGGATTTTTTTTAAAAAAAAATTCTTCTGGTGAAGTTGTCGAGGGCTGATTTCTTGTCCTGTGATAAAAAGCCTTCTGTTTCGACTGCCAAACCTTTCACGGAAGCATTTGCAACCGTTTAGCAATATTTTTGAGTGAATTGCCAAAAGTCAGATTTTTTCAGAAATTGTGACCCCGGGGCTTAGGGATTTTTTCAAAAAAAAAATTTCTCCCGGTTATGTTGTCGAAGGCTGATTTCTTGTCCTGTGACAAAAAGCCTTCTGTTTCGACCCCCAAAACTTTCACAGGAGCATTTGCAACCGTTTAGCACCATTTTTGAGTGAATTGCCAAAAGTCAGATTTTTTCAGAAATTTTGACTCCGGGGCTTAGGGATTTTTTTTTTTAAAAAAAATTCTACTGGTGAAGTTGTCGAGGGCTGATTTCTTGTCCTGTGATAAAAAGCCTTCTGTTTCGACTGACAAACTTTTCACGGGAGCATTTGCAACCGTTTAGCACTATTTTTGAGTGAATTGCCAAAAGTCAGATTTTTGCTGAAATTGTGACACCAGGGCTTAGGGATTTTTTTTAAAAAAAAAATTCTACTGGTGAAGTTGTCGAGGGCTGGTTTCTTCTCCTGTGATAAAAAGCCTTCTGTTTCGACCCCCAAAACTTTCACAGGAGCATTTGCAACCGTTTAGCACCATTTTTGAGTGAATTGCCAAAAGTCAGATTTTTTCAGAAATTGTGACCCCGGGGCTTAGCGATTTTTTCAAAAAAAAAATTTCAGCCGATTAAGTTGTCGAGGGCTGATTTCTTGTCCTGTGATAAAAAGCCTTCTGTTTCGACCCCGAAACCTTTCATGGGAGTATTTGCAACCATTTAGCACCATTTTTGAGTGAATTGCCAAAAGTCAGATTTTTTCAGAAATTGTGACCCCGGGGCTTAGGGATTTTTTCAAAAAAAAAATTTCTACTGGTGAAGTTGTCAAGGGCTGATTTCTTGTCCTGTGATAAAAAGCCTTCTGTTTCGACCCCCAAAACTTTCACAGGAGCATTTGCAACCGTTTAGCACCATTTTTGAGTGAATTGCCAAAAGTCAGATTTTTTGCTGAAATTGTGACCCCGGGGCTTAGGTATTTTTTTAAAAAAAAAATTCTTCTGGTGAAGTTGTCGAGGGCTGATTTCTTGTCCTGTGATAAAAAGCCTTCTGTTTCGACTGCCAAACCTTTCACGGGAGCATTTGCAACCGTTTAGCAATATTTTTGAGTGAATTGCCAAAAGTCAGATTTTTTCAGAAATTGTGACCCCGGGGCTTAGGGATTTTTTCAAAAAAAAAATTTCTCCCGGTTATGTTGTCGAAGGCTGATTTCTTGTCCTGTGATAAAAAGCCTTCTGTTTCGACCCCCAAAACTTTCACAGGAGCATTTGCAACCGTTTAGCACCATTTTTGAGTGAATTGCCAAAAGTCAGATTTTTGATGAAATTGTCACCCTGGGGCTTAGGGAATTTTTCAAAAAAAAAAATTCAGCCGATTAAGTTGTCGTGGGCTGATTTCTTGTCCTGTGATAAAAAGCCTTCTGTTTCGACCCCGAAACCTTTCATGGGAGTATTTGCAACCGTTTAGCACCATTTTTGAGTGAATTGCCAAAAGTCAGATTTTTTCAGAAATTGTGACCCCGGGACTTAGGGATTTTTTCAAAAAAAAAATTTCTACTGGTGAAGTTGTCGAGGGCTGATTTCTTCTCCTGTGATAAAAAGCCTTCTGTTTCGACCCCCAAAACTTTCACAGGAGAATTTGCAACCGTTTAGCACCATTTTTGAATGTATTGCCAAAAGTCAGATTTTTTCAGAAATTGTGACCCCGGGGCTTAGGGATTTTTTCCAAAAAAAAATTTCTACTGGTGAAGTTGTCGAGGGCTGATTTCTTGTCCTGTGATAAAAAGCCTTCTGTTTCGACTGACAAACCTTTCACGGGAGCATTTGCAACCGTTTAGCACCATTTTTGAGTGAATTGCCAAAAGTCAGATTTTTTCAGTAATTGTGACCCCGGGGCTTAGGGATTTTTTTATATAAAAAAATTCTACTGGTGAAGTCGAGGGCTGATTTCTTGTCCTGTCATAAAAAGCCTTCTGTTTCGACTGACAAACCTTTCACGGGAGCATTTGCAACCGTTTAGCACCATTTTTGAGTGAATTGCCAAAAGTTAGATTTTTGCTGAAATTATGACCCCGGGGCTTAGGGATTTTTTCTAAAAAATCTTTTTCCGCCGGTTAAGTTGTCGAGGGCTGATTTCTTGTCCTGTTATAAAAAGCCTTCTGTTTCGACCGCCAAACCTTTCACGGGAGCATTTGCAACCGTTTACAACCATTTTTGAGTGAATTGCCAAAAGTCAGATCTTTTCAGAAATTGTGACCCCGGGGCTTAGGGATTTTTTTAAAAAAAAAATTCTACTGGTGAAGTTGTCGAGGCCTGATTTCTTGTCCTGTGATAAAAAGCCTTCTGTTTCGACCCCGAAACCTTTCATGGGAGTATTTGCAACCGTTTAGCACCATTTTTGAGTGAATTGCCAAAAGTCAGTTTTTTGCTGAAATTGTGACCCCGGGGCTTAGGGATTTTTTCAAAATAAAAATTCTACTGGTGAAGTTGTCGAGGCCTGATTTCTTGTCCTGTGATAAAAAGCCTTCTGTTTCGACCGCCAAACCTTTCACGGGAGCATTTGCAACCGTTTCGCACCATTTTTGAGTGAATTGCCAAAAGTCAGATTTTTGCTGAAATTGTGACCCCGGGGCTTAGGGATTTTTTCAAAAAAAAAAATTCAGCCAATTAAGTTGTCGTGGGCTGATTTCTTGTCCTGTGATAAAAAGCCTTCTGTTTCGACCGCCAAACCTTTCACGGGAGCATTTGCAACCGTTTAGCACCATTTTTGAGTGAATTGCCAAAAGTCAGATTTTTGCTGAAATTGTGACACCAGGGCTTAGGGATTTTTTCAAAAAAAAAATTTCTACTGGTGAAGGTGTCGAGGCCTGATTTCTTGTCCTGTGATAAAAAGCCTTCTGTTTCGACCCCGAAACCTTTCATGGGAGTATTTGCAACCGTTTAGCACCATTTTTGAGTGAATTGCCAAAAGTCAGATTTTTTCAGAAATTATGACCCCGGGGCTTAGGGATTTTTTCAAAAAAAAAAATTCTACTGGTGCAGTTGTCGAGGGCTGATTTCTTGTCCTGTGATAAAAAGCCTTCTGTTTCGACTGCCAAACCTTTCACGGGAGCATTTGCCACCGTTTAGCACTATTTTTGAGTGAATTGCCAAAAGTCAGATTTTTGCTGAAATTGTGACACCAGGGCTTAGGGATTTTTTCAAAAAAAAAAAATTCTCCTGGTTAAGTTGTCGAGGGCTGATTTCTTCTCCTGTGATAAAAAGCCTTCTGTTTCGACCCCCAAAACTTTCACAGGAGCATTTGCAACCGTTTAGCACCATTTTTGAGTGAATTGCCAAACGTCAGATTTTTGCTGAAACTGTGACCCCGGGGCTTAGGGATTTTTTTTTAAAAAAAATTTCAGCCGGTTAAGTTGTCGAGGGCTGATTTCTTCTCCAGTGATAAAAAGCCTTCTGTTTCGACCGCAAACCCTTTCACGGAAGCATTTGCAATCATTTAGCACCATTTTTCAGTGAATTCCGAAAAGTCAGATTTTTGCTGAAATTGTGACCCCAGGGCTTAGGTATTTTTTCAAAAAAAAAAATTTCTGCCGGTTAAGTTGTCGAGGGCTGATTTCTTCTCCTGTGATAAAAAGCCTTCTGTTTCGACCCCCAAAACTTTCACAGGAGAATTTGCAACCGTTTAGCACCATTTTTGAGTGAATTGCCAAAAGTCAGATTTTTTCAGAAATTGTGACCCCGGGGCTTAGGGATTTTTTCCAAAAAAAAATTTCTACTGGTGAAGTTGTCGAGGGCTGATTTCTTGTCCTGTGATAAAAAGCCTTCTGTTTCGACTGCCAAACCTTTCACGGGAGCATTTGCAAACGTTTAGCACTATTTTTGAGTGAATTGCCAAAAGTCAGATTTTTGCTGAAATTGTGACCCCGGGGCTTAGGGATTTTTTCTAAAAAATGTTTTTCCGCCGGTTAAGTCGTCGAGGGCTGATTTCTTGTCCTGTGATAAAAAGCCTTCTGTTTCGACCGCCAAACCTTTCACGGGAGCATTTGCAACCGTTTAGCACCATTTTTCAGTGAATTCCGAAAAGTCAGATTTTTGCTGAAATTGTGACCCCGGGGCTTAGGTATTTTTTCAAAAAAAAAAATTTCTGCCGGTTAAGTTGTCGAGGGCTGATTTCTTGTCCTGGGATAAAAAGCCTTCTGTTTCGACCGCCAAACCTTTCACGGGAGCATTTGCAACCGTTTAGCACCATTTTTGAGTGAATTGCCAAAAGTCAGATTTTTGCTGAAATTATGACCCCGGGGCTTAGGGATTTTTTCAAAAAAAAAATTCTACTGGTGCAGTTGTCGAGGGCTGATTTCTTGTCCTGTGATAAAAAGCCTTCTGTTTCGACTGCCAAACCTTTCACGGGAGCATTTGCCACCGTTTAGCACCATTTTTGAGTGAATTGCCAAAAGTCAGATTTTTGCTGAAATTGTGACCCCGGGCCTTAGGGATTTTTTCAAAAAAAAAATTTCAGCCGGTTAACTTCCCGAGGTCTGATTTCTTGTCCTGTGATAAAAAGCCTTCTGTTTCGACCCCGAAACCTTTCATGGGAGTATTTGCAACCGTTTAGCACCATTTTTGAGTGAATTGCCAAAAGTCAGATTTTTTCAGAAATTGTGACCCCGGGGCTTAGGGATTTTTTCAAAAAAAAAATTTCTACTGGTGAAGTTGTCGAGGGCTGATTTCTTGTCCTGTGATAAAAAGCCTTCTGTTTCGACCCCCAAAACTTTCACAGGAGAATTTGCCACCGTTTAGCACCATTTTTGAGTGAATTGCCAAAAGTCAGATTTTTGCTGAAATTGTGACCCCGGGGCTTAGGTATTTTTTCAAAAGAAAAAATTCTGCTGGTGAAGTTGTCGAGGGCTGATTTCTTGTCCTGTGATAAAAAGCCTTCTGTTTCGACCCCCAAACCTTTCACGGGAGCATTTGCAACCGTTTAGCACCATTTTTTAGTGAATTGCCAAAAGTCAGATTTTTGCTGAAATTGTGACCCCGGGGCTTAGGGATTTTTTAAAAAAAAAAATTTCAGCCGGTTCAGTTGTCGAGGGCTGATTTCTTCTCCTGTGATAAAAAGCCTTCTGTTTTGACTGCCAAACCTTTCACGGGAGCATTTGCAACCGTTTAGCACCATTTTTGAGTGAATTGCCAAAAGTCAGATTTTTTCAGAAATTGTGACCCACGGGCTTAGGGATTTTTTCAAAAAAAAAATTTCAGCCGGTTAACTTCCCGAGGTCTGATTTCTTGTCCTGTGATAAAAAGCCTTCTGTTTCGACCCCGAAACCTTTCATGGGAGTATTTGCAACCGTTTAGCACCATTTTTGAGTGAATTGCCAAAAGTCAGATTTTTTCAGAAATTGTGACCCCGGGGCTTAGGGATTTTTTCAAAAAAAAAAATTCTCCCGGTTATGTTGTCGAGGGCTGATTTCTTGTCCTGTGATAAAAAGCCTTCTGTTTCGACCCCCAAAACTTTCACAGGAGAATTTGCAACCGTTTAGCACCATTTTTGAGTGAATTGCCAAAAGTCAGATTTTTTCAAAAATTGTGACCCACGGGCTTAGGGGTTTTTTTTAAAAAAAAAATTCTGCCGGATATCTTGTCGAGGACTGATTTCTTGTCCTGTGATAAAAAGCCTTCTGTTTCGACTGCGAAACCTTTCACAGGAGCATTTGCAACCGTTTAGCACTATTTTTGAGTGAATTGCCAAAAGTCAGATTTTTGCTGAAACTGTGACCCCGGGGCTTAGGGATTTTTTCAAAAAAAAAAAAATTCTGCCGGTTAACTTCTCGAGGGCTGATTTCTTGTCCTGTGATAAAAAGCCTTCTGTTTCGAACGCCAAACCTTTCACGGGAGCATTTGCAACTGTTTAGCACCATTTTTGAGTGAATTGCCAAAAGTTAGATTTTTGCTGAAATTATGACCCCGGGGCTTAGGGATTTTTTCTAAAAAATCTTTTTCCGCCGGTTAAGTTGTCGAGGGCTGATTTCTTGTCCTGTGATAAAAAGCCTTCTGTTTCGACCCCCAAACCTTTCACGGAAGCATTTGCAACCGTTTACAACCATTTTTGAGTGAATTGCCAAAAGTCAGATTTTTGCTGAAATTGTGACCCCGGGGCTTAGGGATTTTTTCTAAAAAATCTTTTTCCGCCGGTTAACTTCTCGAGGGCTGATTTCTTGTCCTGTGATAAAAAGCCTTCTGTTTCGACCGCCAAACCTTTCACGGGAGCATTTGCAACCGTTTAGCACCATTTTTGAGTGAATTGCCAAAAGTCAGATTTTTGCTGAAATTGTGACCCCTGGACTTAGGGATTTTTTCAAAAAAAAAAATTCTACTGGTGAAGTTGTCGAGGCCTGATTTTTTGTCCTGTGATAAAAAGCCTTCTGTTTCGACCCCGAAACCTTTCATGGCAGTATTTGCAACCGTTTAGCACCATTTTTGAGTGAATTGCCAAAAGTCAGATTTTTGCTGAAATTGTGACCCCGGGGCTTAGGTATTTTTTCAAAAGAAAAAATTCTGCTGGTGAAGTTGTCGAGGGCTGATTTCTTCTCCTGTGATAAAAAGCCTTCTGTTTTGACTGCCAAACCTTTCACGGGAGCATTTGCAACCGTTTAGCACCATTTTTGAGTGAATTGCCAAAAGTCAGATTTTTTCAGAAATTGTGACCCCGGGGCTTAGGGATTTTTTCAAAAAAAAAATTCTGCCGGATATCTTGTCGAGGACTGATTTCTTGTCCTGTGATAAAAAGCCTTCTGTTTCGACTGCCAAACCTTTCACGGGAGCATTTGCAACCGTTTAGCACTATTTTTGAGTGAATTGCCAAAAGTCAGATTTTTTCAGAAATTGTGACCCCGGGACTTAGGGATTTTTTCAAAAAAAAAAATTCTACTGGTGAAGTTGTCAAGGGCTGATTTCTTGTCCTGTGATAAAAAGCCTTCTGTTTCGACCCCCAAAACTTTCACAGGAGCATTTGCAACCGTTTAGCACTATTTTTGAGTGAATTGCCAAAAGTCAGATTTTTGCTGAAATTGTGACCCCGGGGCTTAGGGATTTTTTTTAAAAAAAAATTCTTCTGGTGAAGTTGTCGAGGGCTGATTTCTTGTCCTGTGATAAAAAGCCTTCTGTTTCGACTGCCAAACCTTTCACGGAAGCATTTGCAACCGTTTAGCAATATTTTTGAGTGAATTGCCAAAAGTCAGATTTTTTCAGAAATTGTGACCCCGGGGCTTAGGGATTTTTTCAAAAAAAAAATTTCTCCCGGTTATGTTGTCGAAGGCTGATTTCTTGTCCTGTGACAAAAAGCCTTCTGTTTCGACCCCCAAAACTTTCACAGGAGCATTTGCAACCGTTTAGCACCATTTTTGAGTGAATTGCCAAAAGTCAGATTTTTTCAGAAATTTTGACTCCGGGGCTTAGGGATTTTTTTTTTTAAAAAAAATTCTACTGGTGAAGTTGTCGAGGGCTGATTTCTTGTCCTGTGATAAAAAGCCTTCTGTTTCGACTGACAAACTTTTCACGGGAGCATTTGCAACCGTTTAGCACTATTTTTGAGTGAATTGCCAAAAGTCAGATTTTTGCTGAAATTGTGACACCAGGGCTTAGGGATTTTTTTTAAAAAAAAAATTCTACTGGTGAAGTTGTCGAGGGCTGGTTTCTTCTCCTGTGATAAAAAGCCTTCTGTTTCGACCCCCAAAACTTTCACAGGAGCATTTGCAACCGTTTAGCACCATTTTTGAGTGAATTGCCAAAAGTCAGATTTTTTCAGAAATTGTGACCCCGGGGCTTAGCGATTTTTTCAAAAAAAAAATTTCAGCCGATTAAGTTGTCGAGGGCTGATTTCTTGTCCTGTGATAAAAAGCCTTCTGTTTCGACCCCGAAACCTTTCATGGGAGTATTTGCAACCATTTAGCACCATTTTTGAGTGAATTGCCAAAAGTCAGATTTTTTCAGAAATTGTGACCCCGGGGCTTAGGGATTTTTTCAAAAAAAAAATTTCTACTGGTGAAGTTGTCAAGGGCTGATTTCTTGTCCTGTGATAAAAAGCCTTCTGTTTCGACCCCCAAAACTTTCACAGGAGCATTTGCAACCGTTTAGCACCATTTTTGAGTGAATTGCCAAAAGTCAGATTTTTTGCTGAAATTGTGACCCCGGGGCTTAGGTATTTTTTTAAAAAAAAAATTCTTCTGGTGAAGTTGTCGAGGGCTGATTTCTTGTCCTGTGATAAAAAGCCTTCTGTTTCGACTGCCAAACCTTTCACGGGAGCATTTGCAACCGTTTAGCAATATTTTTGAGTGAATTGCCAAAAGTCAGATTTTTTCAGAAATTGTGACCCCGGGGCTTAGGGATTTTTTCAAAAAAAAAATTTCTCCCGGTTATGTTGTCGAAGGCTGATTTCTTGTCCTGTGATAAAAAGCCTTCTGTTTCGACCCCCAAAACTTTCACAGGAGCATTTGCAACCGTTTAGCACCATTTTTGAGTGAATTGCCAAAAGTCAGATTTTTGATGAAATTGTCACCCTGGGGCTTAGGGAATTTTTCAAAAAAAAAAATTCAGCCGATTAAGTTGTCGTGGGCTGATTTCTTGTCCTGTGATAAAAAGCCTTCTGTTTCGACCCCGAAACCTTTCATGGGAGTATTTGCAACCGTTTAGCACCATTTTTGAGTGAATTGCCAAAAGTCAGATTTTTTCAGAAATTGTGACCCCGGGACTTAGGGATTTTTTCAAAAAAAAAATTTCTACTGGTGAAGTTGTCGAGGGCTGATTTCTTCTCCTGTGATAAAAAGCCTTCTGTTTCGACCCCCAAAACTTTCACAGGAGAATTTGCAACCGTTTAGCACCATTTTTGAATGTATTGCCAAAAGTCAGATTTTTTCAGAAATTGTGACCCCGGGGCTTAGGGATTTTTTCCAAAAAAAAATTTCTACTGGTGAAGTTGTCGAGGGCTGATTTCTTGTCCTGTGATAAAAAGCCTTCTGTTTCGACTGACAAACCTTTCACGGGAGCATTTGCAACCGTTTAGCACCATTTTTGAGTGAATTGCCAAAAGTCAGATTTTTTCAGTAATTGTGACCCCGGGGCTTAGGGATTTTTTTATATAAAAAAATTCTACTGGTGAAGTCGAGGGCTGATTTCTTGTCCTGTCATAAAAAGCCTTCTGTTTCGACTGACAAACCTTTCACGGGAGCATTTGCAACCGTTTAGCACCATTTTTGAGTGAATTGCCAAAAGTTAGATTTTTGCTGAAATTATGACCCCGGGGCTTAGGGATTTTTTCTAAAAAATCTTTTTCCGCCGGTTAAGTTGTCGAGGGCTGATTTCTTGTCCTGTTATAAAAAGCCTTCTGTTTCGACCGCCAAACCTTTCACGGGAGCATTTGCAACCGTTTACAACCATTTTTGAGTGAATTGCCAAAAGTCAGATCTTTTCAGAAATTGTGACCCCGGGGCTTAGGGATTTTTTTAAAAAAAAAATTCTACTGGTGAAGTTGTCGAGGCCTGATTTCTTGTCCTGTGATAAAAAGCCTTCTGTTTCGACCCCGAAACCTTTCATGGGAGTATTTGCAACCGTTTAGCACCATTTTTGAGTGAATTGCCAAAAGTCAGTTTTTTGCTGAAATTGTGACCCCGGGGCTTAGGGATTTTTTCAAAATAAAAATTCTACTGGTGAAGTTGTCGAGGCCTGATTTCTTGTCCTGTGATAAAAAGCCTTCTGTTTCGACCGCCAAACCTTTCACAGGAGCATTTGCAACCGTTTAGCACCATTTTTGAGTGAATTGCCAAAAGTCAGATTTTTTCTGAAATTGTGCCCCCGGGGCTTAGGGATTTTTTCAAAAAAAAAAATTCTACTGTTGAAGTTGTCGAGGCCTGATTTCTTGTCCTGTAATAAAAAGCCTTCTGTTTCGACCCCGAAACCTTTCATGGGAGTATTTGCAACCGTTTAGCACCATTTTTGAGTGAATTGCCAAAAGTCAGATTTTTTCAGAAATTGTGACCCCGGGACTTAGGGATTTTTTCCAAAAAAAAATTTCTACTGGTGAAGTTGTCGAGGGCTGATTTCTTCTCCCGTGATAAAAAGCCTTCTGTTTCGACTGACAAACCTTTCACGGGAGCATTTGCAACCGTTTAGCACCATTTTTGAGTGAATTGCCAAAAGTCAGATTTTTGCTGAAACTGTGACCCCGGGGCTTAGGGATTTTTTTAAAAAAAAAAATTCTGACGGTTAACCTGTCGAGGGCTGGTTTCTTGTCCTGTGATAAAAAGCCTTCTGTTTCGACCGCCAAACCTTTCACGGGAGCATTTGCAACCGTTTAGCACCATTTTTGAGTGAATTGCCAAAAGTCAGATTTTTGCTGAAATTGTGACCCCGGGCCTTAGGGATTTTTTTTAAAAAATCTTTTTCTGCCGGTTAAGTCGTCGATGGCTGATTTCTTGTCCTGTGATAAAAAGCATTCTGTTTCGACCCCCAAACCTTTCACGGGAGCATTTGCAACGGTTTAGCACCATTTTTTAATGAATTTCCAAAAGTCAGATTTTTGCTGAAAGTGTGACCCCGGGGCTTAGGGATTTTTTCAAAAAAAAAAATTCTGCCGGTTAACTTGTCGAGGGCTGATTTCTTGTCCTGTGATAAAAAGCCTTCTGTTTCGACCACCAAACCTTTCACGGGAGCAATTGCAACCGTTTAGCACCATTTTTGAGTGAATTGCCAAAAGTCAGATTTTTTCAGAAATTGTGACCCCGGGGCTTAGGTATTTTTTCAAAAAAAAAAATTCTGCTGGTGAAGTTGTCGAGGGCTGATTTCTTCTCCTGTGATAAAAAGCCTTCTGTTTTGACTGCCAAACCTTTCACGGTAGAATTTGAAACCGTTTCGCACCATTTTTGAGTGAATTGCCAAAAGTCTGATTTTTGCTGAAATTGTGACCCCGGGGCTATGGATTTTTTCAAAAAAAAAATTTCAGCCGGTTAAGTTGTCGAGGGCTGATTTCTTGTCCTGTGATAAAAAGCCTTCTGTTTCGACCCCGAAACCTTTCATGGGAGTATTTGCAACCGTTTACCACCATTTTTGACTGAATTGCCAAAAGTCAGATTTTTTCAGAAATTGTGACCCCGGGGCTTAGGGATTTTTTGAAAAAAAAATTTCTACTGGTGAAGTTGTCGAGGGCTGATTTCTTGTCCTGTGATAAAAAGCCTTCTGTTTCGACTGCCAAACCTTTCACGGGAGCATTTGCAACCGTTTAGCACTATTTTTGAGTGAATTGCCAAAAGTCAGATTTTTGCTGAAATTGTGACACCAGGGCTTAGGGATTTTTTCAAAAAAAAAAAAATTCTACTGGTGAAGTTGTCGAGGGCTGGTTTCTTCTCCTGTGATAAAAAGCCTTCTGTTTCGACCCCCAAAACTTTCACAGGAGCATTTGCAACCGTTTAGCACCATTTTTGAGTGAATTGCCAAAAGTCAGATTTTTTCAGAAATTGTGACCCCGGGGCTTAGGGATTTTTTTTTATAAAAAAATTCTACTGGTGAAGTCGAGGGCTGGTTTCTTTTTTTATATATATAATATTTTTTATTAAACAATTTTTATATTAACACAAACAAAACATACAAAAACAAACAACAAACATTAACAAAACAAAAAAACAAGTACCATTTCATGTCCTAATTTCTTAAACCTTACTTCCTCGACTTCCTCTTGCTTCCCGTTTCTGTATTCCAAGTTCTTACAATTATTCAGCGAATCTTCCCTTATTTTATTATAAATTTATGTTAATCATCCTTATTCTCTCTGTCTTAACCATTACTAATAGTAACCATTTATTTTAAGCCCAACATCATTCTAACTGTCATTAATTTTATAGTATTTCTTTAAGTAATCCTTAAACTTCTTCCATTCCTCTTCCGCCGCTTCTCTTCCCTGGTCTCGGATTCTGCTCGTCATTTCTGCCAAACCCATGTAGTCCATCACCTTCATCTGCCATTCTTCCAGTGTGGGTAGATCCTGTGTCTTCCAGTACTTTGCAATAAGTATTCTAGCTGCTGTTGTAGCATACATAAAAAAAATTGTATCTGTCTTTAACACCCCCTGGCCGACAATACCCAAGAGAAAGGCCTCTGGTTTCTTGGGGAAAGTATATTTAAATACATTTTCAGTTCATTATAAATCATTTCCCAGAATGCCTTAATCTTCGGGCACGTCCACCAGAGGTGAAAAAATGTACCTTCCTTTTCTTTACATTTCCAACATTTATTATCAGGCAAATGGTAGATCTTTGCAAGCTTGACTGGGGTTATGTACCACCTATAAATCATTTTCATTATATTTTCTCTTAAGGCGTTACACGCCGTAAACTTCAACCCGGTGGTCCACAACTTTTCCCAATCAGCGAACATAATGTTATGACCAATGTCCTGAGCCCATTTAATCATACTTGATTTTACCATTTCATCTTGTGTATTCCATTTCAGCAGCAGATCATACATTTTTGACAAATTCTTAGTGCTGGATTCTAACAGTTCAGTCTCTAATTTTGATTTTTCCACCTGGAAGCCTATTTTACTGTCTAATTTAAACACTTCGAGGGCTGATTTCTTGTCCTGTCATAAAAAGCCTTCTGTTTCGACTGCCAAACCTTTCACGGGAGCATTTGCAACCGTTTAGCACCATTTTTGAGTGAATTGCCAAAAGTTAGTTTTTTGCTGAAATTATGACCCCGGGGCTTAGGGATTTTTTCTAAAAAATCTTTTTCCGCCGGTTAAGTTGTCGAGGGCTGATTTCTTGTCCTGTGATAAAAAGCCTTCTGTTTCGACCGCCAAACCTTTCACGGGAGCATTTGCAACCGTTTAGCACCATTTTTGAGTGAATTGCCAAAAGTCAGATCTTTTCAGAAATTGTGACCCCGGGGCTTAGGGATTTTTTCAAAAAAAAAATTCTACTGGTGAAGTTGTCGAGGGCTGGTTTCTTCTCCTGTGATAAAAAGCCTTCTGTTTCGACCCCCAAAACTTTCACAGGAGCATTTGCAACCGTTTAGCACCATTTTTGAGTGAATTGCCAAAAGTCAGATTTTTTCAGAAATTGTGACCCCGGGGCTTAGGGATTTTTTTTTATAAAAAAATTCTACTGGTGAAGTCGAGGGCTGATTTCTTGTCCTGTGATAAAAAGCCTTCTGTTTCGACTGACAAACCTTTCACGGGAGCATTTGCAACCGTTTAGCACTATTTTTGAGTGAATTGCCAAAAGTCAGATTTTTGCTGAAATTGTGACACCAGGGCTTAGGGATTTTTTCAAAAAAAAAATTTCTCCCGGTTAAGTTGTCGAGGGCTGATTTCTTCTCCAGTGATAAAAAGCCTTCTGTTTCGACCCCCAAAACTTTCACAGGAGCATTTGCAACCGTTTAGCACCATTTTTGAGTGAATTGCCAAAAGTCAGATTTTTGCTGAAACTGTGACCCCGGGGCTTAGGGATTTTTTTTAAAAAAAAAATTCTGACGGTTAACTTGTCGAGGGCTGGTTTCTTGTCCTGTGATAAAAAGCTTTCTGTTTCGACCGCCAAACCTTTCACGGGAGCATTTGCAACCGTTTAGCACCATTTTTGAGTGAATTGCCAAAAGTCAGATCTTTTCAGAAATTGTGACCCCGGGGCTTAGGGATTTTTTCAAAAAAAAAATTCTACTGGTGAAGTTGTTGAGGCCTGATTTCTTGTCCTGTGA
This sequence comes from Podarcis raffonei, assembly GCF_027172205.1. Lineage (NCBI taxonomy): Eukaryota > Metazoa > Chordata > Lepidosauria > Squamata > Lacertidae > Podarcis > Podarcis raffonei. The sequence goes on along the minus strand of NC_070604.1, from coordinate 14,437,214 downwards.
TAAAAAGCCTTCTGTTTCGACCCCGAAACCTTTCACGGGAGCATTTGCAACCGTTTAGCTCTATTTTTGAGTGAATTGCCAAAAGTCAGATTTTTGCTGAAATTGTGACACCAGGGCTTAGGGATTTTTTCAAAAAAAAAATTTCTACCGGTTAAGTTGTCGAGGGCTGATTTCTTCTCCTGTGATAAATAGCCTTCTGTTTCGACCCCCAAAACTTTCACAGGAGCATTTGCAACCGTTTAGCACCATTTTTGAGTGAATTGCCAAAAGTCAGATTTTTGCTGAAATTGTGACCCTGGGGCTTAGGCAATTTTTCAAAAAAAAAAATTTCAGCCGATTAAGTTGTCGTGGGCTGATTTCTTGTCCTCTGATAAAAAGCCTTCTGTTTCGACCGCCAAACCTTTCACGGGAGCATTTGCAACCGTTTAGCACCATTTTTGAGTGAATTGCCAAAAGTCAGTTTTTTGCTGAAATTGTGACCCCGGGGCTTAGGGATTTTTTCAAAATAAAAATTCTACTGGTGAAGTTGTTGAGGCCTGATTTCTTGTCCTGTGATAAAAAGCCTTCTGTTTCGACCGCCAAACCTTTCATGGGAGCATTTGCAACCGTTTAGCACCATTTTTGAGTGAATTGCCAAAAGTCAGATTTTTGCTGAAATTGTGACCCCGGGGCTTATGGATTTTTTCCAAAAAAAAAAATTCTACTGTTGAAGTTGTCGAGGCCTGATTTCTTGTCCTGTGATAAAAAGCCTTCTGTTTCGACCCCGAAACCTTTCATGGGAGTATTTGCAACCGTTTAGCACCATTTTTGAGTGAATTGCCAAAAGTCAGATTTTTTCAGAAATTGTGACCCCGGGACTTAGGGATTTTTTCAAAAAAAAAATTTCTACTGGTGAAGTTGTCGAGGGCTGATTTCTTCTCCTGTGATAAAAAGCCTTCTGTTTCGACCCCCAAAACTTTCACAGGAGAATTTGCAACCGTTTAGCACCATTTTTGAGTGAATTGCCAAAAGTCAGATTTTTTCAGAAATTGTGTCCCAGGGGCTTAGGGATTTTTTCCAAAAAAAAATTTCTACTGGTGAAGTTGTCGAGGGCTGATTTCTTGTCCTGTGATAAAAAGCCTTCTGTTTCGACTGACAAACCTTTCACGGGAGCATTTGCAACCGTTTAGCACTATTTTTGAGTGAATTGCCAAAAGTCAGATTTTTGCTGGAATTGTGACACCAGGGCTTAGGGATTTTTTCAAAAAAAAAAATTCTCCCGGTTAAGTTGTCGAGGGCTGATTTCTTCTCCTGTGATAAAAAGCCTTCTGTTTCGACCCCCAAAACTTTCACAGGAGCATTTGCAACCGTTTAGCACCATTTTTCAGTGAATTGCCAAAAGTCAGATTTTTTCAGAAATTGTGACCCCGGGGCTTAGGGATTTTTTTTTTATAAAAAAATTCTACTGGTGAAGTCGAGGGCTGATTTCTTGTCCTGTAATAAAAATCCTTCTGTTTCGACTGCCAAACCTTTCACGGGAGCATTTGCAACCGTTTAGCACCATTTTTGAGTGAATTGCCAAAAGTTAGATTTTTGCTGAAATTATGACCCCGGGGCTTAGGGATTTTTTCTAAAAAATCTTTTTCCGCCGGTTAAGTTGTCGAGGGCTGATTTCTTGTCCTGTTATAAATAGCCTTCTGTTTCGACCGCCAAACCTTTCACGGGAGCATTTGCAACCGTTTAGCACCATTTTTGAGTGAATTGCCAAAAGTCAGATTTTTGCTGAAATTGTGACACCAGGGCTTAGGGATTTTTTCCAAAAAAAAATTTCTACTGGTGAAGTTGTCGAGGGCTGATTTCTTCTCCTGTGATAAAAAGCCTTCTGTTTCGACCGCCAAACCTTTCACGGGAGCATTTGCAACCGTTTCGCACCATTTTTGAGTGAATTGCCAAAAGTCAGATTTTTGCTGAAATTGTGACCCCGGGGCTTAGGGATTTTTTCTAAAAAATCTTTTTCCGCCGGTTAAGTCGTCGAGGGCTGATTTCTTGTCCTGTGATAAAAAGCCTTCTGTTTCGACCCCCAAACCTTTCACGGGAGCATTTGCAACCGTTTAGCACCATTTTTTAGTGAATTTCCAAAAGTCAGATTTTTGCTGAAATTGTGACCCCGGGGCTTAGGGATTTTTTCAAAAAAGAAAATTTCAGCCGGTTCAGTTGTCGAGGGCTGATTTCTTCTCCTGTGATAAAAAGCCTTCTGTTTTGACTGCCAAACCATTCACGGGAGCATTTGCAACCGTTTAGCACCATTTTTGAGTGAATTGCCAAAAGTCAGATTTTTTCAGAAATTGTGACCCCGGGGCTTAGGGATTTTTTCAAAAAAAAATTTTCAGCCGATTAAGTTGTCGAGGGATGATTTCTTGTCCTGTGATAAAAAGCCTTCTGTTTCGACCCCGAAACCTTTCATGGGAGTATTTGCAACCATTTAGCACCATTTTTCAGTGAATTGCCAAAAGTCAGATTTTTTCAGAAATTGTGACCCCGGGGCTTAGGGATTTTTTCAAAAAAAAAAATTCTACTGGTGAAGTTGTCGAGGGCTGATTTCTTGTCCTGTGATAAAGAGCCTTCTGTTTCGACTGCCAAACCTTTCACGGGAGCATTTGCAACCGTTTAGCACTATTTTTGAGTGAATTGCCAAAAGTCAGATTTTTGCTGAAACTGTGACCCCGGGGCTTAGGGATTTTTTTTAAAAAAAAATTCTACTGGTGAAGTTGTCGAGGGCTGATTTCTTGTCCTGTGATAAAAAGCCTTCTGTTTCGACTGCCAAACCTTTCACGGGAGCATTTGCAACCGTTTAGCAATATTTTTGAGTGAATTGCCAAAAGTCAGATTTTTTCAGAAATTGTGACCCCGGGGCTTAGGGATTTTTTCAAAAAAAAAATTTCTCCCGGTTAAGTTGTCGAGGGCTGATTTCTTCTCCTGTGATAAAAAGCCTTCTGTTTCGACCCCCAAAACTTTCACAGGAGCATTTGCAACCGTTTAGCACCATTTTTGAGTGAATTGCCAAAAGTCAGATTTTTGCTGAAACTGTGACCCCCGGGCTTAGGGATTTTTTTTAAAAAAAAAATTCTGACGGTTAACTTGTCGAGGGCTGGTTTATTGTCCTGTGATAAAAAGCCTTCTGTTTCGACAGCCAAAACTTTCACGGGAGCATTTGCAACCGTTTAGCACCATTTTTGAGTGAATTGCCAAAAGTCAAATTTTTACTGAAATTGTGACCCCGGGGCTTAGGGATTTTTTCAAAAGAAAAATTTCTACTGGTGAAGTTGTCGAGGGCTGATTTCTTGTCCTGTGATAAAAAGCCTTCTGTTTCGACCGCCAAACCTTTCACGGGAGCATTTGCAACCGTTTCGCACCATTTTTGAGTGAATTGCCAAAAGTCAGATTTTTGCTGAAATTGTGACCCCGGGGCTTAGGGATTTTTTCTAAAAAATCTTTTTCCGCCGGTTAAGTCGTCGAGGGCTGATTTCTTGTCTTGTGATAAAAAGCCTTCTGTTTCGACCCCCAAACCTTTCACGGGAGCATTTGCAACCGTTTAGCACCATTTTTGAGTGAATTGCCAAAAGTCAGATTTTTTCAGAAATTGTGACCCCGGGGCTTAGGGATTTTTTCAAAAAAAAAAATTCAGCCGATTAAGTTGTCGAGGGCTGATTTCTTGTCCTGTGATAAAAAGCCTTCTGTTTCGACCCCGAAACCTTTCATGGGAGTATTTGCAACCATTTAGCACCATTTTTGAGTGAATTGCCAAAAGTCAGATTTTTTCAGAAATTGTGACCCCGGGGCTTAGGGATTTTTTCAAAAAAAAATTTCTACTGGTGAAGTTGTCGAGGGCTGATTTCTTGTCCTGTGATAAAAAGCCTTCTGTTTCGACTGCCAAACCTTTCACGGGAGCATTTGCAACCGTTTAGCACTATTTTTGAGTGAATTGCCAAAAGTCAGATTTTTGCTGAAATTGTGACCCCGGGGCTTAGGGATTTTTTCAAAAAAAAAATTTCTCCCGGTTATGTTGTCGAGGGCTGATTTCTTGTCCTGTGATAAAAAGCCTTCTGTTTCGACCCCCAAAACTTTCACAGGAGCATTTGCAACTGTTTAGCACCATTTTTGAGTGAATTGCCAAAAGTCAGATTTTTTCAGAAATTGTGACCCCGGGGCTTAGGGATTTTTTTTTTAAAAAAAATTCTACTGGTGAAGTTGTCGAGGGCTGATTTCTTGTCCTGTGATAAAAAGCCTTCTGTCTCGACTGCCAAACCTTTCACAGGAGCATTTGCAACCGTTTAGCAATATTTTTGAGTGAATTGCCAAAAGTCAGATTTTTGCTGAAACTGTGACCCCGGGGCTTAGGGATTTTTTCAAAAAAAAAATTCTACCGGTTAACTTGTCGAGGGCTGATTTCTTGTCCTGTGATAAAAAGCCTTCTGTTTCGACCGCCAAACCTTTCACGGGAGCATTTGCAACCGTTTAGCACCATTTTTGAGTGAATTGCCAAAAGTCAGATCTTTTCAGAAATTGTGACCCCGGGGCTTAGGGATTTTTTCAAAAAAAAAATTCTACTGGTGAAGTTGTCGAGGCCTGATTTCTTGTCCTGTGATAAAAAGCCTTCTGTTTCGACCCCGAAACCTTTCATGGGAGTATTTGCAACCGTTTAGCACCATTTTTGAGTGAATTGCCAAAAGTCAGATTTTTTCAGAAATTGTGACCCCGGGGCTTAGGGATTTTTTCCAAAAAAAAATTTCTACTGGTGAAGTTGTCGAGGGCTGATTTCTTGTCCTGTGATAAAAAGCCTTCTGTTTCGACTGACAAACCTTTCACGGGAGCATTTGCAACCGTTTAGCTCTATTTTTGAGTGAATTGCCAAAAGTCAGATTTTTGCTGAAATTGTGACACCAGGGCTTAGGGATTTTTTCAAAAAAAAAATTTCTACCGGTTAAGTTGTCGAGGGCTGATTTCTTCTCCTGTGATAAAAAGCCTTCTGTTTCGACCCCCAAAACTTTCACAGGAGCATTTGCAACCGTTTAGCACCATTTTTGAGTGAATTGCCAAAAGTCAGATTTTTGCTGAAATTGTGACCCTGGGGCTTAGGGATTTTTTCAAAAAAAAAAATTTCAGCCGATTAAGTTGTCGTGGGCTGATTTCTTGTCCTGTGATAAAAAGCCTTCTGTTTCGACCGCCAAACCTTTCACGGGAGCATTTGCAACCGTTTAGCACCATTTTCGAGTGAATTGCCAAAAGTCAGTTTTTTGCTGAAATTGTGACCCCGGGGCTTAGGGATTTTTTCAAAATAAAAATTCTACTGGTGAAGTTGTCGAGGCCTGATTTCTTGTCCTGTGATAAAAAGCCTTCTGTTTCGACCGCCAAACCTTTCATGGGAGCATTTGCAACCGTTTAGCACCATTTTTTAGTGAATTTCCAAAAGTCAGATTTTTGCTGAAATTGTGACCCCGCGGCTTAGGGATTTTTTCAAAAAAGAAAATTTCAGCCGGTTCAGTTGTCGAGGGCTGATTTCTTCTCCTGTGATAAAAAGCCTTCTGTTTTGACTGCCAAACCATTCACGGGAGCATTTGCAACCGTTTAGCACCATTTTTGAGTGAATTGCCAAAGTCAGATTTTTTCAGAAATTGTGACCACGGGGCTTAGGGATTTTTTCAAAAAAAAAATTTCAGCCGATTAAGTTGTCGAGGGATGATTTCTTGTCCTGTGATAAAAAGCCTTCTGTTTCGACCCCGAAACCTTTCATGGGAGTATTTGCAACCATTTAGCACCATTTTTCAGTGAATTGCCAAAAGTCAGATTTTTTCAGAAATTGTGACCCCGGGGCTTAGGGATTTTTTCAAAAAAAAAAATTCTACTGCTGAAGTTGTCGAGGGCTGATTTCTTGTCCTGTGATAAAGAGCCTTCTGTTTCGACTGCCAAACCTTTCACGGGAGCATTTGCAACCGTTTAGCACTATTTTTGAGTGAATTGCCAAAAGTCAGATTTTTGCTGAAACTGTGACCCCGGGGCTTAGGGATTTTTTTTAAAAAAAAATTCTACTGGTGAAGTTGTCGAGGGCTGATTTCTTGTCCTGTGATAAAAAGCCTTCTGTTTCGACTGCCAAACCTTTCACGGGAGCATTTGCAACCGTTTAGCAATATTTTTGAGTGAATTGCCAAAAGTCAGATTTTTTCAGAAATTGTGACCCCGGGGCTTAGGGATTTTTTCAAAAAAAAAATTCTACTGGTGAAGTTGTCGAGGCCTGATTTCTTGTCCTGTGATAAAAAGCCTTCTGTTTCGACCCCGAAACCTTTCATGGGAGTATTTGCAACCGTTTAGCACCATTTTTGAGTGAATTGCCAAAAGTCAGATTTTTTCAGAAATTGTGACCCCGGGGCTTAGGGATTTTTTCCAAAAAAAAATTTCTACTGGTGAAGTTGTCGAGGGCTGATTTCTTGTCCTGTGATAAAAAGCCTTCTGTTTCGACTGACAAACCTTTCACGGGAGCATTTGCAACCGTTTAGCTCTATTTTTGAGTGAATTGCCAAAAGTCAGATTTTTGCTGAAATTGTGACACCAGGGCTTAGGGATTTTTTCAAAAAACAAATTTCTACCGGTTAAGTTGTCGAGGGCTGATTTCTTCTCCTGTGATAAAAAGCCTTCTGTTTCGACCCCCAAAACTTTCACAGGAGCATTTGCAACCGTTTAGCACCATTTTTGAGTGAATTGCCAAAAGTCAGATTTTTTCAGAAATTGTGACCCCGGGGCTTAGGGATTTTTTTTTTTAAAAAAAATTCTACTGGTGAAGTTGTCGAGGGCTGATTTCTTGTCCTGTGATAAAAAGCCTTCTGTCTCGACTGCCAAACCTTTCACAGGAGCATTTGCAACCGTTTAGCAATATTTTTGAGTGAATTGCCAAAAGTCAGATTTTTGCTGAAACTGTGACCCCAGGGCTTAGGGATTTTTTCAAAAAAAAAATTCTACCGGTTAACTTGTCGAGGGCTGATTTCTTGTCCTGTGATAAAAAGCCTTCTGTTTCGACCGCCAAACCTTTCACGGGAGCATTTGCAACCGTTTAGCACCATTTTTGAGTGAATTGCCAAAAGTCAGATCTTTTCAGAAATTGTGACCCCGGGGCTTAGGGATTTTTTCAAAAAAAAAATTCTACTGGTGAAGTTGTCGAGGCCTGATTTCTTGTCCTGTGATAAAAAGCCTTCTGTTTCGACCCCGAAACCTTTCATGGGAGTATTTGCAACCGTTTAGCACCATTTTTGAGTGAATTGCCAAAAGTCAGATTTTTTCAGAAATTGTGACCCCGGGGCTTAGGGATTTTTTCCAAAAAAAAATTTCTACTGGTGAAGTTGTCGAGGGCTGATTTCTTGTCCTGTGATAAAAAGCCTTCTGTTTCGACTGACAAACCTTTCACGGGAGCATTTGCAACCGTTTAGCTCTATTTTTGAGTGAATTGCCAAAAGTCAGATTTTTGCTGAAATTGTGACACCAGGGCTTAGGGATTTTTTCAAAAAAAAAATTTCTACCGGTTAAGTTGTCGAGGGCTGATTTCTTCTCCTGTGATAAAAAGCCTTCTGTTTCGACCCCCAAAACTTTCACAGGAGCATTTGCAACCGTTTAGCACCATTTTTGAGTGAATTGCCAAAAGTCAGATTTTTGCTGAAATTGTGACCCTGGGGCTTAGGGATTTTTTCAAATAAAAAAATTTCAGCCGATTAAGTTGTCGTGGGCTGATTTCTTGTCCTGTGATAAAAAGCCTTCTGTTTCGACCGCCAAACCTTTCACGGGAGCATTTGCAACCGTTTAGCACCATTTTCGAGTGAATTGCCAAAAGTCAGTTTTTTGCTGAAATTGTGACCCCGGGGCTTAGGGATTTTTTCAAAATAAAAATTCTACTGGTGAAGTTGTCGAGGCCTGATTTCTTGTCCTGTGATAAAAAGCCTTCTGTTTCGACCGCCAAACCTTTCATGGGAGCATTTGCAACCGTTTAGCACCATTTTTTAGTGAATTTCCAAAAGTCAGATTTTTTCAGAAATTGTGACCCCGGGGCTTAGGGATTTTTTCAAAAAAGAGAATTTCAGCCGGTTCAGTTGTCGAGGGCTGATTTCTTCTCCTGTGATAAAAAGCCTTCTGTTTTGACTGCCAAACCATTCACGGGAGCATTTGCAACCGTTTAGCACCATTTTTGAGTGAATTGCCAAAAGTCAGATTTTTTCAGAAATTGTGACCCCGGGGCTTAGGGATTTTTTCAAAAAAAAATTTTCAGCCGATTAAGTTGTCGAGGGATGATTTCTTGTCCTGTGATAAAAAGCCTTCTGTTTCGACCCCGAAACCTTTCATGGGAGTATTTGCAACCATTTAGCACCATTTTTCAGTGAATTGCCAAAAGTCAGATTTTTTCAGAAATTGTGACCCCGGGGCTTAGGGATTTTTTCAAAAAAAAAAATTCTACTGGTGAAGTTGTCGAGGGCTGATTTCTTGTCCTGTGATAAAGAGCCTTCTGTTTCGACTGCCAAACCTTTCACGGGAGCATTTGCAACCGTTTAGCACTATTTTTGAGTGAATTGCCAAAAGTCAGATTTTTGCTGAAACTGTGACCCCGGGGCTTAGGGATTTTTTTAAAAAAAAAATTCTACTGGTGAAGTTGTCGAGGGCTGATTTCTTGTCCTGTGATAAAAAGCCTTCTGTTTCGACTGCCAAACCTTTCACGGGAGCATTTGCAACCGTTTAGCAATATTTTTGAGTGAATTGCCAAAAGTCAGATTTTTTCAGAAATTGTGACCCCGGGGCTTAGGGATTTTTTCAAAAAAAAAATTTCTCCCGGTTAAGTTGTCGAGGGCTGATTTCTTCTCCTGTGATAAAAAGCCTTCTGTTTCGACCCCGAAACCTTTCATGGGAGTATTTGCAACCGTTTAGCACCATTTTTGAGTGAATTGCCAAAAGTCAGATTTTTTCAGAAATTGTGACCCCGGGGCTTAGGGATTTTTTCCAAAAAAAAATTTCTACTGGTGAAGTTGTCGAGGGCTGATTTCTTGTCCTGTGATAAAAAGCCTTCTGTTTCGACTGACAAACCTTTCACGGGAGCATTTGCAACCGTTTAGCTCTATTTTTGAGTGAATTGCCAAAAGTCAGATTTTTGCTGAAATTGTGACACCAGGGCTTAGGGATTTTTTCAAAAAACAAATTTCTACCGGTTAAGTTGTCGAGGGCTGATTTCTTCTCCTGTGATAAAAAGCCTTCTGTTTCGACCCCCAAAACTTTCACAGGAGCATTTGCAACTGTTTAGCACCATTTTTGAGTGAATTGCCAAAAGTCAGATTTTTTCAGAAATTGTGACCCCGGGGCTTAGGGATTTTTTTTAAAAAAAAAAATTCTACTGGTGAAGTTGTCGAGGGCTGATTTCTTGTCCTGTGATAAAAAGCCTTCTGTCTCGACTGCCAAACCTTTCACAGGAGCATTTGCAACCGTTTAGCAATATTTTTGAGTGAATTGCCAAAAGTCAGATTTTTGCTGAAACTGTGACCCCGGGGCTTAGGGATTTTTTCCAAAAAAAAATTCTACCGGTTAACTTGTCGAGGGCTGATTTCTTGTCCTGTGATAAAAAGCCTTCTGTTTCGACCGCCAAACCTTTCACGGGAGCATTTGCAACCGTTTAGCACCATTTTTGAGTGAATTGCCAAAAGTCAGATCTTTTCAGAAATTGTGACCCCGGGGCTTAGGGATTTTTTCAAAAAAAAAATTCTACTGGTGAAGTTGTCGAGGCCTGATTTCTTGTCCTGTGATAAAAAGCCTTCTGTTTCGACCCCGAAACCTTTCATGGGAGTATTTGCAACCGTTTAGCACCATTTTTGAGTGAATTGCCAAAAGTCAGATTTTTTCAGAAATTGTGACCCCGGGGCTTAGGGATTTTTTCCAAAAAAAAATTTCTACTGGTGAAGTTGTCGAGGGCTGATTTCTTGTCCTGTGATAAAAAGCCTTCTGTTTCGACTGACAAACCTTTCACGGGAGCATTTGCAACCGTTTAGCACCATTTTCGAGTGAATTGCCAAAAGTCAGTTTTTTGCTGAAATTGTGACCCCGGGGCTTAGGGATTTTTTCAAAATAAAAATTCTACTGGTGAAGTTGTCGAGGCCTGATTTCTTGTCCTGTGATAAAAAGCCTTCTGTTTCGACCGCCAAACCTTTCATGGGAGCATTTGCAACCGTTTAGCACCATTTTTTAGTGAATTTCCAAAAGTCAGATTTTTTCAGAAATTGTGACCCCGGGGCTTAGGGATTTTTTCAAAAAAGAGAATTTCAGCCGGTTCAGTTGTCGAGGGCTGATTTCTTCTCCTGTGATAAAAAGCCTTCTGTTTTGACTGCCAAACCATTCACGGGAGCATTTGCAACCGTTTAGCACCATTTTTGAGTGAATTGCCAAAAGTCAGATTTTTTCAGAAATTGTGACCCCGGGGCTTAGGGATTTTTTCAAAAAAAAATTTTCAGCCGATTAAGTTGTCGAGGGATGATTTCTTGTCCTGTGATAAAAAGCCTTCTGTTTCGACCCCGAAACCTTTCATGGGAGTATTTGCAACCATTTAGCACCATTTTTCAGTGAATTGCCAAAAGTCAGATTTTTTCAGAAATTGTGACCCCGGGGCTTAGGGATTTTTTCAAAAAAAAAAATTCTACTGGTGAAGTTGTCGAGGGCTGATTTCTTGTCCTGTGATAAAGAGCCTTCTGTTTCGACTGCCAAACCTTTCACGGGAGCATTTGCAACCGTTTAGCACTATTTTTGAGTGAATTGCCAAAAGTCAGATTTTTGCTGAAACTGTGACCCCGGGGCTTAGGGATTTTTTTTTAAAAAAAATTCTACTGGTGAAGTTGTCGAGGGCTGATTTCTTGTCCTGTGATAAAAAGCCTTCTGTTTCGACTGCCAAACCTTTCACGGGAGCATTTGCAACCGTTTAGCAATATTTTTGAGTGAATTGCCAAAAGTCAGATTTTTTCAGAAATTGTGACCCCGGGGCTTAGGGATTTTTTCAAAAAAAAAATTTCTCCCGGTTAAGTTGTCGAGGGCTGATTTCTTCTCCTGTGATAAAAAGCCTTCTGTTTCGACCCCCAAAACTTTCACAGGAGCATTTGCAACCGTTTAGCACCATTTTTGAGTGAATTGCCAAAAGTCAGATTTTTGCTGAAACTGTGACCCCCGGGCTTAGGGATTTTTTTTAAAAAAAAAATTCTGACGGTTAACTTGTCGAGGGCTGGTTTATTGTCCTGTGATAAAAAGCCTTCTGTTTCGACAGCCAAAACTTTCACGGGAGCATTTGCAACCGTTTAGCACCATTTTTGAGTGAATTGCCAAAAGTCAAATTTTTACTGAAATTGTGACCCCGGGGCTTAGGGATTTTTTCAAAAGAAAAATTTCTACTGGTGAAGTTGTCGAGGGCTGATTTCTTGTCCTGTGATAAAAAGCCTTCTGTTTCGACCGCCAAACCTTTCACGGGAGCATTTGCAACCGTTTCGCACCATTTTTGAGTGAATTGCCAAAAGTCAGATTTTTGCTGAAATTGTGACCCCGGGGCTTAGGGATTTTTTCTAAAAAATCTTTTTCCGCCGGTTAAGTCGTCGAGGGCTGATTTCTTGTCTTGTGATAAAAAGCCTTCTGTTTCGACCCCCAAACCTTTCACGGGAGCATTTGCAACCGTTTAGCACCATTTTTGAGTGAATTGCCAAAAGTCAGATTTTTTCAGAAATTGTGACCCCGGGGCTTAGGGATTTTTTCAAAAAAAAAATTTCAGCCGATTAAGTTGTCGAGGGCTGATTTCTTGTCCTGTGATAAAAAGCCTTCTGTTTCGACCCCGAAACCTTTCATGGGAGTATTTGCAACCATTTAGCACCATTTTTGAGTGAATTGCCAAAAGTCAGATTTTTTCAGAAATTGTGACCCCGGGGCTTAGGGATTTTTTCAAAAAAAAATTTCTACTGGTGAAGTTGTCGAGGGCTGATTTCTTGTCCTGTGATAAAAAGCCTTCTGTTTCGACTGCCAAACCTTTCACGGGAGCATTTGCAACCGTTTAGCACTATTTTTGAGTGAATTGCCAAAAGTCAGATTTTTGCTGAAATTGTGACCCCGGGGCTTAGGGATTTTTTCAAAAAAAAAATTTCTCCCGGTTATGTTGTCGAGGGCTGATTTCTTGTCCTGTGATAAAAAGCCTTCTGTTTCGACCCCCAAAACTTTCACAGGAGCATTTGCAACCGTTTAGCACCATTTTTGAGTGAATTGCCAAAAGTCAGATTTTTTCAGAAATTGTGACCCCGGGGCTTAGGGATTTTTTTTTTTAAAAAAAATTCTACTGGTGAAGTTGTCGAGGGCTGATTTCTTGTCCTGTGATAAAAACCCTTCTGTCTCGACTGCCAAACCTTTCACAGGAGCATTTGCAACCGTTTAGCAATATTTTTGAGTGAATTGCCAAAAGTCAGATTTTTGCTGAAACTGTGACCCCGGGGCTTAGGGATTTTTTCAAAAAAAAAATTCTACCGGTTAACTTGTCGAGGGCTGATTTCTTGTCCTGTGATAAAAAGCCTTCTGTTTCGACCGCCAAACCTTTCACGGGAGCATTTGCAACCGTTTAGCACCATTTTTGAGTGAATTGCCAAAAGTCAGATCTTTTCAGAAATTGTGACCCCGGGGCTTAGGGATTTTTTCAAAAAAAAAATTCTACTGGTGAAGTTGTCGAGGCCTGATTTCTTGTCCTGTGATAAAAAGCCTTCTGTTTCGACCCCGAAACCTTTCATGGGAGTATTTGCAACCGTTTAGCACCATTTTTGAGTGAATTGCCAAAAGTCAGATTTTTTCAGAAATTGTGACCCCGGGGCTTAGGGATTTTTTCCAAAAAAAAATTTCTACTGGTGAAGTTGTCGAGGGCTGATTTCTTGTCCTGTGATAAAAAGCCTTCTGTTTCGACTGACAAACCTTTCACGGGAGCATTTGCAACCGTTTAGCTCTATTTTTGAGTGAATTGCCAAAAGTCAGATTTTTGCTGAAATTGTGACACCAGGGCTTAGGGATTTTTTCAAAAAAAAAATTTCTACCGGTTAAGTTGTCGAGGGCTGATTTCTTCTCCTGTGATAAAAAGCCTTCTGTTTCGACCCCCAAAACTTTCACAGGAGCATTTGCAACCGTTTAGCACCATTTTTGAGTGAATTGCCAAAAGTCAGATTTTTGCTGAAATTGTGACCCTGGGGCTTAGGGAATTTTTCAAATAAAAAAATTTCAGCCGATTAAGTTGTCGTGGGCTGATTTCTTGTCCTGTGATAAAAAGCCTTCTGTTTCGACCGCCAAACCTTTCACGGGAGCATTTGCAACCGTTTAGCACCATTTTTGAGTGAATTGCCAAAAGTCAGTTTTTTGCTGAAATTGTGACCCCGGGGCTTAGGGATTTTTTCAAAATAAAAATTCTACTGGTGAAGTTGTCGAGGCCTGATTTCTTGTCCTGTGATAAAAAGCCTTCTGTTTCGACCGCCAAACCTTTCATGGGAGCATTTGCAACCGTTTAGCACCATTTTTGAGTGAATTGCCAAAAGTCAGATTTTTGCTGAAATTGTGACCCCGGGGCTTATGGATTTTTTCAAAAAAAAAAATTCTACTGTTGAAGTTGTCGAGGCCTGATTTCTTGTCCTGTGATAAAAAGCCTTCTGTTTCGACCCCGAAACCTTTCATGGGAGCATTTGCAACCGTTTAGCACCATTTTTGAGTGAATTGCCAAAAGTCAGATTTTTGCTGAAATTGTGACCCCGGGGCTTAGGGATGTTTTCAAAAAAAAAAATTCTACTGGTGAAGTTGTCGAGGCCTGATTTCTTGTCCTGTGATAAAAAGCCTTCTGTTTCGACTGCCAAACCTTTCACGGGAGCATTTGCAACCGTTTAGCACTATTTTTGAGTGAATTGCCAAAAGTCAGATTTTTGCTGAAATTGTGACACCAGGGCTTAGGGATTTTTTTTAAAAAAAAAAATTCTCCCGGTTAAGTTGTCGAGGGCTGATTTCTTCTCCTGTGATAAAAAGCCTTCTGTTTCGACCCCCAAAACTTTCACAGGAGCATTTGCAACCGTTTAGCACCATTTTTGAGTGAATTGCCAAAAGTCAGATTTTTTCAGAAATTGTGACCCCGGGGCTTAGGGATTTTTTTTTATAAAAAAATTCTACTGGTGAAGTCGAGGGCTGATTTCTTGTCCTGTCATAAAAATCCTTCTGTTTTGACTGCCAAACCTTTCACGGGAGCATTTGCAACCGTTCAGCACCATTTTTGAGTGAATTGGGGCTTAGGGATTTTTTCTAAAAAAATCTTTTTCCGCCGGTTAAGTTGTCGAGGGCTGATTTCTTGTCCTGTTATAAATAGCCTTCTGTTTCGACCGCCAAACCTTTCACGGGAGCATTTGCAACCGTTTACAACCATTTTTTAGTGAATTGCCAAAAGTCAGATCTTTTCAGAAATTGTGACCCCGGGGCTTAGGGATTTTTTCAAAAAAAAAATTCTACTGGTGAAGTTGTCGAGGCCTGATTTCTTGTCCTGTGATAAAAAGCCTTCTGTTTCGACCCCGAAACCTTTCATGGGAGTATTTGCAACCGTTTCGCACCATTTTTGAGTGAATTGCCAAAAGTCAGATTTTTGCTGAAATTGTGACCCCGGGGCTTAGGGATTTTTTCTAAAAAATCTTTTTCCGCCGGTTAAGTCGTCGAGGGCTGATTTCTTGTCTTGTGATAAAAAGCCTTCTGTTTCGACCCCCAAACCTTTCACGGGAGCATTTGCAACCGTTTAGCACCATTTTTGAGTGAATTGCCAAAAGTCAGATTTTTTCAGAAATTGTGACCCCGGGGCTTAGGGATTTTTTCAAAAAAAAAATTTCAGCCGATTAAGTTGTCGAGGGCTGATTTCTTGTCCTGTGATAAAAAGCCTTCTGTTTCGACCCCGAAACCTTTCATGGGAGTATTTGCAACCATTTAGCACCATTTTTGAGTGAATTGCCAAAAGTCAGATTTTTTCAGAAATTGTGACCCCGGGGCTTAGGGATTTTTTAAAAAAAAAAAAATTCTACTGGTGAAGTTGTCGAGGGCTGATTTCTTGTCCTGTGATAAAAAGCCTTCTGTTTCGACTGCCAAAACTTTCACAGGAGCATTTGCAACCGTTTAGCAATATTTTTGAGTGAATTGCCAAAAGTCAGATTTTTGCTGAAACTGTGACCCCGGGGCTTAGGGATTTTTTCAAAAAAAAAATTCTACCGGTTAACTTGTCGAGGGCTGATTTCTTGTCCTGTGATAAAAAGCCTTCTGTTTCGACCGCCAAACCTTTCACGGGAGCATTTGCAACCGTTTAGCACCATTTTTGAGTGAATTGCCAAAAGTCAGATCTTTTCAGAAATTGTGACCCCGGGGCTTAGGGATTTTTTCCAAAAAAAAATTTCTACTGGTGAAGTTGTCGAGGGCTGATTTCTTGTCCTGTGATAAAAAGCCTTCTGTTTCGACTGACAAACCTTTCACGGGAGCATTTGCAACCGTTTAGCTCTATTTTTGAGTGAATTGCCAAAAGTCAGATTTTTGCTGAAATTGTGACACCAGGGCTTAGGGATTTTTTCAAAAAAGAAAATTTCAGCCGGTTCAGTTGTCGAGGGCTGATTTCTTCTCCTGTGATAAAAAGCCTTCTGTTTTGACTGCCAAACCATTCACGGGAGCATTTGCAACCGTTTAGCACCATTTTTGAGTGAATTGCCAAAAGTCAGATTTTTGCTGAAATTGTGACCCCGGGGCTTAGGGATGTTTTCAAAAAAAAAAATTCTACTGGTGAAGTTGTCGAGGGCTGATTTCTTGTCCTGTGATAAAAAGCCTTCTGTTTCGACTGCCAAACCTTTCACGGGAGCATTTGCAACCGTTTAGCACTATTTTTGAGTGAATTGCCAAAAGTCAGATTTTTGCTGAAATTGTGACACCAGGGCTTAGGGATTTTTTTAAAAAAAAAAAAATTCTCCCGGTTAAGTTGTCGAGGGCTGATTTCTTCTCCTGTGATAAAAAGCCTTCTGTTTCGACCCCCAAAACTTTCACAGGAGCATTTGCAACCGTTTAGCACCATTTTTGAGTGAATTGCCAAAAGTCAGATTTTTTCAGAAATTGTGACCCCGGGGCTTAGGGATTTTTTTTTATAAAAAAATTCTACTGGTGAAGTCGAGGGCTGATTTCTTGTCCTGTCATAAAAATCCTTCTGTTTTGACTGCCAAACCTTTCACGGGAGCATTTGCAACCGTTCAGCACCATTTTTGAGTGAATTGGGGCTTAGGGATTTTTTCTAAAAAAATCTTTTTCCGCCGGTTAAGTTGTCGAGGGCTGATTTCTTGTCCTGTTATAAATAGCCTTCTGTTTCGACCGCCAAACCTTTCACGGGAGCATTTGCAACCGTTTACAACCATTTTTTAGTGAATTGCCAAAAGTCAGATCTTTTCAGAAATTGTGACCCCGGGGCTTAGGGATTTTTTCAAAAAAAAAATTCTACTGGTGAAGTTGTCGAGGCCTGATTTCTTGTCCTGTGATAAAAAGCCTTCTGTTTCGACCCCGAAACCTTTCATGGGAGTATTTGCAACCGTTTCGCACCATTTTTGAGTGAATTGCCAAAAGTCAGATTTTTTCAGAAATTGTGACCCCGGGGCTTAGGGATTTTTTCTAAAAAATCTTTTTCCGCCGGTTAAGTCGTCGAGGGCTGATTTCTTGTCTTGTGATAAAAAGCCTTCTGTTTCGACCCCCAAACCTTTCACGGGAGCATTTGCAACCGTTTAGCACCATTTTTGAGTGAATTGCCAAAAGTCAGATTTTTTCAGAAATTGTGACCCCGGGGCTTAGGGATTTTTTCAAAAAAAAAATTTCAGCCGATTAAGTTGTCGAGGGCTGATTTCTTGTCCTGTGATAAAAAGCCTTCTGTTTCGACCCCGAAACCTTTCATGGGAGTATTTGCAACCATTTAGCACCATTTTTGAGTGAATTGCCAAAAGTCAGATTTTTTCAGAAATTGTGACCCCGGGGCTTAGGGATTTTTTTTTTAAAAAAAAATTCTACTGGTGAAGTTGTCGAGGGCTGATTTCTTGTCCTGTGATAAAAAGCCTTCTGTTTCGACTGCCAAAACTTTCACAGGAGCATTTGCAACCGTTTAGCAATATTTTTGAGTGAATTGCCAAAAGTCAGATTTTTGCTGAAACTGTGACCCCGGGGCTTAGGGATTTTTTCAAAAAAAAAATTCTACCGGTTAACTTGTCGAGGGCTGATTTCTTGTCCTGTGATAAAAAGCCTTCTGTTTCGACCGCCAAACCTTTCACGGGAGCATTTGCAACCGTTTAGCACCATTTTTGAGTGAATTGCCAAAAGTCAGATCTTTTCAGAAATTGTGACCCCGGGGCTTAGGGATTTTTTCCAAAAAAAAATTTCTACTGGTGAAGTTGTCGAGGGCTGATTTCTTGTCCTGTGATAAAAAGCCTTCTGTTTCGACTGACAAACCTTTCACGGGAGCATTTGCAACCGTTTAGCTCTATTTTTGAGTGAATTGCCAAAAGTCAGATTTTTGCTGAAATTGTGACACCAGGGCTTAGGGATTTTTTCAAAAAAGAAAATTTCAGCCGGTTCAGTTGTCGAGGGCTG
This sequence comes from Podarcis raffonei, assembly GCF_027172205.1. Classification (NCBI taxonomy): domain Eukaryota; kingdom Metazoa; phylum Chordata; class Lepidosauria; order Squamata; family Lacertidae; genus Podarcis; species Podarcis raffonei. The sequence continues at coordinate 14,419,544 of NC_070604.1, read as the reverse complement.
ATTTCTTCTCCTGTGATAAAAAGCCTTCTGTTTTGACTGCCAAACCATTCACGGGAGCATTTGCAACCATTTAGCACCATTTTTGAGTGAATTGCCAAAAGTCAGATTTTTTCAGAAATTGTGACCCCGGGGCTTAGGGATTTTTTCAAAAAAAAATTTTCAGCCGATTAAGTTGTCGAGGGATGATTTCTTGTCCTGTGATAAAAAGCCTTCTGTTTCGACCCCGAAACCTTTCATGGGAGTATTTGCAACCATTTAGCACCATTTTTCAGTGAATTGCCAAAAGTCAGATTTTTTCAGAAATTGTGACCCCGGGGCTTAGGGATTTTTTCAAAAAAAAAAATTCTACTGGTGAAGTTGTCGAGGGCTGATTTCTTGTCCTGTGATAAAGAGCCTTCTATTTCGACTGCCAAACCTTTCACGGGAGCATTTGCAACCGTTTAGCACTATTTTTGAGTGAATTGCCAAAAGTCAGATTTTTGCTGAAACTGTGACCCCGGGGCTTAGGGATTTTTTTTTAAAAAAAATTCTACTGGTGAAGTTGTCGAGGGCTGATTTCTTGTCCTGTGATAAAAAGCCTTCTGTTTCGACTGCCAAACCTTTCACGGGAGCATTTGCAACCGTTTAGCAATATTTTTGAGTGAATTGCCAAAAGTCAGATTTTTTCAGAAATTGTGACCCCGGGGCTTAGGGATTTTTTCAAAAAAAAAATTTCTCCCGGTTAAGTTGTCGAGGGCTGATTTCTTCTCCTGTGATAAAAAGCCTTCTGTTTCGACCCCCAAAACTTTCACAGGAGCATTTGCAACCGTTTAGCACTATTTTTGAGTGAATTGCCAAAAGTCAGATTTTTGCTGAAACTGTGACCCCGGGGCTTAGGGATTTTTTTTAAAAAAAAAATTCTGACGGTTAACTTGTCGAGGGCTGGTTTATTGTCCTGTGATAAAAAGCCTTCTGTTTCGACAGCCAAAACTTTCACGGGAGCATTTGCAACCGTTTAGCACCATTTTTGAGTGAATTGCCAAAAGTCAAATTTTTACTGAAATTGTGACCCCGGGGCTTAGGGATTTTTTCAAAAGAAAAATTTCTACTGGTGAAGTTGTCGAGGGCTGATTTCTTGTCCTGTGATAAAAAGCCTTCTGTTTCGACCGCCAAACCTTTCACGGGAGCATTTGCAACCGTTTCGCACCATTTTTGAGTGAATTGCCAAAAGTCAGATTTTTGCTGAAATTGTGACCCCGGGGCTTAGGGATTTTTTCTAAAAAATCTTTTTCCGCCGGTTAAGTCGTCGAGGGCTGATTTCTTGTCTTGTGATAAAAAGCCTTCTGTTTCGACCCCCAAACCTTTCACGGGAGCATTTGCAACCGTTTAGCACCATTTTTGAGTGAATTGCCAAAAGTCAGATTTTTTCAGAAATTGTGACCCCGGGGCTTAGGGATTTTTTCAAAAAAAAAATTTCAGCCGATTAAGTTGTCGAGGGCTGATTTCTTGTCCTGTGATAAAAAGCCTTCTGTTTCGACCCCGAAACCTTTCATGGGAGTATTTGCAACCATTTAGCACCATTTTTGAGTGAATTGCCAAAAGTCAGATTTTTTCAGAAATTGTGACCCCGGGGCTTAGGGATTTTTTCAAAAAAAAATTTCTACTGGTGAAGTTGTCGAGGGCTGATTTCTTGTCCTGTGATAAAAAGCCTTCTGTTTCGACTGCCAAACCTTTCACGGGAGCATTTGCAACCGTTTTGCACTATTTTTGAGTGAATTGCCAAAAGTCAGATTTTTGCTGAAATTGTGACCCCGGGGCTTAGGGATTTTTTCAAAAAAAAAATTTCTCCCGGTTATGTTGTCGAGGGCTAATTTCTTGTCCTGTGATAAAAAGCCTTCTGTTTCGACCCCCAAAACTTTCACAGGAGCATTTGCAACCGTTTAGCACCATTTTTGAGTGAATTGCCAAAAGTCAGATTTTTTCAGAAATTGTGACCCCGGGGCTTAGGGATTTTTTTTTTTAAAAAAAATTCTACTGGTGAAGTTGTCGAGGGCTGATTTCTTGTCCTGTGATAAAAAGCCTTCTGTCTCGACTGCCAAACCTTTCACAGGAGCATTTGCAACCGTTTAGCAATATTTTTGAGTGAATTGCCAAAAGTCAGATTTTTGCTGAAACTGTGACCCCGGGGCTTAGGGATTTTTTCAAAAAAAAAATTCTACCGGTTAACTTGTCGAGGGCTGATTTCTTGTCCTGTGATAAAAAGCCTTCTGTTTCGACCGCCAAACCTTTCACGGGAGCATTTGCAACCGTTTAGCACCATTTTTGAGTGAATTGCCAAAAGTCAGATCTTTTCAGAAATTGTGACCCCGGGGCTTAGGGATTTTTTCAAAAAAAAAATTCTACTGGTGAAGTTGTCGAGGCCTGATTTCTTGTCCTGTGATAAAAAGCCTTCTGTTTCGACCCCGAAACCTTTCATGGGAGTATTTGCAACCGTTTAGCACCATTTTTGAGTGAATTGCCAAAAGTCAGATTTTTTCAGAAATTGTGACCCCGGGGCTTAGGGATTTTTTCCAAAAAAAAATTTCTACTGGTGAAGTTGTCGAGGGCTGATTTCTTGTCCTGTGATAAAAAGCCTTCTGTTTCGACTGACAAACCTTTCACGGGAGCATTTGCAACCGTTTAGCTCTATTTTTGAGTGAATTGCCAAAAGTCAGATTTTTGCTGAAATTGTGACACCAGGGCTTAGGGATTTTTTCAAAAAAAAAATTTCTACCGGTTAAGTTGTCGAGGGCTGATTTCTTCTCCTGTGATAAAAAGCCTTCTGTTTCGACCCCCAAAACTTTCACAGGAGCATTTGCAACCGTTTAGCACCATTTTTGAGTGAATTGCCAAAAGTCAGATTTTTTCAGAAATTGTGACCCCGGGGCTTAGGGATTTTTTTTAAAAAAAAAAATTCTACTGGTGAAGTTGTCGAGGGCTGATTTCTTGTCCTGTGATAAAAAGCCTTCTGTCTCGACTGCCAAACCTTTCACAGGAGCATTTGCAACCGTTTAGCAATATTTTTGAGTGAATTGCCAAAAGTCAGATTTTTGCTGAAACTGTGACCCCGGGGCTTAGGGATTTTTTCCAAAAAAAAAATTCTACCGGTTAACTTGTCGAGGGCTGATTTCTTGTCCTGTGATAAAAAGCCTTCTGTTTCGACCGCCAAACCTTTCACGGGAGCATTTGCAACCGTTTAGCACCATTTTTGAGTGAATTGCCAAAAGTCAGATCTTTTCAGAAATTGTGACCCCGGGGCTTAGGGATTTTTTCAAAAAAAAAATTCTACTGGTGAAGTTGTCGAGGCCTGATTTCTTGTCCTGTGATAAAAAGCCTTCTGTTTCGACCCCGAAACCTTTCATGGGAGTATTTGCAACCGTTTAGCACCATTTTTGAGTGAATTGCCAAAAGTCAGATTTTTTCAGAAATTGTGACCCCGGGGCTTAGGGATTTTTTCCAAAAAAAAATTTCTACTGGTGAAGTTGTCGAGGGCTGATTTCTTCTCCTGTCATAAAAAGCCTTCTGTTTCGACTGACAAACCTTTCACGGGAGCATTTGCAACCGTTTAGCTCTATTTTTGAGTGAATTGCCAAAAGTCAGATTTTTGCTGAAATTGTGACACCAGGGCTTAGGGATTTTTTCAAAAAAAAAATTTCTACCGGTTAAGTTGTCGAGGGCTGATTTCTTCTCCTGTGATAAAAAGCCTTCTGTTTCGACCACCAAAACTTTCACAGGAGCATTTGCAACCGTTTAGCACCATTTTTGAGTGAATTGCCAAAAGTCAGATTTTTGCTGAAATTGTGACCCTGGGGCTTAGGGAATTTTTCAAATAAAAAAATTTCAGCCGATTAAGTTGTCGTGGGCTGATTTCTTGTCCTGTGATAAAAAGCCTTCTGTTTCGACCGCCAAACCTTTCACGGGAGCATTTGCAACCGTTTAGCACCATTTTCAAGTGAATTGCCAAAAGTCAGTTTTTTGCTGAAATTGTGACCCCGGGGCTTAGGGATTTTTTCAAAATAAAAATTCTACTGGTGAAGTTGTCGAGGCCTGATTTCTTGTCCTGTGATAAAAAGCCTTCTGTTTCGACCGCCAAACCTTTCATGGGAGCATTTGCAACCGTTTAGCACCATTTTTGAGTGAATTGCCAAAAGTCAGATTTTTGCTGAAATTGTGACCCCGGGGCTTATGGATTTTTTCAAAAAAAAAAATTCTACTGTTGAAGTTGTCGAGGCCTGATTTCTTGTCCTGTGATAAAAAGCCTTCTGTTTCGACCCCGAAACCTTTCATGGGAGCATTTGCAACCGTTTAGCACCATTTTTGAGTGAATTGCCAAAAGTCAGATTTTTGCTGAAATTGTGACCCCGGGGCTTATGGATGTTTTCAAAAAAAAAAATTCTACTGGTGAAGTTGTCGAGGCCTGATTTCTTGTCCTGTGATAAAAAGCCTTCTGTTTCGACCCCGAAACCTTTCATGGGAGCATTTGCAACCGTTTAGCACCATTTTTGAGTGAATTGCCAAAAGTCAGATTTTTGCTGAAATTGTGACCCCGGGGCTTATGGATGTTTTCAAAAAAAAAAATTCTACTGGTGAAGTTGTCGAGGGCTGATTTCTTGTCCTGTGATAAAAAGCCTTCTGTTTCGACTGCCAAACCTTTCACGGGAGCATTTGCAACCGTTTAGCACTATTTTTGAGTGAATTGCCAAAAGTCAGATTTTTGCTGAAATTGTGACACCAGGGCTTAGGGATTTTTTTTAAAAAAAAAAAATTCTCCCGGTTAAGTTGTCGAGGGCTGATTTCTTCTCCTGTGATAAAAAGCCTTCTGTTTCGACCCCCAAAACTTTCACAGGAGCATTTGCAACCGTTTAGCACCATTTTTGAGTGAATTGCCAAAAGTCAGATTTTTTCAGAAATTGTGACCCCGGGGCTTAGGGATTTTTTTTTATAAAAAAATTCTACTGGTGAAGTCGAGGGCTGATTTCTTGTCCTGTCATAAAAATCCTTCTGTTTTGACTGCCAAACCTTTCACGGGAGCATTTGCAACCGTTCAGCACCATTTTTGAGTGAATTGGGGCTTAGGGATTTTTTCTAAAAAAATCTTTTTCCGCCGGTTAAGTTGTCGAGGGCTGATTTCTTGTCCTGTTATAAATAGCCTTCTGTTTCGACCGCCAAACCTTTCACGGGAGCATTTGCAACCGTTTACAACCATTTTTTAGTGAATTGCCAAAAGTCAGATCTTTTCAGAAATTGTGACCCCGGGGCTTAGGGATTTTTTCAAAAAAAAAATTCTACTGGTGAAGTTGTCGAGGCCTGATTTCTTGTCCTGTGATAAAAAGCCTTCTGTTTCGACCCCGAAACCTTTCATGGGAGTATTTGCAACCGTTTCGCACCATTTTTGAGTGAATTGCCAAAAGTCAGATTTTTTCAGAAATTGTGACCCCGGGGCTTAGGGATTTTTTCTAAAAAATCTTTTTCCGCCGGTTAAGTCGTCGAGGGCTGATTTCTTGTCTTGTGATAAAAAGCCTTCTGTTTCGACCCCCAAACCTTTCACGGGAGCATTTGCAACCGTTTAGCACCATTTTTGAGTGAATTGCCAAAAGTCAGATTTTTTCAGAAATTGTGACCCCGGGGCTTAGGGATTTTTTCAAAAAAAAAATTTCAGCCGATTAAGTTGTCGAGGGCTGATTTCTTGTCCTGTGATAAAAAGCCTTCTGTTTCGACCCCGAAACCTTTCATGGGAGTATTTGCAACCATTTAGCACCATTTTTGAGTGAATTGCCAAAAGTCAGATTTTTTCAGAAATTGTGACCCCGGGGCTTAGGGATTTTTTAAAAAAAAAAAAATTCTACTGGTGAAGTTGTCGAGGGCTGATTTCTTGTCCTGTGATAAAAAGCCTTCTGTTTCGACTGCCAAACCTTTCACAGGAGCATTTGCAACCGTTTAGCAATATTTTTGAGTGAATTGCCAAAAGTCAGATTTTTGCTGAAACTGTGACCCCGGGGCTTAGGGATTTTTTCAAAAAAAAAATTCTACCGGTTAACTTGTCGAGGGCTGATTTCTTGTCCTGTGATAAAAAGCCTTCTGTTTCGACCGCCAAACCTTTCACGGGAGCATTTGCAACCGTTTAGCACCATTTTTGAGTGAATTGCCAAAAGTCAGATTTTTTCAGAAATTGTGACCCCGGGGCTTAGGGATTTTTTCAAAAAAAAAATTCTACTGGTGAAGTTGTCGAGGCCTGATTTCTTCTCGTGTGATAAAAAGCCTTCTGTTTCGACCCCGAAACCTTTCATGGGAGTATTTGCAACCGTTTAGCACCATTTTTGAGTGAATTGCCAAAAGTCAGATTTTTTCAGAAATTGTGACCCCGGGGCTTAGGGATTTTTTCCAAAAAAAAATTTCTACTGGTGAAGTTGTCGAGGGCTGATTTCTTGTCCTGTGATAAAAAGCCTTCTGTTTCGACTGACAAACCTTTCACGGGAGCATTTGCAACCGTTTAGCTCTATTTTTGAGTGAATTGCCAAAAGTCAGATTTTTGCTGAAATTGTGACACCAGGGCTTAGGGATTTTTTCAAAAAAAAAATTTCTACCGGTTAAGTTGTCGAGGGCTGATTTCTTCTCCTGTGATAAAAAGCCTTCTGTTTCGACCCCCAAAACTTTCACAGGAGCATTTGCAACCGTTTAGCACCATTTTTGAGTGAATTGCCAAAAGTCAGATTTTTTCAGAAATTGTGACCCCGGGGCTTAGGGATTTTTTTTTTAAAAAAAAATTCTACTGGTGAAGTTGTCGAGGGCTGATTTCTTGTCCTGTGATAAAAAGCCTTCTGTCTCGACTGCCAAACCTTTCACAGGAGCATTTGCAACCGTTTAGCAATATTTTTGAGTGAATTGCCAAAAGTCAGATTTTTGCTGAAACTGTGACCCCGGGGCTTAGGGATTTTTTCCAAAAAAAAATTCTACCGGTTAACTTGTCGAGGGCTGATTTCTTGTCCTGTGATAAAAAGCCTTCTGTTTCGACCGCCAAACCTTTCACGGGAGCATTTGCAACCATTTACAACCATTTTTGAGTGAATTGCCAAAAGTCAGATCTTTTCAGAAATTGTGACCCCGGGGCTTAGGGATTTTTTCAAAAAAAAAATTCTACTGGTGAAGTTGTCGAGGCCTGATTTCTTGTCCTGTGATAAAAAGCCTTCTGTTTCGACCCCGAAACCTTTCATGGGAGTATTTGCAACCGTTTAGCACCATTTTTGAGTGAATTGCCAAAAGTCAGATTTTTTCAGAAATTGTGACCCCGGGGCTTAGGGATTTTTTCCAAAAAAAAATTTCTACTGGTGAAGTTGTCGAGGGCTGATTTCTTGTCCTGTCATAAAAAGCCTTCTGTTTCGACCCCGAAACCTTTCACGGGAGCATTTGCAACCGTTTAGCTCTATTTTTGAGTGAATTGCCAAAAGTCAGATTTTTGCTGAAATTGTGACACCAGGGCTTAGGGATTTTTTCAAAAAAAAAATTTCTACCGGTTAAGTTGTCGAGGGCTGATTTCTTCTCCTGTGATAAAAAGCCTTCTGTTTCGACCCCCAAAACTTTCACAGGAGCATTTGCAACCGTTTAGCACCATTTTTGAGTGAATTGCCAAAAGTCAGATTTTTGCTGAAATTGTGACCCTGGGGCTTAGGGAATTTTTCAAAAAAAAAAATTTCAGCCGATTAAGTTGTCGTGGGCTGATTTCTTGTCCTGTGATAAAAAGCCTTCTGTTTCGACCGCCAAACCTTTCACGGGAGCATTTGCAACCGTTTAGCACCATTTTCGAGTGAATTGCCAAAAGTCAGTTTTTTGCTGAAATTGTGACCCCGGGGCTTAGGGATTTTTTCAAAATAAAAATTCTACTGGTGAAGTTGTCGAGGCCTGATTTCTTGTCCTGTGATAAAAAGCCTTCTGTTTCGACCGCCAAACCTTTCATGGGAGTATTTGCAAACGTTTAGCACCATTTTTGAGTGAATTGCCAAAAGTCAGATTTTTGCTGAAATTTTGACCCCGGGGCTTAGGGATTTTTTCAAAAAAAAAAATTCTACTGTTGAAGTTGTCGAGGGCTGATTTCTTGTCCTGTGATAAAAAGCCTTCTGTTTCGACCCCGAAACCTTTCATGGGAGCATTTGCAACCGTTTAGCACCATTTTTGAGTGAATTGCCAAAAGTCAGATTTTTTCAGAAATTGTGACCCCGGGGCTTATGGATTTTTTCAAAAAAAAAATTTCTACTGGTGAAGTTGTCGAGGGCTGATTTCTTGTCCTGTGATAAAAAGCCTTCTGTTTCGACTGCCAAACCTTTCACGGGAGCATTTGCAACCGTTTAGCACTATTTTTGAGTGAATTGCCAAAAGTCAGATTTTTGCTGAAATTGTGACACCAGGGCTTAGGGATTTTTTCAAAAAAAAAAAAATTCTCCCGGTTAAGTTGTCGAGGGCTGATTTCTTCTCCTGTGATAAAAAGCCTTCTGTTTCGACCCCCAAAACTTTCACAGGAGCATTTGCAACCGTTTAGCACCATTTTTGAGTGAATTGCCAAAAGTCAGATTTTTTCAGAAATTGTGACCCCGGGGCTTAGGGATTTTTTTTATAAAAAAATTCTACTGGTGAAGTCGAGGGCTGATTTCTTGTCCTGTCATAAAAATCCTTCTGTTTCGACTGCCAAACCTTTCACGGGAGCATTTGCAACCGTTTAGCACCATTTTTGAGTGAATTGGGGCTTAGGGATTTTTTCTAAAAAAATCTTTTTCCGCCGGTTAAGTTGTCGAGGGCTGATTTCTTGTCCTGTTATAAATAGCCTTCTGTTTCGACCGCCAAACCTTTCACGGGAGCATTTGCAACCGTTTACAACCATTTTTTAGTGAATTGCCAAAAGTCAGATCTTTTCAGAAATTGTGACCCCGGGGCTTAGGGATTTTTTCAAAAAAAAAATTCTACTGGTGAAGTTGTCGAGGCCTGATTTCTTGTCCTGTGATAAAAAGCCTTCTGTTTCAACCCCGAAACCTTTCATGGGAGTATTTGCAACCGTTTCGCACCATTTTTGAGTGAATTGCCAAAAGTCAGATTTTTTCAGAAATTGTGACCCCGGGGCTTAGGGATTTTTTCCAAAAAAAAATTTCTACTGGTGAAGTTGTCGAGGGCTGATTTCTTCTCCTGTGATAAAAAGCCTTCTGTTTCGACTGACAAACCTTTCACGGGAGCATTTGCAACCGTTTCGCACCATTTTTGAGTGAATTGCCAAAAGTCAGATTTTTGCTGAAATTGTGACCCCGGGGCTTAGGGATTTTTTCTAAAAAATCTTTTTCCGCCGGTTAAGTCGTCGAGGGCTGATTTCTTGTCCTGTGATAAAAAGCCTTCTGTTTCGACCCCCAAACCTTTCACGGGAGCATTTGCAACCGTTTAGCACCATTTTTTAGTGAATTTCCAAAAGTCAGATTTTTGCTGAAATTGTGACCCCGGGGCTTAGGGATTTTTTCAAAAAAAAAAATTTCAGCCGGTTCAGTTGTCGAGGGCTGATTTCTTCTCCTGTGATAAAAAGCCTTCTGTTTTGACTGCCAAACCATTCACGGGAGCATTTGCAACCGTTTAGCACCATTTTTGAGTGAATTGCCAAAAGTCAGATTTTTTCAGAAATTGTGACCCCGGGGCTTAGGGATTTTTTCAAAAAAAAAATTTCAGCCGTTTAAGTTGTCGAGGGATGATTTCTTGTCCTGTGATAAAAAGCCTTCTGTTTCGACCCCGAAACCTTTCATGGGAGTATTTGCAACCATTTAGCACCATTTTTCAGTGAATTGCCAAAAGTCAGATTTTTTCAGAAATTGTGACCCCGGGGCTTAGGGATTTTTTCAAAAAAAAATTTTCTACTGGTGAAGTTGTCGAGGGCTGATTTCTTGTCCTGTGATAAAGAGCCTTCTGTTTCGACTGCCAAACCTTTCACGGGAGCATTTGCAACCGTTTAGCACTATTTTTGAGTGAATTGCCAAAAGTCAGATTTTTGCTGAAATTGTGACCCAGGGGCTTAGGGATTTTTTCCAAAAAAAAAATTCTACTGGTGAAGTTGTCGAGGGCTGATTTCTTGTCCTGTGATAAAAAGCCTTCTGTTTCGACTGACAAACCTTTCACGGGAGCATTTGCAACCGTTTAGCACCATTTTTGAGTGAATTGCCAAAAGTTAGATTTTTGCTGAAATTGTGACCCTGGGGCTTAGGGAATTTTTCAAAAAAAAGATTTCAGCCGATTAAGTTGTCGTGGGCTGATTTCTTGTCCTCTGATAAAAAGCCTTCTGTTTCGACCGCCAAACCTTTCACGGGAGCATTTGCAACCGTTTAGCACCATTTTCGAGTGAATTGCCAAAAGTCAGTTTTTTGCTGAAATTGTGACCCCGGGGCTTAGGGATTTTTTCAAAATAAAAATTCTACTGGTGAAGTTGTCAAGGCCTGATTTCTTGTCCTGTGATAAAAAGCCTTCTGTTTCGACCGCCAAACCTTTCATGGGAGCATTTGCAACCGTTTAGCACCATTTTTGAGTGAATTGCCAAAAGTCAGATTTTTGCTGAAATTGTGACCCCGGGGCTTAGGGATTTTTTCAAAAAAAAAAATTCTACTGTTGAAGTTGTCGAGGCCTGATTTCTTGTCCTGTGATAAAAAGCCTTCTGTTTCGACCCCGAAACCTTTCATGGGAGCATTTGCAACCGTTTAGCACCATTTTTGAGTGAATTGCCAAAAGTCAGATTTTTGCTGAAATTGTGACCCCGGGGCTTATGGATGTTTTCAAAAAAAAAAATTCTACTGGTGAAGTTGTCGAGGGCTGATTTCTTGTCCTGTGATAAAAAGCCTTCTGTTTCGACTGCCAAACCTTTCACGGGAGCATTTGCAACCGTTTAGCACTATTTTTGAGTGAATTGCCAAAAGTCAGATTTTTGCTGAAATTGTGACCCTGGGGCTTAGGGATTTTTTCAAAAAAAAAAAAATTCTCCCGGTTAAGTTGTCGAGGGCTGATTTCTTCTCCTGTGATAAAAAGCCTTCTGTTTCGACCCCCAAAACTTTCACAGGAGCATTTGCAACCGTTTAGCACCATTTTTGAGTGAATTGCCAAAAGTCAGATTTTTTCAGAAATTGTGACCCCGGGGCTTAGGGATTTTTTTTTATAAAAAAATTCTACTGGTGAAGTCGAGGGCTGATTTCTTCTCCTGTGATAAAAAGCCTTCTGTTTCCTTCGCCAAACCTTTCACGGGAGCATTTGCAACCGTTTAGCACCATTTTTGAGTGAATTGCCAAAAGTTAGATTTTTGCTGAAATTATGACCCCGGGGCTTAGGGATTTTTTCTAAAAAATCTTTTTCCGCCGGTTAAGTTGTCGAGGGCTGATTTCTTGTCCTGTTATAAATAGCCTTCTGTTTCGACCGCCAAACCTTTCACGGGAGCATTTGCAACCATTTACAACCATTTTTGAGTGAATTGCCAAAAGTCAGATCTTTTCAGAAATTGTGACCCCGGGGCTTAGGGATTTTTTCAAAAAAAAAATTCTACTGGTGAAGTTGTCGAGGCCTGATTTCTTGTCCTGTGATAAAAAGCCTTCTGTTTCGACCCCGAAACCTTTCATGGGAGTATTTGCAACCGTTTAGCACCATTTTTGAGTGAATTGCCAAAAGTCAGATTTTTTCAGAAATTGTGACCCCGGGGCTTAGGGATTTTTTCCAAAAAAAAATTTCTACTGGTGAAGTTGTCGAGGGCTGATTTCTTCTCCTGTGATAAAAAGCCTTCTGTTTCGACTGACAAACCTTTCACGGGAGCATTTGCAACCGTTTAGCACTATTTTTGAGTGAATTGCCAAAAGTCAGATTTTTGCTGAAACTGTGACCCCGGGGCTTAGGGATTTTTTTTTTAAAAAAAAATTCTGACGGTTAACTTGTCGAGGGCTGGTTTCTTGTCCTGTGATAAAAAGCCTTCTGTTTCGACCGCCAAACCTTTCACGGGAGCATTTGCAACTGTTTAGCACCATTTTTGAGTGAATTGCCAAAAGTCAGATTTTTACTGAAATTGTGACCCCGGGGCTTAGCTATTTTTTCAAAAGAAAAAATTCTGCTGGTGAAGTTGTCGAGGGCTGATTTCTTGTCCTGTGATAAAGAGCCTTCTGTTTCGACTGCCAAACCTTTCACGGGAGCATTTGCAACCGTTTAGCACTATTTTTGAGTGAATTGCCAAAAGTCAGATTTTTGCTGAAATTGTGACCCAGGGGCTTAGGGATTTTTTCCAAAAAAAAAATTCTACTGGTGAAGTTGTCGAGGGCTGATTTCTTGTCCTGTGATAAAAAGCCTTCTGTTTCGACTGACAAACCTTTCACGGGAGCATTTGCAACCGTTTAGCACCATTTTTGAGTGAATTGCCAAAAGTTAGATTTTTGCTGAAATTGTGACCCTGGGGCTTAGGGAATTTTTCAAAAAAAAGATTTCAGCCGATTAAGTTGTCGTGGGCTGATTTCTTGTCCTCTGATAAAAAGCCTTCTGTTTCGACCGCCAAACCTTTCACGGGAGCATTTGCAACCGTTTAGCACCATTTTCGAGTGAATTGCCAAAAGTCAGTTTTTTGCTGAAATTGTGACCCCGGGGCTTAGGGATTTTTTCAAAATAAAAATTCTACTGGTGAAGTTGTCAAGGCCTGATTTCTTGTCCTGTGATAAAAAGCCTTCTGTTTCGACCGCCAAACCTTTCATGGGAGCATTTGCAACCGTTTAGCACCATTTTTGAGTGAATTGCCAAAAGTCAGATTTTTGCTGAAATTGTGACCCCGGGGCTTAGGGATTTTTTCAAAAAAAAAAATTCTACTGTTGAAGTTGTCGAGGCCTGATTTCTTGTCCTGTGATAAAAAGCCTTCTGTTTCGACCCCGAAACCTTTCATGGGAGCATTTGCAACCGTTTAGCACCATTTTTGAGTGAATTGCCAAAAGTCAGATTTTTGCTGAAATTGTGACCCCGGGGCTTATGGATGTTTTCAAAAAAAAAAATTCTACTGGTGAAGTTGTCGAGGGCTGATTTCTTGTCCTGTGATAAAAAGCCTTCTGTTTCGACTGCCAAACCTTTCACGGGAGCATTTGCAACCGTTTAGCACTATTTTTGAGTGAATTGCCAAAAGTCAGATTTTTGCTGAAATTGTGACCCTGGGGCTTAGGGATTTTTTCAAAAAAAAAAAAATTCTCCCGGTTAAGTTGTCGAGGGCTGATTTCTTCTCCTGTGATAAAAAGCCTTCTGTTTCGACCCCCAAAACTTTCACAGGAGCATTTGCAACCGTTTAGCACCATTTTTGAGTGAATTGCCAAAAGTCAGATTTTTTCAGAAATTGTGACCCCGGGGCTTAGGGATTTTTTTTTATAAAAAAATTCTACTGGTGAAGTCGAGGGCTGATTTCTTCTCCTGTGATAAAAAGCCTTCTGTTTCCTTCGCCAAACCTTTCACGGGAGCATTTGCAACCGTTTAGCACCATTTTTGAGTGAATTGCCAAAAGTTAGATTTTTGCTGAAATTATGACCCCGGGGCTTAGGGATTTTTTCTAAAAAATCTTTTTCCGCCGGTTAAGTTGTCGAGGGCTGATTTCTTGTCCTGTTATAAATAGCCTTCTGTTTCGACCGCCAAACCTTTCACGGGAGCATTTGCAACCATTTACAACCATTTTTGAGTGAATTGCCAAAAGTCAGATCTTTTCAGAAATTGTGACCCCGGGGCTTAGGGATTTTTTCAAAAAAAAAATTCTACTGGTGAAGTTGTCGAGGCCTGATTTCTTGTCCTGTGATAAAAAGCCTTCTGTTTCGACCCCGAAACCTTTCATGGGAGTATTTGCAACCGTTTAGCACCATTTTTGAGTGAATTGCCAAAAGTCAGATTTTTTCAGAAATTGTGACCCCGGGGCTTAGGGATTTTTTCCAAAAAAAAATTTCTACTGGTGAAGTTGTCGAGGGCTGATTTCTTCTCCTGTGATAAAAAGCCTTCTGTTTCGACTGACAAACCTTTCACGGGAGCATTTGCAACCGTTTAGCACTATTTTTGAGTGAATTGCCAAAAGTCAGATTTTTGCTGAAACTGTGACCCCGGGGCTTAGGGATTTTTTTTTTAAAAAAAAATTCTGACGGTTAACTTGTCGAGGGCTGGTTTCTTGTCCTGTGATAAAAAGCCTTCTGTTTCGACCGCCAAACCTTTCACGGGAGCATTTGCAACTGTTTAGCACCATTTTTGAGTGAATTGCCAAAAGTCAGATTTTTACTGAAATTGTGACCCCGGGGCTTAGCTATTTTTTCAAAAGAAAAAATTCTGCTGGTGAAGTTGTCGAGGGCTGATTTCTTGTCCTGTGATAAAAAGCCTTCTGTTTCGACCGCCAAACCTTTCACGGGAGCATTTGCAACCGTTTCGCACCATTTTTGAGTGAATTGCCAAAAGTCAGATTTTTGCTGAAATTGTGACCCCGGGGCTTAGGGATTTTTTCTAAAAAATCTTTTTCCGCCGGTTAAGTCGTCGAGGGCTGATTTCTTGTCCTGTGATAAAAAGCCTTCTGTTTCGACCCCCAAACCTTTCACGGGAGCATTTGCAACCGTTTAGCACCATTTTTTAGTGAATTTCCAAAAGTCAGATTTTGCTGAAATTGTGACCCCGGGGCTTAGGGATTTTTTCAAAAAAAAAAATTTCAGCCGGTTCAGTTGTCGAGGGCTGATTTCTTCTCCTGTGATAAAAAGCCTTCTGTTTTGACTGCCAAACCATTCATGGGAGCATTTACAACCGTTTAGCACCATTTTTGAGAGAATTGCCAAAAGTCAGATTTTTGCTGAAACTGTGACCCCGGGGCTTAGGGATTTTTTTTTAAAAAAAAAATTCTGACGGTTAACTTGTCGAGGGCTGGTTTCTTGTCCTGTGATAAAAAGCCTTCTGTTTCCACCGCCAAACCTTTCACGGGAGCATTTGCAACTGTTTAGCACCATTTTTGAGTGAATTGCCAAAAGTCAGATTTTTACTGAAATTGTGACCCCGGGGCTTAGGGATTTTTTCCAAAAAAAAATTTCTACTGGTGAAGTTGTCGAGGGCTGATTTCTTCTCCTGTGATAAAAAGCCTTCTGTTTCGACTGACAAACCTTTCACGGGAGCATTTGCAACCGTTTAGCACTATTTTTGAGTGAATTGCCAAAAGTCAGATTTTTTCAGAAATTGTGACCCCGGGGCTTAGGGATTTTTTTTTATAAAAAAATTCTACTGGTGAAGTCGAGGGCTGATTTCTTGTCCTGTCATAAAAATCCTTCTGTTTCGACTGCCAAACCTTTCACGGGAGCATTTGCAACCGTTTAGCACCATTTTTGAGTGAATTGCCAAAAGTTAGATTTTTGCTGAAATTATGACCCCGGGGCTTAGGGATTTTTTCTAAAAAATCTTTTTCCGCCGGTTAAGTTGTCGAGGGCTGATTTCTTGTCCTGTTATAAATAGCCTTCTGTTTCGACCGCCAAACCTTTCATGGGAGCATTTGCAACCGTTTAGCACCATTTTTGAGTGAATTGCCAAAAGTCAGATTTTTGCTGAAATTGTGACCCCGGGGCTTATGGATTTTTTCAAAAAAAAAAATTCTACTGTTGAAGTTGTCGAGGGCTGATTTCTTGTCCTGTGATAAAAAGCCTTCTGTTTCGACCCCGAAACCTTTCATGGGAGCATTTGCAACCGTTTAGCACCATTTTTGAGTGAATTGCCAAAAGTCAGATTTTTGCTGAAATTGTGACCCCGGGGCTTATGGATGTTTTCAAAAAAAAAAATTCTACTGGTGAAGTTGTCGAGGCCTGATTTCTTGTCCTGTGATAAAAAGCCTTCTGTTTCGACCCCGAAACCTTTCATGGGAGCATTTGCAACCGTTTAGCACCATTTTTGAGTGAATTGCCAAAAGTCAGATTTTTGCTGAAATTGTGACCCCGGGGCTTATGGATGTTTTCAAAAAAAAAAATTCTACTGGTGAAGTTGTCGAGGGCTGATTTCTTGTCCTGTGATAAAAAGCCTTCTGTTTCGACTGCCAAACCTTTCACGGGAGCATTTGCAACCGTTTAGCACTATTTTTGAGTGAATTGCCAAAAGTCAGATTTTTGCTGAAATTGTGACACCAGGGCTTAGGGATTTTTTTAAAAAAAAAAAAATTCTCCCGGTTAAGTTGTCGAGGGCTGATTTCTTCTCCTGTGATAAAAAGCCTTCTGTTTCGACCCCCAAAACTTTCACAGGAGCATTTGCAACCGTTTAGCACCATTTTTGAGTGAATTGCCAAAAGTCAGATTTTTTCAGAAATTGTGACCCCGGGGCTTAGGGATTTTTTTTTATAAAAAAATTCTACTGGTGAAGTCGAGGGCTGATTTCTTGTCCTGTCATAAAAATCCTTCTGTTTTGACTGCCAAACCTTTCACGGGAGCATTTGCAACCGTTCAGCACCATTTTTGAGTGAATTGGGGCTTAGGGATTTTTTCTAAAAAAATCTTTTTCCGCCGGTTAAGTTGTCGAGGGCTGATTTCTTGTCCTGTTATAAATAGCCTTCTGTTTCGACCGCCAAACCTTTCACGGGAGCATTTGCAACCGTTTACAACCATTTTTTAGTGAATTGCCAAAAGTCAGATCTTTTCAGAAATTGTGACCCCGGGGCTTAGGGATTTTTTCAAAAAAAAAATTCTACTGGTGAAGTTGTCGAGGCCTGATTTCTTGTCCTGTGATAAAAAGCCTTCTGTTTCGACCCCGAAACCTTTCATGGGAGTATTTGCAACCGTTTCGCACCATTTTTGAGTGAATTGCCAAAAGTCAGATTTTTTCAGAAATTGTGACCCCGGGGCTTAGGGATTTTTTCTAAAAAATCTTTTTCCGCCGGTTAAGTCGTCGAGGGCTGATTTCTTGTCTTGTGATAAAAAGCCTTCTGTTTCGACCCCCAAACCTTTCACGGGAGCATTTGCAACCGTTTAGCACCATTTTTGAGTGAATTGCCAAAAGTCAGATTTTTTCAGAAATTGTGACCCCGGGGCTTAGGGATTTTTTCAAAAAAAAAATTTCAGCCGATTAAGTTGTCGAGGGCTGATTTCTTGTCCTGTGATAAAAAGCCTTCTGTTTCGACCCCGAAACCTTTCATGGGAGTATTTGCAACCATTTAGCACCATTTTTGAGTGAATTGCCAAAAGTCAGATTTTTTCAGAAATTGTGACCCCGGGGCTTAGGGATTTTTTAAAAAAAAAAAAATTCTACTGGTGAAGTTGTCGAGGGCTGATTTCTTGTCCTGTGATAAAAAGCCTTCTGTTTCGACTGCCAAACCTTTCACAGGAGCATTTGCAACCGTTTAGCAATATTTTTGAGTGAATTGCCAAAAGTCAGATTTTTGCTGAAACTGTGACCCCGGGGCTTAGGGATTTTTTCAAAAAAAAAATTCTACCGGTTAACTTGTCGAGGGCTGATTTCTTGTCCTGTGATAAAAAGCCTTCTGTTTCGACCGCCAAACCTTTCACGGGAGCATTTGCAACCGTTTAGCACCATTTTTGAGTGAATTGCCAAAAGTCAGATTTTTTCAGAAATTGTGACCCCGGGGCTTAGGGATTTTTTCAAAAAAAAAATTCTACTGGTGAAGTTGTCGAGGCCTGATTTCTTCTCGTGTGATAAAAAGCCTTCTGTTTCGACCCCGAAACCTTTCATGGGAGTATTTGCAACCGTTTAGCACCATTTTTGAGTGAATTGCCAAAAGTCAGATTTTTTCAGAAATTGTGACCCCGGGGCTTAGGGATTTTTTCCAAAAAAAAATTTCTACTGGTGAAGTTGTCGAGGGCTGATTTCTTGTCCTGTGATAAAAAGCCTTCTGTTTCGACTGACAAACCTTTCACGGGAGCATTTGCAACCGTTTAGCTCTATTTTTGAGTGAATTGCCAAAAGTCAGATTTTTGCTGAAATTGTGACACCAGGGCTTAGGGATTTTTTCAAAAAAAAAATTTCTACCGGTTAAGTTGTCGAGGGCTGATTTCTTCTCCTGTGATAAAAAGCCTTCTGTTTCGACCCCCAAAACTTTCACAGGAGCATTTGCAACCGTTTAGCACCATTTTTGAGTGAATTGCCAAAAGTCAGATTTTTTCAGAAATTGTGACCCCGGGGCTTAGGGATTTTTTTTAAAAAAAAAAATTCTACTGGTGAAGTTGTCGAGGGCTGATTTCTTGTCCTGTGATAAAAAGCCTTCTGTCTCGACTGCCAAACCTTTCACAGGAGCATTTGCAACCGTTTAGCAATATTTTTGAGTGAATTGCCAAAAGTCAGATTTTTGCTGAAACTGTGACCCCGGGGCTTAGGGATTTTTTCCAAAAAAAAATTCTACCGGTTAACTTGTCGAGGGCTGATTTCTTGTCCTGTGATAAAAAGCCTTCTGTTTCGACCGCCAAACCTTTCACGGGAGCATTTGCAACCATTTACAACCATTTTTGAGTGAATTGCCAAAAGTCAGATCTTTTCAGAAATTGTGACCCCGGGGCTTAGGGATTTTTTCAAAAAAAAAATTCTACTGGTGAAGTTGTCGAGGCCTGATTTCTTGTCCTGTGATAAAAAGCCTTCTGTTTCGACCCCGAAACCTTTCATGGGAGTATTTGCAACCGTTTAGCACCATTTTTGAGTGAATTGCCAAAAGTCAGATTTTTTCAGAAATTGTGACCCCGGGGCTTAGGGATTTTTTCCAAAAAAAAATTTCTACTGGTGAAGTTGTCGAGGGCTGATTTCTTGTCCTGTCATAAAAAGCCTTCTGTTTCGACTGACAAACCTTTCACGGGAGCATTTGCAACCGTTTAGCTCTATTTTTGAGTGAATTGCCAAAAGTCAGATTTTTGCTGAAATTGTGACACCAGGGCTTAGGGATTTTTTCAAAAAAAAAATTTCTACCGGTTAAGTTGTCGAGGGCTGATTTCTTCTCCTGTGATAAAAAGCCTTCTGTTTCGACCCCCAAAACTTTCACAGGAGCATTTGCAACCGTTTAGCACCATTTTTGAGTGAATTGCCAAAAGTCAGATTTTTGCTGAAATTGTGACCCTGGGGCTTAGGGAATTTTTCAAAAAAAAAAATTTCAGCCGATTAAGTTGTCGTGGGCTGATTTCTTGTCCTGTGATAAAAAGCCTTCTGTTTCGACCGCCAAACCTTTCACGGGAGCATTTGCAACCGTTTAGCACCATTTTCGAGTGAATTGCCAAAAGTCAGTTTTTTGCTGAAATTGTGACCCCGGGGCTTAGGGATTTTTTCAAAATAAAAATTCTACTGGTGAAGTTGTCGAGGCCTGATTTCTTGTCCTGTGATAAAAAGCCTTCTGTTTCGACCGCCAAACCTTTCATGGGAGCATTTGCAACCGTTTAGCACCATTTTCGAGTGAATTGCCAAAAGTCAGATTTTTGCTGAAATTGTGACCCCGGGGCTTAGGGATTTTTTCAAAATAAAAATTCTACTGGTGAAGTTGTCGAGGCCTGATTTCTTGTCCTGTGATAAAAAGCCTTCTGTTTCGACCGCCAAACCTTTCATGGGAGTATTTGCAAACGTTTAGCACCATTTTTGAGTGAATTGCCAAAAGTCAGATTTTTGCTGAAATTTTGACCCCGGGGCTTAGGGATTTTTTCAAAAAAAAAAATTCTACTGTTGAAGTTGTCGAGGGCTGATTTCTTGTCCTGTGATAAAAAGCCTTCTGTTTCGACCCCGAAACCTTTCATGGGAGCATTTGCAACCGTTTAGCACCATTTTTGAGTGAATTGCCAAAAGTCAGATTTTTTCAGAAATTGTGACCCCGGGGCTTATGGATTTTTTCAAAAAAAAAATTTCTACTGGTGAAGTTGTCGAGGGCTGATTTCTTGTCCTGTGATAAAAAGCCTTCTGTTTCGACTGCCAAACCTTTCACGGGAGCATTTGCAACCGTTTAGCACTATTTTTGAGTGAATTGCCAAAAGTCAGATTTTTGCTGAAATTGTGACACCAGGGCTTAGGGATTTTTTCAAAAAAAAAAAAATTCTCCCGGTTAAGTTGTCGAGGGCTGATTTCTTCTCCTGTGATAAAAAGCCTTCTGTTTCGACCCCCAAAACTTTCACAGGAGCATTTGCAACCGTTTAGCACCATTTTTGAGTGAATTGCCAAAAGTCAGATTTTTTCAGAAATTGTGACCCCGGGGCTTAGGGATTTTTTTTATAAAAAAATTCTACTGGTGAAGTCGAGGGCTGATTTCTTGTCCTGTCATAAAAATCCTTCTGTTTCGACTGCCAAACCTTTCACGGGAGCATTTGCAACCGTTTAGCACCATTTTTGAGTGAATTGGGGCTTAGGGATTTTTTCTAAAAAAATCTTTTTCCGCCGGTTAAGTTGTCGAGGGCTGATTTCTTGTCCTGTTATAAATAGCCTTCTGTTTCGACCGCCAAACCT
Source organism: Podarcis raffonei (assembly GCF_027172205.1). Classification (NCBI taxonomy): domain Eukaryota; kingdom Metazoa; phylum Chordata; class Lepidosauria; order Squamata; family Lacertidae; genus Podarcis; species Podarcis raffonei. The sequence continues at coordinate 14,399,108 of NC_070604.1, read as the reverse complement.
TTCACGGGAGCATTTGCAACCGTTTACAACCATTTTTTAGTGAATTGCCAAAAGTCAGATCTTTTCAGAAATTGTGACCCCGGGGCTTAGGGATTTTTTCAAAAAAAAAATTCTACTGGTGAAGTTGTCGAGGCCTGATTTCTTGTCCTGTGATAAAAAGCCTTCTGTTTCAACCCCGAAACCTTTCATGGGAGTATTTGCAACCGTTTCGCACCATTTTTGAGTGAATTGCCAAAAGTCAGATTTTTTCAGAAATTGTGACCCCGGGGCTTAGGGATTTTTTCCAAAAAAAAATTTCTACTGGTGAAGTTGTCGAGGGCTGATTTCTTCTCCTGTGATAAAAAGCCTTCTGTTTCGACTGACAAACCTTTCACGGGAGCATTTGCAACCGTTTCGCACCATTTTTGAGTGAATTGCCAAAAGTCAGATTTTTGCTGAAATTGTGACCCCGGGGCTTAGGGATTTTTTCTAAAAAATCTTTTTCCGCCGGTTAAGTCGTCGAGGGCTGATTTCTTGTCCTGTGATAAAAAGCCTTCTGTTTCGACCCCCAAACCTTTCACGGGAGCATTTGCAACCGTTTAGCACCATTTTTTAGTGAATTTCCAAAAGTCAGATTTTTGCTGAAATTGTGACCCCGGGGCTTAGGGATTTTTTCAAAAAAAAAAATTTCAGCCGGTTCAGTTGTCGAGGGCTGATTTCTTCTCCTGTGATAAAAAGCCTTCTGTTTTGACTGCCAAACCATTCACGGGAGCATTTGCAACCGTTTAGCACCATTTTTGAGTGAATTGCCAAAAGTCAGATTTTTTCAGAAATTGTGACCCCGGGGCTTAGGGATTTTTTCAAAAAAAAAATTTCAGCCGTTTAAGTTGTCGAGGGATGATTTCTTGTCCTGTGATAAAAAGCCTTCTGTTTCGACCCCGAAACCTTTCATGGGAGTATTTGCAACCATTTAGCACCATTTTTCAGTGAATTGCCAAAAGTCAGATTTTTTCAGAAATTGTGACCCCGGGGCTTAGGGATTTTTTCAAAAAAAAATTTTCTACTGGTGAAGTTGTCGAGGGCTGATTTCTTGTCCTGTGATAAAGAGCCTTCTGTTTCGACTGCCAAACCTTTCACGGGAGCATTTGCAACCGTTTAGCACTATTTTTGAGTGAATTGCCAAAAGTCAGATTTTTGCTGAAATTGTGACCCAGGGGCTTAGGGATTTTTTCCAAAAAAAAAATTCTACTGGTGAAGTTGTCGAGGGCTGATTTCTTGTCCTGTGATAAAAAGCCTTCTGTTTCGACTGACAAACCTTTCACGGGAGCATTTGCAACCGTTTAGCACCATTTTTGAGTGAATTGCCAAAAGTTAGATTTTTGCTGAAATTGTGACCCTGGGGCTTAGGGAATTTTTCAAAAAAAAGATTTCAGCCGATTAAGTTGTCGTGGGCTGATTTCTTGTCCTCTGATAAAAAGCCTTCTGTTTCGACCGCCAAACCTTTCACGGGAGCATTTGCAACCGTTTAGCACCATTTTCGAGTGAATTGCCAAAAGTCAGTTTTTTGCTGAAATTGTGACCCCGGGGCTTAGGGATTTTTTCAAAATAAAAATTCTACTGGTGAAGTTGTCGAGGCCTGATTTCTTGTCCTGTGATAAAAAGCCTTCTGTTTCGACCGCCAAACCTTTCATGGGAGCATTTGCAACCGTTTAGCACCATTTTTGAGTGAATTGCCAAAAGTCAGATTTTTGCTGAAATTGTGACCCCGGGGCTTAGGGATTTTTTCAAAAAAAAAAATTCTACTGTTGAAGTTGTCGAGGCCTGATTTCTTGTCCTGTGATAAAAAGCCTTCTGTTTCGACCCCGAAACCTTTCATGGGAGCATTTGCAACCGTTTAGCACCATTTTTGAGTGAATTGCCAAAAGTCAGATTTTTGCTGAAATTGTGACCCCGGGGCTTATGGATGTTTTCAAAAAAAAAAATTCTACTGGTGAAGTTGTCGAGGGCTGATTTCTTGTCCTGTGATAAAAAGCCTTCTGTTTCGACTGCCAAACCTTTCACGGGAGCATTTGCAACCGTTTAGCACTATTTTTGAGTGAATTGCCAAAAGTCAGATTTTTGCTGAAATTGTGACACCAGGGCTTAGGGATTTTTTCAAAAAAAAAAAAAATTCTCCCGGTTAAGTTGTCGAGGGCTGATTTCTTCTCCTGTGATAAAAAGCCTTCTGTTTCGACCCCCAAAACTTTCACAGGAGCATTTGCAACCGTTTAGCACCATTTTTGAGTGAATTGCCAAAAGTCAGATTTTTTCAGAAATTGTGACCCCGGGGCTTAGGGATTTTTTTTTATAAAAAAATTCTACTGGTGAAGTCGAGGGCTGATTTCTTCTCCTGTGATAAAAAGCCTTCTGTTTCCTTCGCCAAACCTTTCACGGGAGCATTTGCAACCGTTTAGCACCATTTTTGAGTGAATTGCCAAAAGTTAGATTTTTGCTGAAATTATGACCCCGGGGCTTAGGGATTTTTTCTAAAAAATCTTTTTCCGCCGGTTAAGTTGTCGAGGGCTGATTTCTTGTCCTGTTATAAATAGCCTTCTGTTTCGACCGCCAAACCTTTCACGGGAGCATTTGCAACCATTTACAACCATTTTTGAGTGAATTGCCAAAAGTCAGATCTTTTCAGAAATTGTGACCCCGGGGCTTAGGGATTTTTTCAAAAAAAAAATTCTACTGGTGAAGTTGTCGAGGCCTGATTTCTTGTCCTGTGATAAAAAGCCTTCTGTTTCGACCCCGAAACCTTTCATGGGAGTATTTGCAACCGTTTAGCACCATTTTTGAGTGAATTGCCAAAAGTCAGATTTTTTCAGAAATTGTGACCCCGGGGCTTAGGGATTTTTTCCAAAAAAAAATTTCTACTGGTGAAGTTGTCGAGGGCTGATTTCTTCTCCTGTGATAAAAAGCCTTCTGTTTCGACTGACAAACCTTTCACGGGAGCATTTGCAACCGTTTAGCACTATTTTTGAGTGAATTGCCAAAAGTCAGATTTTTGCTGAAACTGTGACCCCGGGGCTTAGGGATTTTTTCAAAAAAATCTTTTTCCGCCTGTTAAGTCGTCGAGGGCTGATTTCTTGTCCTGTGATAAAAAGCCTTCTGTTTCGACCGCCAAACCTTTCACGGGAGCATTTGCAACTGTTTAGCACCATTTTTGAGTGAATTGCCAAAAGTCAGATTTTTACTGAAATTGTGACCCCGGGGCTTAGCTATTTTTTCAAAAGAAAAAATTCTGCTGGTGAAGTTGTCGAGGGCTGATTTCTTGTCCTGTGATAAAAAGCCTTCTGTTTCGACCGCCAAACCTTTCACGGGAGCATTTGCAACCGTTTCGCACCATTTTTGAGTGAATTGCCAAAAGTCAGATTTTTGCTGAAATTGTGACCCCGGGGCTTAGGGATTTTTTCTAAAAAATCTTTTTCCGCCGGTTAAGTCGTCGAGGGCTGATTTCTTGTCCTGTGATAAAAAGCCTTCTGTTTCGACCCCCAAACCTTTCACGGGAGCATTTGCAACCGTTTAGCACCATTTTTTAGTGAATTTCCAAAAGTCAGATTTTGCTGAAATTGTGACCCCGGGGCTTAGGGATTTTTTCAAAAAAAAAAATTTCAGCCGGTTCAGTTGTCGAGGGCTGATTTCTTCTCCTGTGATAAAAAGCCTTCTGTTTTGACTGCCAAACCATTCATGGGAGCATTTACAACCGTTTAGCACCATTTTTGAGAGAATTGCCAAAAGTCAGATTTTTGCTGAAACTGTGACCCCGGGGCTTAGGGATTTTTTTTTTAAAAAAAAATTCTGACGGTTAACTTGTCGAGGGCTGGTTTCTTGTCCTGTGATAAAAAGCCTTCTGTTTCCACCGCCAAACCTTTCACGGGAGCATTTGCAACTGTTTAGCACCATTTTTGAGTGAATTGCCAAAAGTCAGATTTTTACTGAAATTGTGACCCCGGGGCTTAGCTATTTTTTCAAAAGAAAAAATTCTGCTGGTGAAGTTGTCGAGGGCTGATTTCTTGTCCTGTGATAAAAAGCCTTCTGTTTCGACCGCCAAACCTTTCACGGGAGCATTTGCAACCGTTTCGCACCATTTTTGAGTGAATTGCCAAAAGTCAGATTTTTGCTGAAATTGTGACCCCGGGGCTTAGGGATTTTTTCTAAAAAATCTTTTTCCGCCGGTTAAGTCGTCGAGGGCTGATTTCTTGTCCTGTGATAAAAAGCCTTCTGTTTCGACCCCCAAACCTTTCACGGGAGCATTTGCAACCGTTTAGCACCATTTTTTAGTGAATTTCCAAAAGTCAGATTTTGCTGAAATTGTGACCCCGGGGCTTAGGGATTTTTTCAAAAAAAAAAATTTCAGCCGGTTCAGTTGTCGAGGGCTGATTTCTTCTCCTGTGATAAAAAGCCTTCTGTTTTGACTGCCAAACCATTCATGGGAGCATTTACAACCGTTTAGCACCATTTTTGAGAGAATTGCCAAAAGTCAGATTTTTGCTGAAACTGTGACCCCGGGGCTTAGGGATTTTTTTTTTAAAAAAAAATTCTGACGGTTAACTTGTCGAGGGCTGGTTTCTTGTCCTGTGATAAAAAGCCTTCTGTTTCCACCGCCAAACCTTTCACGGGAGCATTTGCAACTGTTTAGCACCATTTTTGAGTGAATTGCCAAAAGTCAGATTTTTACTGAAATTGTGACCCCGGGGCTTAGGGATTTTTTCCAAAAAAAAATTTCTACTGGTGAAGTTGTCGAGGGCTGATTTCTTCTCCTGTGATAAAAAGCCTTCTGTTTCGACTGACAAACCTTTCACGGGAGCATTTGCAACCGTTTAGCACTATTTTTGAGTGAATTGCCAAAAGTCAGATTTTTTCAGAAATTGTGACCCCGGGGCTTAGGGATTTTTTTTTATAAAAAAATTCTACTGGTGAAGTCGAGGGCTGATTTCTTGTCCTGTCATAAAAATCCTTCTGTTTCGACTGCCAAACCTTTCACGGGAGCATTTGCAACCGTTTAGCACCATTTTTGAGTGAATTGCCAAAAGTTAGATTTTTGCTGAAATTATGACCCCGGGGCTTAGGGATTTTTTCTAAAAAATCTTTTTCCGCCGGTTAAGTTGTCGAGGGCTGATTTCTTGTCCTGTTATAAATAGCCTTCTGTTTCGACCGCCAAACCTTTCACCGGAGCATTTGCAACCATTTACAACCATTTTTGAGTGAATTGCCAAAAGTCAGATCTTTTCAGAAATTGTGACCCCGGGGCTTAGGGATTTTTTAAAAAAAAAAATTCTACTGGTGAAGTTGTCGAGGCCTGATTTCTTGTCCTGTGATAAAAAGCCTTCTGTTTCGACCCCGAAACCTTTCATGGGAGTATTTGCAACCGTTTAGCACCATTTTTGAGTGAATTGCCAAAAGTCAGATTTTTTCAGAAATTGTGACCCCGGGGCTTAGGGATTTTTTCCAAAAAAAAATTTCTACTGGTGAAGTTGTCGAGGGCTGATTTCTTCTCCTGTGATAAAAAGCCTTCTGTTTCGACTGACAAACCTTTCACGGGAGCATTTGCAACCGTTTAGCACTATTTTTGAGTGAATTGCCAAAAGTCAGATTTTTGCTGAAACTGTGACCCCGGGGCTTAGGGATTTTTTTTTTAAAAAAAAATTCTGACGGTTAACTTGTCGAGGGCTGGTTTCTTGTCCTGTGATAAAAAGCCTTCTGTTTCCACCGCCAAACCTTTCACGGGAGCATTTGCAACTGTTTAGCACCATTTTTGAGTGAATTGCCAAAAGTCAGATTTTTACTGAAATTGTGACCCCAGGGCTTAGCTATTTTTTCAAAAGAAAAAATTCTGCTGGTGAAGTTGTCGAGGGCTGATTTCTTGTCCTGTGATAAAAAGCCTTCTGTTTCGACCGCCAAACCTTTCACGGGAGCATTTGCAACCGTTTCGCACCATTTTTGAGTGAATTGCCAAAAGTCAGATTTTTGCTGAAATTGTGACCCCGGGGCTTAGGGATTTTTTCTAAAAAATCTTTTTCCGCCGGTTAAGTCGTCGAGGGCTGATTTCTTGTCCTGTGATAAAAAGCCTTCTGTTTCGACCCCCAAACCTTTCACGGGAGCATTTGCAACCGTTTAGCACCATTTTTTAGTGAATTTCCAAAAGTCAGATTTTGCTGAAATTGTGACCCCGGGGCTTAGGGATTTTTTCAAAAAAAAAATTTCAGCCGATTAAGTTGTCGAGGGATGATTTCTTGTCCTGTGATAAAAAGCCTTCTGTTTCGACCCCGAAACCTTTCAGGGGAGTATTTGCAACCATTTAGCACCATTTTTCAGTGAATTGCCAAAAGTCAGATTTTTTCATAAATTGTGACCCCGGGGCTTAGGAATTTTTTTTTTTAAAAAAATTCTACTGGTGAAGTTGTCGAGGGCTGATTTCTTGTCCTGTGATAAAAAGCCTTCTGTTTCGACTGCCAAACCTTTCACGGGAGCATTTGCAACCGTTTAGCACTATTTTTGAGTGAATTGCCAAAAGTCAGATTTTTGCTGAAATTGTGACCCCGGGGCTTAGGGATTTTTTCAAAAAAAAAAATTCTCCCGGTTAAGTTGTCGAGGGCTGATTTCTTGTCCTGTGATAAAAAGCCTTCTGTTTCGACCCCCAAAACTTTCACAGGAGCATTTGCAACCGTTTGGCACCATTTTTGAGTGAATTGCCAAAAGTCAGATTTTTTCAGAAATTGTGACCCCGGGGCTTAGGGATTTTTTTTTATAAAAAAATTCTACTGGTGAAGTCGAGGGCTGATTTCTTCTCCTGTGATAAAAAGCCTTCTGTTTCCTTCGCCAAACCTTTCACGGGAGCATTTGCAACCGTTTAGCACTATTTTTGAGTGAATTGCCAAAAGTCAGATTTTTGCTGAAATTGTGACACCAGGGCTTAGGGATTTTTTCAAAAAAAAAATTTCTCCCGGTTAAGTTGTTGAGGGCTGATTTCTTCTCCTGTGATAAAAAGCCTTCTGTTTCGACCCCCAAAACTTTCACAGGAGCATTTGCAACCGTTTAGCACCATTTTTGAGTGAATTGCCAAAAGTCAGATTTTTGCTGAAACTGTGACCCCGGGGCTTAGGGATTTTTTTTAAAAAAAAAATTCTGACGGTTAACTTGTCGAGGGCTGGTTTATTGTCCTGTGATAAAAAGCCTTCTGTTTCGACCGCCAAAACTTTCACGGGAGCATTTGCAACCGTTTAGTACCATTTTTGAGTGAATTGCCAAAAGTCAGATTTTTGCTGAAATTGTGACCCCGGGGCTTAGGTATGTTTTCAAAAGAAAAATTTCTACTGGTGAAGTTGTCGAGGGCTGATTTCTTGTCCTGTGATAAAAAGCCTTCTGTTTCGACCGCCAAACCTTTCACGGGAGCATTTGCAACCGTTTAGCACCATTTTTGAGTGAATTGCCAAAAGTCAGATTTTTTCAGAAATTGTGACCCCGGGGCTTAGGGATTTTTTCAAAAAAAAAATTTCAGCCGGTTCAGTTGTCGAGGGCTGATTTCTTCTCCTGTGATAAAAAGCCTTCTGTTTTGACTGCCAAACCTTTCACGGGAGCATTTGCAACCGTTTAGCACCATTTTTGAGTGAATTGCCAAAAGTCAGATTTTTGCTGAAATTGTGACCCCGGGGCTTAGTGATTTTTTCAAAAAAAAAAAATCTACTGTTGAAGTTGTCGAGGCCTGATTTCTTGTCCTGTGATAAAAAGCCTTCTGTTTTGACCCCGAAACCTTTCACGGGAGCATTTGCAACCGTTTCGCACCATTTTTGAGTGAATTGCCAAAAGTCAGATTTTTGCTGAAATTGTGACCCCGGGGCTTAGGGATTTTTTCTAAAAAATCTTTTTCCGCCGGTTAAGTCGTCGAGGGCTGATTTCTTGTCCTGTGATAAAAAGCCTTCTGTTTCGACCCCCAAACCTTTCACGGGAGCATTTGCAACCGTTTAGCACCATTTTTTAGTGAATTTCCAAAAGTCAGATTTTGCTGAAATTGTGAGCCCGGGGCTTAGGGATTTTTTCAAAAAAAAAAATTTCAGCCGGTTCAGTTGTCGAGGGCTGATTTCTTCTCCTGTGATAAAAAGCCTTCTGTTTTGACTGCCAAACCATTCACGGGAGCATTTACAACCGTTTAGCACCATTTTTGAGTGAATTGCCAAAAGTCAGATTTTTTCAGAAATTGTGACCCCGGGGCTTAGGGATTTTTTCAAAAAAAAAATTTCAGCCGATTAAGTTGTCGAGGGATGATTTCTTGTCCTGTGATAAAAAGCCTTCTGTTTCGACCCCGAAACCTTTCATGGGAGTATTTGCAACCATTTAGCACCATTTTTCAGTGAATTGCCAAAAGTCAGATTTTTTCATAAATTGTGACCCCGGGGCTTAGGAATTTTTTTTAAAAAAAAAATTCTACTGGTGAAGTTGTCGAGGGCTGATTTCTTGTCCTGTGATAAAAAGCCTTCTGTTTCGACTGCCAAACCTTTCACGGGAGCATTTGCAACCGTTTAGCACTATTTTTGAGTGAATTGCCAAAAGTCAGATTTTTGCTGAAATTGTGACACCAGGGCTTAGGGATTTTTTCAAAAAAAAAATTTCTCCCGGTTAAGTTGTTGAGGGCTGATTTCTTCTCCTGTGATAAAAAGCCTTCTGTTTCGACCCCCAAAACTTTCACAGGAGCATTTGCAACCGTTTAGCACCATTTTTGAGTGAATTGCCAAAAGTCAGATTTTTTCAGAAATTGTGACCCCGGGGCTTAGGGATTTTTTAAAAAAAAAAAAATTCTACTGGTGAAGTTGTCGAGGGCTGATTTCTTGTCCTGTTATAAATAGCCTTCTGTTTCGACCGCCAAACCTTTCACGGGAGCATTTGCAACCATTTACAACCATTTTTGAGTGAATTGCCAAAAGTCAGATCTTTTCAGAAATTGTGACCCCGGGGCTTAGGGATTTTTTCAAAAAAAAAATTCTACTGGTGAAGTTGTCGAGGCCTGATTTCTTGTCCTGTGATAAAAAGCCTTCTGTTTCGACCCCGAAACCTTTCATGGGAGTATTTGCAACCGTTTAGCACCATTTTTGAGTGAATTGCCAAAAGTCAGATTTTTTCAGAAATTGTGACCCCGGGGCTTAGGGATTTTTTCCAAAAAAAAATTTCTACTGGTGAAGTTGTCGAGGGCTGATTTCTTCTCCTGTGATAAAAAGCCTTCTGTTTCGACTGACAAACCTTTCACGGGAGCATTTGCAACCGTTTAGCACTATTTTTGAGTGAATTGCCAAAAGTCAGATTTTTGCTGAAACTGTGACCCCGGGGCTTAGGGATTTTTTTTTAAAAAAAAAATTCTGACGGTTAACTTGTCGAGGGCTGGTTTCTTGTCCTGTGATAAAAAGCCTTCTGTTTCGACCGCCAAACCTTTCACGGGAGCATTTGCAACTGTTTAGCACCATTTTTGAGTGAATTGCCAAAAGTCAGATTTTTACTGAAATTGTGACCCCGGGGCTTAGCTATTTTTTCAAAAGAAAAAATTCTGCTGGTGAAGTTGTCGAGGGCTGATTTCTTGTCCTGTGATAAAAAGCCTTCTGTTTCGACCGCCAAACCTTTCACGGGAGCATTTGCAACCGTTTCGCACCATTTTTGAGTGAATTGCCAAAAGTCAGATTTTTGCTGAAATTGTGACCCCGGGGCTTAGGGATTTTTTCTAAAAAATCTTTTTCCGCCGGTTAAGTCGTCGAGGGCTGATTTCTTGTCCTGTGATAAAAAGCCTTCTGTTTCGACCCCCAAACCTTTCACGGGAGCATTTGCAACCGTTTAGCACCATTTTTTAGTGAATTTCCAAAAGTCAGATTTTGCTGAAATTGTGAGCCCGGGGCTTAGGGATTTTTTCAAAAAAAAAAATTTCAGCCGGTTCAGTTGTCGAGGGCTGATTTCTTCTCCTGTGATAAAAAGCCTTCTGTTTTGACTGCCAAACCATTCACGGGAGCATTTACAACCGTTTAGCACCATTTTTGAGTGAATTGCCAAAAGTCAGATTTTTTCAGAAATTGTGACCCCGGGGCTTAGGGATTTTTTCAAAAAAAAAATTTCAGCCGATTAAGTTGTCGAGGGATGATTTCTTGTCCTGTGATAAAAAGCCTTCTGTTTCGACCCCGAAACCTTTCATGGGAGTATTTGCAACCATTTAGCACCATTTTTCAGTGAATTGCCAAAAGTCAGATTTTTTCATAAATTGTGACCCCGGGGCTTAGGAATTTTTTTTAAAAAAAAAATTCTACTGGTGAAGTTGTCGAGGGCTGATTTCTTGTCCTGTGATAAAAAGCCTTCTGTTTCGACTGCCAAACCTTTCACGGGAGCATTTGCAACCGTTTAGCACTATTTTTGAGTGAATTGCCAAAAGTCAGATTTTTGCTGAAATTGTGACACCAGGGCTTAGGGATTTTTTCAAAAAAAAAATTTCTCCCGGTTAAGTTGTTGAGGGCTGATTTCTTCTCCTGTGATAAAAAGCCTTCTGTTTCGACCCCCAAAACTTTCACAGGAGCATTTGCAACCGTTTAGCACCATTTTTGAGTGAATTGCCAAAAGTCAGATTTTTGCTGAAACTGTGACCCCGGGGCTTAGGGATTTTTTTTAAAAAAAAAATTCTGACAGTTAACTTGTCGAGGGCTGGTTTATTGTCCTGTGATAAAAAGCCTTCTGTTTCGACCGCCAAAACTTTCACGGGAGCATTTGCAACCGTTTAGCACCATTTTTGAGTGAATTGCCAAAAGTCAGATTTTTGCTGAAATTGTGACCCCGGGGCTTAGGTATGTTTTCAAAAGAAAAATTTCTACTGGTGAAGTTGTCGAGGGCTGATATCTTGTCCTGTGATAAAAAGCCTTCTGTTTCGACCGCCAAACCTTTCACGGGAGCATTTGCAACCGTTTAGCACCATTTTTGAGTGAATTGCCAAAAGTCAGATTTTTTCAGAAATTGTGACCCCGGGGCTTAGGGATTTTTTCAAAAAAAAAATTTCAGCCGGTTCAGTTGTCGAGGGCTGATTTCTTCTCCTGTGATAAAAAGCCTTCTGTTTTGACTGCCAAACCTTTCACGGGAGCATTTGCAACCGTTTAGCACCATTTTTGAGTGAATTGCCAAAAGTCAGATTTTTGCTGAAATTGTGACCCCGGGGCTTAGTGATTTTTTCAAAAAAAAAAAAATCTACTGTTGAAGTTGTCGAGGCCTGATTTCTTGTCCTGTGATAAAAAGCCTTCTGTTTTGACCCCGAAACCTTTCATGGGAGTATTTGCAACCGTTTAGCACCATTTTTGAGTGAATTGCCAAAAGTCAGATTTTTTCAGAAATTGTGACCCCGGGACTAAGGGATTTTTTCAAAAAAAAAATTTCTACTGGTGAAGTTGTCGAGGGCTGATTTCTTCTCCTGTGATAAAAAGCCTTCTGTTTCGACCCCCAAAACTTTCACAGGAGAATTTGCAACCGTTTAGCACCATTTTTGAGTGAATTGCCAAAAGTCAGATTTTTTCAGAAATTGTGACCCAGGGGCTTAGGGATTTTTTCCAAAAAAAAATTTCTACTGGTGAAGTTGTCGAGGGCTGATTTCTTGTCCTGTGATAAAAAGCCTTCTGTTTTGACTGACAAACCTTTCACGGGAGCATTTGCAACCGTTTAGCACTATTTTTGAGTGAATTGCCAAAAGTCAGATTTTTGCTGAAATTGTGACACCAGGGCTTAGGGATTTTTTCAAAAAAAAAAATTCTCCCGGTTAAGTTGTTGAGGGCTGATTTCTTCTCCTGTGATAAAAAGCCTTCTGTTTCGACCCCCAAAACTTTCACAGGAGCATTTGCAACCGTTTGGCACCATTTTTGAGTGAATTGCCAAAAGTCAGATTTTTTCAGAAATTGTGACCCCGGGGCTTAGGGATTTTTTTTTATAAAAAAATTCTACTGGTGAAGTCGAGGGCTGATTTCTTGTCCTGTCATAAAAATCCTTCTGTTTCGACTGCCAAACCTTTCACGGGAGCATTTGCAACCGTTTAGCACCATTTTTGAGTGAATTGCCAAAAGTTAGATTTTTGCTGAAATTATGACCCCGGGGCTTAGGGATTTTTTCTAAAAAATCTTTTTCCGCCGGTTAAGTTGTCGAGGGCTGATTTCTTGTCCTGTTATAAATAGCCTTCTGTTTCGACCGCCAAACCTTTCACGGGAGCATTTGCAACCATTTACAACCATTTTTGAGTGAATTGCCAAAAGTCAGATCTTTTCAGAAATTGTGACCCCGGGGCTTAGGGATTTTTTCAAAAAAAAAATTCTACTGGTGAAGTTGTCGAGGCCTGATTTCTTGTCCTGTGATAAAAAGCCTTCTGTTTCGACCCCGAAACCTTTCATGGGAGTATTTGCAACCGTTTAGCACCATTTTTGAGTGAATTGCCAAAAGTCAGATTTTTTCAGAAATTGTGACCCCGGGGCTTAGGGATTTTTTCCAAAAAAAAATTTCTACTGGTGAAGTTGTCGAGGGCTGATTTCTTCTCCTGTGATAAAAAGCCTTCTGTTTCGACTGACAAACCTTTCACGGGAGCATTTGCAACCGTTTAGCACTATTTTTGAGTGAATTGCCAAAAGTCAGATTTTTGCTGAAACTGTGACCCCGGGGCTTAGGGATTTTTTTTTTTTAAAAAAATTCTGACGGTTAACTTGTCGAGGGCTGGTTTCTTGTCCTGTGATAAAAAGCCTTCTGTTTCGACCGCCAAACCTTTCACGGGAGCATTTGCAACTGTTTAGCACCATTTTTGAGTGAATTGCCAAAAGTCAGATTTTTGCTGAAATTGTGACCCCGGGGCTTAGCTATTTTTTCAAAAGAAAAAATTCTGCTGGTGAAGTTGTCGAGGGCTGATTTCTTGTCCTGTGATAAAAAGCCTTCTGTTTCGACCGCCAAACCTTTCACGGGAGCATTTGCAACCGTTTCGCACCATTTTTGAGTGAATTGCCAAAAGTCAGATTTTTGCTGAAATTGTGACCCCGGGGCTTAGGGATTTTTTCTAAAAAATCTTTTTCCGCCGGTTAAGTCGTCGAGGGCTGATTTCTTGTCCTGTGATAAAAAGCCTTCTGTTTCGACCCCCAAACCTTTCACGGGAGCATTTGCAACCGTTTAGCACCATTTTTTAGTGAATTTCCAAAAGTCAGATTTTGCTGAAATTGTGACCCCGGGGCTTAGGGATTTTTTCAAAAAAAAAAATTTCAGCCGGTTCAGTTGTCGAGGGCTGATTTCTTCTCCTGTGATAAAAAGCCTTCTGTTTTGACTGCCAAACCATTCACGGGAGCATTTACAACCGTTTAGCACCATTTTTGAGTGAATTGCCAAATGTCAGATTTTTTCAGAAATTGTGACCCCGGGGCTTAGGGATTTTTTCAAAAAAAAAATTTCAGCCGATTAAGTTGTCGAGGGATGATTTCTTGTCCTGTGATAAAAAGCCTTCTGTTTCGACCCCGAAACCTTTCATGGGAGTATTTGCAACCATTTAGCACCATTTTTCAGTGAATTGCCAAAAGTCAGATTTTTTCATAAATTGTGACCCCGGGGCTTAGGAATTTTTTTTTTAAAAAAAATTCTACTGGTGAAGTTGTCGAGGGCTGATTTCTTGTCCTGTGATAAAAAGCCTTCTGTTTCGACTGCCAAACCTTTCACGGGAGCATTTGCAACCGTTTAGCACTATTTTTGAGTGAATTGCCAAAAGTCAGATTTTTGCTGAAATTGTGACACCAGGGCTTAGGGATTTTTTCAAAAAAAAAATTTCTCCCGGTTAAGTTGTTGAGGGCTGATTTCTTCTCCTGTGATAAAAAGCCTTCTGTTTCGACCCCCAAAACTTTCACAGGAGCATTTGCAACCGTTTAGCACCATTTTTGAGTGAATTGCCAAAAGTCAGATTTTTGCTGAAACTGTGACCCCGGGGCTTAGGGATTTTTTTTAAAAAAAAAATTCTGACGGTTAACTTGTCGAGGGCTGGTTTATTGTCCTGTGATAAAAAGCCTTCTGTTTCGACCGCCAAAACTTTCACGGGAGCATTTGCAACCGTTTAGCACCATTTTTGAGTGAATTGCCAAAAGTCAGATTTTTGCTGAAATTGTGACCCCGGGGCTTAGGTATGTTTTCAAAAGAAAAATTTCTACTGGTGAAGTTGTCGAGGGCTGATTTCTTGTCCTGTGATAAAAAGCCTTCTGTTTCGACCGCCAAACCTTTCACGGGAGCATTTGCAACCGTTTAGCACCATTTTTGAGTGAATTGCCAAAAGTCAGATTTTTTCAGAAATTGTGACCCCGGGGCTTAGGGATTTTTTCAAAAAAAAAATTTCAGCCGGTTCAGTTGTCGAGGGCTGATTTCTTCTCCTGTGATAAAAAGCCTTCTGTTTTGACTGCCAAACCTTTCACGGGAGCATTTGCAACCGTTTAGCACCATTTTTGAGTGAATTGCCAAAAGTCAGATTTTTTCAGAAATTGTGACCCCGGGGCTTAGTGATTTTTTCAAAAAAAAAAAATCTACTGTTGAAGTTGTCGAGGCCTGATTTCTTGTCCTGTGATAAAAAGCCTTCTGTTTTGACCCCGAAACCTTTCATGGGAGTATTTGCAACCGTTTAGCACCATTTTTGAGTGAATTGCCAAAAGTCAGATTTTTTCAGAAATTGTGACCCCGGGACTAAGGGATTTTTTCAAAAAAAAAATTTCTACTGGTGAAGTTGTCGAGGGCTGATTTCTTCTCCTGTGATAAAAAGCCTTCTGTTTCGACCCCCAAAACTTTCACAGGAGAATTTGCAACCGTTTAGCACCATTTTTGAGTGAATTGCCAAAAGTCAGATTTTTTCAGAAATTGTGACCCAGGGGCTTAGGGATTTTTTCCAAAAAAAAATTTCTACTGGTGAAGTTGTCGAGGGCTGATTTCTTGTCCTGTGATAAAAAGCCTTCTGTTTCGACTGACAAACCTTTCACGGGAGCATTTGCAACCGTTTAGCACTATTTTTGAGTGAATTGCCAAAAGTCAGATTTTTGCTGAAATTGTGACACCAGGGCTTAGGGATTTTTTCAAAAAAAAAAATTCTCCCGGTTAAGTTGTCGAGGGCTGATTTCTTCTCCTGTGATAAAAAGCCTTCTGTTTCGACCCCCAAAACTTTCACAGGAGCATTTGCAACCGTTTGGCACCATTTTTGAGTGAATTGCCAAAAGTCAGATTTTTTCAGAAATTGTGACCCCGGGGCTTAGGGATTTTTTTTTATAAAAAAATTCTACTGGTGAAGTCGAGGGCTGATTTCTTGTCCTGTCATAAAAATCCTTCTGTTTCGACTGCCAAACCTTTCACGGGAGCATTTGCAACCGTTTAGCACCATTTTTGAGTGAATTGCCAAAAGTTAGATTTTTGCTGAAATTATGACCCCGGGGCTTAGGGATTTTTTCTAAAAAATCTTTTTCCGCCGGTTAAGTTGTCGAGGGCTGATTTCTTGTCCTGTTATAAATAGCCTTCTGTTTCGACCGCCAAACCTTTCACGGGAGCATTTGCAACCATTTACAACCATTTTTGAGTGAATTGCCAAAAGTCAGATCTTTTCAGAAATTGTGACCCCGGGGCTTAGGGATTTTTTCAAAAAAAAAATTCTACTGGTGAAGTTGTCGAGGCCTGATTTCTTGTCCTGTGATAAAAAGCCTTCTGTTTCGACCCCGAAACCTTTCATGGGAGTATTTGCAACCGTTTAGCACCATTTTTGAGTGAATTGCCAAAAGTCAGATTTTTTCAGAAATTGTGACCCCGGGGCTTAGGGATTTTTTCCAAAAAAAAATTTCTACTGGTGAAGTTGTCGAGGGCTGATTTCTTCTCCTGTGATAAAAAGCCTTCTGTTTCGACTGACAAACCTTTCACGGGAGCATTTGCAACCGTTTAGCACTATTTTTGAGTGAATTGCCAAAAGTCAGATTTTTGCTGAAACTGTGACCCCGGGGCTTAGGGATTTTTTTTTAAAAAAAAAATTCTGACGGTTAACTTGTCGAGGGCTGGTTTCTTGTCCTGTGATAAAAAGCCTTCTGTTTCGACCGCCAAACCTTTCACGGGAGCATTTGCAACTGTTTAGCACCATTTTTGAGTGAATTGCCAAAAGTCAGATTTTTGCTGAAATTGTGACCCCGGGGCTTAGCTATTTTTTCAAAAGAAAAAATTCTGCTGGTGAAGTTGTCGAGGGCTGATTTCTTGTCCTGTGATAAAAAGCCTTCTGTTTCGACCGCCAAACCTTTCACGGGAGCATTTGCAACCGTTTCGCACCATTTTTGAGTGAATTGCCAAAAGTCAGATTTTTGCTGAAATTGTGACCCCGGGGCTTAGGGATTTTTTCTAAAAAATCTTTTTCCGCCGGTTAAGTCGTCGAGGGCTGATTTCTTGTCCTGTGATAAAAAGCCTTCTGTTTCGACCCCCAAACCTTTCACGGGAGCATTTGCAACCGTTTAGCACCATTTTTTAGTGAATTTCCAAAAGTCAGATTTTGCTGAAATTGTGACCCCGGGGCTTAGGGATTTTTTCAAAAAAAAAAATTTCAGCCGGTTCAGTTGTCGAGGGCTGATTTCTTCTCCTGTGATAAAAAGCCTTCTGTTTTGACTGCCAAACCATTCACGGGAGCATTTACAACCGTTTAGCACCATTTTTGAGTGAATTGCCAAATGTCAGATTTTTTCAGAAATTGTGACCCCGGGGCTTAGGGATTTTTTCAAAAAAAAAATTTCAGCCGATTAAGTTGTTGAGGGATGATTTCTTGTCCTGTGATAAAAAGCCTTCTGTTTCGACCCCGAAACCTTTCATGGGAGTATTTGCAACCATTTAGCACCATTTTTCAGTGAATTGCCAAAAGTCAGATTTTTTCATAAATTGTGACCCCGGGGCTTAGGAATTTTTTTAAAAAAAAAAATTCTACTGGTGAAGTTGTCGAGGGCTGATTTCTTGTCCTGTGATAAAAAGCCTTCTGTTTCGACTGCCAAACCTTTCACGGGAGCATTTGCAACCGTTTAGCACTATTTTTGAGTGAATTGCCAAAAGTCAGATTTTTGCTGAAATTGTGACACCAGGGCTTAGGGATTTTTTCAAAAAAAAAATTTCTCCCGGTTAAGTTGTTGAGGGCTGATTTCTTCTCCTGTGATAAAAAGCCTTCTGTTTCGACCCCCAAAACTTTCACAGGAGCATTTGCAACCGTTTAGCACCATTTTTGAGTGAATTGCCAAAAGTCAGATTTTTGCTGAAACTGTGACCCCGGGGCTTAGGGATTTTTAAAAAAAAAAAAATTCTGACGGTTAACTTGTCGAGGGCTGGTTTATTGTCCTGTGATAAAAAGCCTTCTGTTTCGACCGCCAAAACATTCACGGGAGCATTTGCAACCGTTTAGCACCATTTTTGAGTGAATTGCCAAAAGTCAGATTTTTGCTGAAATTGTGACCCCGGGGCTTAGGTATGTTTTCAAAAGAAAAATTTCTACTGGTGAAGTTGTCGAGGGCTGATTTCTTGTCCTGTGATAAAAAGCCTTCTGTTTCGACCGCCAAACCTTTCACGGGAGCATTTGCAACCGTTTAGCACCATTTTTGAGTGAATTGCCAAAAGTCAGATTTTTTCAGAAATTGTGACCCCGGGGCTTAGGGATTTTTTCAAAAAAAAAATTTCAGCCGGTTCAGTTGTCGAGGGCTGATTTCTTCTCCTGTGATAAAAAGCCTTCTGTTTTGACTGCCAAACCTTTCACGGGAGCATTTGCAACCGTTTAGCACCATTTTTGAGTGAATTGCCAAAAGTCAGATTTTTTCAGAAATTGTGACCCCGGGGCTTAGGGATTTTTTCAAAAAAAAAATTTCAGCCGATTAAGTTGTCGAGGGCTGATTTCTTGTCCTGTGATAAAAAGCCTTCTGTTTCGACCCCCAAAACTTTCACAGGAGCATTTGCAACCGTTTAGCACCATTTTTGAGTGAATTGCCAAAAGTCAGATTTTTTCAGAAATTGTGACCCCGGGGCTTAGGGATTTTTTTAAAAAAAAAAAATTCTACTGGTGAAGTTGTCGAGGGCTGATTTCTTGTCCTGTGATAAAAAGCCTTCTGTCTCGACTGCCAAACCTTTCACAGGAGCATTTGCAACCGTTTAGCAATATTTTTGAGTGAATTGCCAAAAGTCAGATTTTTGCTGAAACTGTGACCCCGGGGCTTAGGGATTTTTTCAAAAAAAAAATTCTACCGGTTAACTTGTCGAGGGCTGATTTCTTGTCCTGTGATAAAAAGCCTTCTGTTTCGACCGCCAAACCTTTCACGGGAGCATTTGCAACCGGTTAGCACCATTTTTGAGTGAATTGCCAAAAGTCAGAACTTTTCAGAAATTGTGACCCCGGGGCTTAGGGATTTTTTCAAAAAAAAAATTCTACTGGTGAAGTTGTCGAGGCCTGATTTCTTCTCGTGTGATAAAAAGCCTTCTGTTTCGACCCCGAAACCTTTCACGGGAGTATTTGCAACCGTTTAGCACCATTTTTGAGTGAATTGCCAAAAGTCAGATTTTTTCAGAAATTGTGACCCCGGGGCTTAGGGATTTTTTCCAAAAAAAAATTTCTACTGGTGAAGTTGTCGAGGGCTGATTTCTTGTCCTGTGATAAAAAGCCTTCTGTTTCGACTGACAAACCTTTCACGGGAGCATTTGCAACCGTTTAGCTCTATTTTTGAGTGAATTGCCAAAAGTCAGATTTTTGCTGAAATTGTGACACCAGGGCTTAGGGATTTTTTCAAAAAAAAAATTTCTACCGGTTAAGTTGTCGAGGGCTGATTTCTTCTCCTGTGATAAAAAGCCTTCTGTTTCGACCCCCAAAACTTTCACAGGAGCATTTGCAACCGTTTAGCACCATTTTTGAGTGAATTGCCAAAAGTCAGATTTTTTCAGAAATTGTGACCCCGGGGCTTAGGGATTTTTTTTAAAAAAAAAAATTCTACTGGTGAAGTTGTCGAGGGCTGATTTCTTGTCCTGTGATAAAAAGCCTTCTGTCTCGACTGCCAAACCTTTCACAGGAGCATTTGCAACCGTTTAGCAATATTTTTGAGTGAATTGCCAAAAGTCAGATTTTTGCTGAAACTGTGACCCCGGGGCTTAGGGATTTTTTCCAAAAAAAAATTCTACCGGTTAACTTGTCGAGGGCTGATTTCTTGTCCTGTGATAAAAAGCCTTCTGTTTCGACCCCCAAAACTTTCACAGGAGCATTTGCAACCGTTTAGCACCATTTTTGAGTGAATTGCCAAAAGTCAGATTTTTGCTGAAATTGTGACCCTGGGGCTTAGGGAATTTTTCAAAAAAAAAAATTCAGCCGATTAAGTTGTCGAGGGCTGATTTCTTGTCCTCTGATAAAAAGCCTTCTGTTTCGACCGCCAAACCTTTCACGGGAGCATTTGCAACCGTTTAGCACCATTTTTCAGTGAATTGCCAAAAGTCAGATTTTTTCATAAATTGTGACCCCGGGGCTTAGGAATTTTTTTTAAAAAAAAAATTCTACTGGTGAAGTTGTCGAGGGCTGATTTCTTGTCCTGTGATAAAAAGCCTTCTGTTTCGACTGCCAAACCTTTCATGGGAGCATTTGCAACCGTTTAGCAATATTTTTAAGTGAATTGCCAAAAGTCAGATTTTTGCTGAAACTGTGACCCCGGGGCTTAGGGATTTTTTCAAAAAAAAAATTCTACCGGTTAACTTGTCGAGGGCTGATTTCTTGTCCTGTGATAAAAAGCCTTCTGTTTCGACCGCCAAACCTTTCACGGGAGCATTTGCAACCGTTTCGCACCATTTTTGAGTGAATTGCCAAAAGTCAGATTTTTGCTGAAATTGTGACCCCGGGGCTTAGGGATTTTTTCTAAAAAATCTTTTTCCGCCGGTTAAGTCGTCGAGGGCTGATTTCTTGTCTTGTGATAAAAAGCCTTCTGTTTCGACCCCCAAACCTTTCACGGGAGCATTTGCAACCGTTTAGCACCATTTTTTAGTGAATTTCCAAAAGTCAGATTTTTTCAGAAATTGTGACCCCGGGGCTTAGGGATTTTTTCTAAAAAATCTTTTTCCGCCGGTTAAGTCGTCGAGGGCTGATTTCTTGTCTTGTGATAAAAAGCCTTCTGTTTCGACCCCCAAACCTTTCACGGGAGCATTTGCAACCGTTTAGCACCATTTTTTAGTGAATTTCCAAAAGTCAGATTTTTGCTGAAATTGTGACCCCGGGACTTAGGGATTTTTTCAAAAAAAAAATTTCTACTGGTGAAGTTGTCGAGGGCTGATTTCTTCTCCTGTGATAAAAAGCCTTCTGTTTTGACTGCCAAACCTTTCACGGGATCATTTGCAACCGTTTAGCACCATTTTTGAGTGAATTGCCAAAAGTCAGATTTTTTCAGAAATTGTGACCCCGGGGCTTAGGGATTTTTTCAAAAAAAAAATTTCAGCCGATTAAGTTGTCGAGGGCTGATTTCTTGTCCTGTGATAAAAAGCCTTCTGTTTCGACCCCGAAACCTTTCATGGGAGTATTTGCAACCATTTAGCACCATTTTTGAGTGAATTGCCAAAAGTCAGATTTTTTCAGAAATTGTGACCCCGGGGCTTAGGGATTTTTTCAAAAAAAAAATTTCTACAGGTGAAGTTGTCGAGGGCTGATTTCTTGTCCTGTGATAAAAAGCCTTCTGTTTCGACTGACAAACCTTTCACAGGAGCATTTGCAACCGTTTAGCACTATTTTTGAGTGAATTGCCAAAAGTCAGATTTTTGCTGAAATTGTGACCCCGGGGCTTAGGGATTTTTTCAAAAAAAAAATTTCTCCCGGTTATGTTGTCGAGGGCTGATTTTTTGTCCTGTGATAAAAAGCCTTCTGTTTCGACCCCCAAAACTTTCACAGGAGCATTTGCAACCGTTTAGCACCATTTTTGAGTGAATTGCCAAAAGTCAGATTTTTTCAGAAATTGTGACCCCGGGGCTTAGGGATTTTTTTTAAAAAAAAAATTCTACTGGTGAAGTTGTCGAGGGCTGATTTCTTGTCCTGTGATAAAAAGCCTTCTGTTTCGACTGCCAAACCTTTCACAGGAGCATTTGCAACCGTTTAGCAATATTTTTGAGTGAATTGCCAAAAGTCAGATTTTTGCTGAAACTGTGACCCCGGGGCTTAGGGATTTTTTCAAAAAAAAAAATTCTACCGGTTAACTTGTCGAGGGCTGATTTCTTGTCCTGTGATAAAAAGCCTTCTGTTTCGACCGCCAAACCTTTCACGGGAGTATTTGCAACCGTTTAGCACCATTTTTGAGTGAATTGCCAAAAGTCAGATTTTTTCAGAAATTGTGACCCCGGGGCTTAGGGATTTTTTCCAAAAAAAAATTTCTACTGGTGAAGTTGTCGAGGGCTGATTTCTTGTCCTGTGATAAAAAGCCTTCTGTTTCGACCCCGAAACCTTTCACGGGAGCATTTGCAACCGTTTAGCTCTATTTTTGAGTGAATTGCCAAAAGTCAGATTTTTGCTGAAATTGTGACACCAGGGCTTAGGGATTTTTTCAAAAAAAAAATTTCTACCGGTTAAGTTGTCGAGGGCTGATTTCTTCTCCTGTGATAAAAAGCCTTCTGTTTCGACCCCCAAAACTTTCACAGGAGCATTTGCAACCGTTTAGCACCATTTTTGAGTGAATTGCCAAAAGTCAGATTTTTGCTGAAATTGTGACCCTGGGGCTTAGGGAATTTTTCAAAAAAAAAAATTCAGCCGATTAAGTTGTCGTGGGCTGATTTCTTCTCCAGTGATAAAAAGCCTTCTGTTTCGACCGCCAAACCTTTCACGGGAGCATTTGCAACCGTTTAGCACCATTTTTCAGTGAATTGCCAAAAGTCAGATTTTTTCATAAATTGTGACCCCGGGGCTTAGGAATTTTTTTTTAAAAAAAAATTCTACTGGTGAAGTTGTCGAGGGCTGATTTCTTGTCCTGTGATAAAAAGCCTTCTGTTTCGACTGCCAAACCTTTCATGGGAGCATTTGCAACCGTTTAGCAATATTTTTAAGTGAATTGCCAAAAGTCAGATTTTTGCTGAAACTGTGACCCCGGGGCTTAGGGATTTTTTCAAAAAAAAAATTCTACCGGTTAACTTGTCGAGGGCTGATTTCTTGTCCTGTGATAAAAAGCCTTCTGTTTCGACTGACAAACCTTTCACGGGAGCATTTGCAACCGTTTAGCACTATTTTTGAGTGAATTGCCAAAAGTCAGATTTTTGCTGAAATTGTGACCCCGGGACTTAGGGATTTTTTCAAAAAAAAAATTTCTCCCGGTTAAGTTGTTGAGGGCTGATTTCTTCTCCTGTGATAAAAAGCCTTCTGTTTCGACCCCCAAAACTTTCACAGGAGCATTTGCAACCGTTTAGCACCATTTTTGAGTGAATTGCCAAAAGTCAGATTTTTTCAGAAATTGTGACCCCGGGGCTTAGGGATTTTTTCAAAAAAAAAATTTCAGCCGATTAAGTTGTCGAGGGCTGATTTCTTGTCCTGTGATAAAAGGCCTTCTGTTACCACCGCCAAACCTTTCACGGGAGCATTTGCAAGAGTTTAGCACCATTTTTGAGTGAATTGCCAAAAGTCAGATTTTTTCAGAAATTGTGACCCCGGGGCTTAGGGATTTTTTCCCAAAAAAAATTTCTAATGGTGAAGTTGTCGAGGGCTGATTTCTTGTCCTGTGATAAAAAGCCTTCTGTTTCGACTGACAAACCTTTCATGGGAGCATTTGCAACCGTTTAGCACTATTTTTGAGTGAATTGCCAAAAGTCAGATTTTTGCTGAAATTGTGACCCCAGGGCTTATGGATTTTTTCAAAAAAAAAAATTCTCCCGGTTAAGTTGTTGAGGGCTGATTTCTTGTCCTCTGATAAAAAGCCTTCTGTTACCACCGCCAAACCTTTCAGGAGACAATTTGCAACAGTTTGGCACCATTTTTGAGTGAATTGAAGAATTTCAGATTTTTGCTGAAGTTGTGACCCCGGGGCTAAGAATTTTTTTTTTCACAGGTTATGTCTTCGAAGGCTGATTTCATGTCCTGTGATAAAAGGCCTTCTGTTACCACCACCAAACCTTTCAGGGGAGAATTTGCAACAGTTTGGCACCATTTTTGTGTGACTTGTAGAATTTCAGATTTTTGATGAAGTTGTGATCCCAGGGCTTAGATTTTTTTTCCACAAGATAAGT
The DNA here is from genome assembly GCF_027172205.1 of Podarcis raffonei. Classification (NCBI taxonomy): domain Eukaryota; kingdom Metazoa; phylum Chordata; class Lepidosauria; order Squamata; family Lacertidae; genus Podarcis; species Podarcis raffonei. The sequence continues at coordinate 14,375,882 of NC_070604.1, read as the reverse complement.
TGTCGAGGGCTGATTTCTTGGCCTCTGATAAAAAGCCTTCTGTTACCACCGCCAAACCTTTCAGGGGAGAATTTGCAACAGTTTGGCACCATTTTTGAGTGAATTGTAGAATTTCAGATTTTTGATGAAGTTGTGATCCCAGGGCTTAGAATTTTTTTTTCCTCACAGCTTAAGTTGTCGAGGGCTGATTTCTTGGCCTATGATAAAAAGCCTTCTGTTACCACCATCAAACCTTTCAGGGGAGAGTTGTCGCGGGCTGATTTCTTGGCCTCTGATAAAAAGCCTTCTGTTACCACCGCCCAACCTTTCAGGGGATAATTTGCTACAGTTTGGCACCATTTTTGAGTGAATTGTAGAATTTCAGATTTTTGATGACGTTGTGATCCAGGGGCTTAGAAATTTTTTTTTTTCACAGGTTAAGTTGTCGAGGGCTGATTACTAGGCCTATGATAAAAAGCCTTCTGTTACCACCGTCAAACCTTTCAGGGGAGAATTTGCAACAGTTTGGCACCATTTTTGAATGAATTGTAGAATATTCAGATTTTTGATTAAGTTGTGACCCCGGGGCTTAGAAAATTTTATTTTCAAAGGTAAAGTTGTCGAGGGCTGATTTCTTGGCCTCTGATAAAAAGCCTTCTGTTACCACCGCCCAACCTTTCAGGGGATAATTTGCTACAGTTTGGCACCATTTTTGAGTGAATTGTAGAATTTCAGATTTTTGCTGAAGTTGTGACCCCGGGGCTTAGAAACTTTTTTTTTCACAGGTTAAGTTGTCGAGGGCTGATTTCTTGGCCTATGACAAAAAGCCTTCTGTTACCACCGCCAAACGTTTCAGGGGAGAATTTGCAACAGTTTGGCACCATTTTTGAGTGAATTGGAGAATTTCAGATTTTTGATGAAGTTGTGACCCCGGGGCTAGGAAATTTTTTCCCCCACAGGTTATGTCTTCGAAGGCTGATTTCATGTCCTATGATAAACCCTTCTGTTACCACCGCCAAACCTTTCAGGAGACAATTTGCAACAGTTTGGCACCATTTTTGAGTGAATTGAAGAATTTCAGATTTTTGCTGAAGTTGTGACTCCGGGGCTTAGAAAAAATTTTTTTCACAGGTTATGTCTTCGAAGGCTGTTTTCATGTCCTATGATAAAAAGCCTTCTGCTACCACCACCAAACCTTTCAGGGGAGAATTTGCAACAGTTTGGCACCATTTTTGAGTGAATTGGAGAATTTCAGATTTTTGATGAAGTTGTGACCCCGGGGCTAGGAAATTTTTTTCCCCACAGGTTATGTCTTCGAAGGCTGATTTCATGTCCTATGATAAAAAGCCTTCTGCTACCACCACCAAACCTTTCAGGGGAGAATTTGCAACAGTTTGGCACCATTTTTAAGTGAATTGAAGAATTTCAGATTTTTGCTGAAGTTGTGACCCCGGGGCTTAGAAAATTTTTTTTTCACAGGTTAAGTTGTCGAGGGCTGATTTCTTGGCCTGTGATAAAAAGCCTTCTGTTACCACCGCCAAACCTTTCAGGAGACAATTTGCAACAGTTTGGCACCATTTTTGAGTGAATTGGAGAATTTCAGATTTTTGATGAACTTGTGACCCCGGGGCTTAGCAAAAAATTTTTTCACAGGTTAGGTCTTTGAAGGCTGTTTTCATGTCCTATGATAAAAAGCCTTCTGTAACCACCACCATACCTTTCAGGGGAGAATTTGCAACAGTTTGGCACCATTTTTGAGTGAATTGGAGAATTTCAGATTTTTGCTGAAGTTGTGACCCCGGGGCTTAGAAACTTTTTTTTTCACAGGTTAAGTTGTCGAGGGCTGATTTCTTGGCCTATGATAAAAAGCCTTCTGTTACCATTGCCAAACGTTTCAGGGGAGAATTTGCAACAGTTTGGCACCATTTTTGAGTGAATTGGAGAATTTCAGATTTTTGATGAAGTTGTGACCCCTGGGGCTTAGCAAAATTTTTTTTCACAGGTTATGTCTTCGAAGGCTGATTTCATGTCCTATGATAAAAAGCCTTCTGCTACCACCACCAAACCTTTCAGGGGAGAATTTGCAACAGTTTGGCACCATTTTTGAGTGAATTGAAGAATTTCAGATTTTTGCTGAAGTTGTGACCCCGGGGCTTAGAAAAAAATTTTTTCACAGGTTATGTCTTCGAAGGCTGATTTCTTGGCCTGTGATAAAAAGCCTTCTGTTACCACCGCCAAACCTTTCAGGAGACAATTTGCAACAGTTTGGCACCATTTTTGAGTGAATTGGAGAATTTCAGATTTTTGATGAACTTGTGACCCCGGGGCTTAGCAAAAATTTTTTTCACAGGTTAGGTCTTTGAAGGCTGTTTTCATGTCCTATGATAAAAAGCCTTCTGTTACCGCCACCAAACCTTTCAGGGGAGAATTTGCAACAGTTTGGCACCATTTTTGAGTAAATTGGAGAATTTCAGATTTTTGCTGAAGTTGTGACCCCGGGGCTTAGAAACTTTTTTTTCCACAGGTTAAGTTATCGAGGGCTGATTTCTTGGCCTATGATAAAAAGCCTTCTGTTACCACCGCCAAACGTTTCAGGGGAGAATTTGCAACAGTTTAGCCCTCTTTTTGAGTGAATTGGGAAATTTCAGATTTTTGCTGAAGTTGTGACCCCGGGGCTTAGAAACATTTTTTTTCACAGTTTAAGTTGTCGAGGGCTGATTTCATGTCCTATGATAAAAAGCCTTCTGTTACCACCACCAAAGCTTTCAGGGGACAATTTGCAACAGTTTGGCACAGTTTTTGAGTGAATTGGAGAATTTCTGATTTTTGATGAAGTTGTGATCCCAGGGCTTAGATTTTTTCCCCACAAGATAAGTTGTCGAGGGCTGATTTCTTGGCCTCTGATAAAAAGCCTTCTGTTACCACCGCCAAACCTTTCAGGGGAGAATTTGCAACAGTTTGGCACCATTTTTGAATGAATTGTAGAATTTCAGATTTTTGATGAAGTTGTGACCCCAGGGCTTAGAAAATTTTATTTTCAAAGGCTAAGTTGTCGAGGGCTGATTTTTTGGCCTATGATAAAAAGCCTTCTGTTACTACTATCAAACCTTTCAGGGGACAATTTGCAACAGTTTGGCACCATTTTTGAGTGAATTGGAGAATTTGAGATTTTTGATGAAGTTGTGACCCCGGGGCTTAGAAACATTTCTTTTCACAGGTTATGTCTTCGAAGGCTGTTTTCATGTCCTATGATAAAAAGCCTTCTGTTACCACCGCCAAACCTTTCAGGGGAGAATTTGCAACAGTTTGGCACCATTTTTGAGTGAATTGGAGAATTTCAGATTTTTGATGAAGTTGTGACCCTGGGGCTTAGAAACTTTTTTTTTCACAGTTTAAGTTGTCGAGGGCTGATTTCTTGGCCGATGATAAAAAGCCTTCTGTTACCACCGCCAAACCTTTCAGGAGACAATTTGCAACAGTTTGGCACCTATTTTGAGTGAATTGGAGAATTTCAGATTTTTGATGAAGTTGTGACCCCGGGGCTTAGAAATTTTTTTTTTCACAGGTTATATCTTCGAAGGCTGATTTCATGTCCTATGATAAAAAGCCTTCTGTTACCACCGCCAAACGTTTCAGGGGAGAATTTGCAACAGTTTGGCACCATTTTTGAGTGAATTGGAGAATTTCAGATTTTTGCTGAAGTTGTGACCCTGGGGTTTAGAAAAAAATTTTTTCACAGGTTATGTCTTCGAAGGCTGATTTCATGTCCTATGATAATAAGCCTTCTGTTACCACCACCAAACCTTTCAGGGGAGAATTTGCAACAGTTTGGCACCATTTTTGAGTGAATTGTAGAATTTCAGATTTTTGATGAAGTTGTGATCCCAGGGCTTAGAATTTTTTTTCCTCACAGCTTAAGTTGTCAAGGGCTGATTTCTTGGCCTATGATAAAAAGCCTTCTGTTACCACCGTCAAACCTTTCAGGGGAGAGTTGTCGAGGGCTGATTTCTTGGCCTGTGATAAAAAGCCTTCTGTTACCACCGCCAAACCTTTCAGCGGAGAATTTGCAACAGTTTGGCACCATTTTTGAGTTAATTGCAGAATTTCAGATTTTTGATGAAGTTGTGATCCCAGGGCTTAGAATTCCCCCCCCCCACAGGTTAAGTTGTCGAGGGCTGATTTCTTGGCGTATGATAAAAAGCCTTCTGTTACCACCGCCAAACCTTTCAGGGGAAAGTTTGCAATAGCTCGGCACCATTTTTGAGTGAATTGGAGAATTTCAGATTTTTGATGAAGTTGTGACCCCGGGGCTTAGAAATTTTTCCCCCCACAGGTTAAGTTGTCGAGGGCTGATTTCTTGGCCTATGATAAAAAGCCTTCTGTTACCACCATCAAACCTTTCAGGGGAGAATTTGCAACAGTTTGGCACCATTTTTGAGTGAATTGGAGAATTTGAGATTTTTGATGAAGTTGTGACCCCGGGGCTTAGAAACATTTCTTTTCACAGGTTATGTCTTCGAAGGCTGTTTTCATGTCCTATGATAAAAAGCCTGCTGTTTCTACCGCTAAACCTTTCAGGGGAGAATTTGCAACAGTTTGGCACCATTTTTGAGTGAATTGGAGAATTTCAGATTTTTGATGAAGTTGTGACCCAGGGGCTTAGAAATTTTTTCCCCCACAGGTTAAGTTGTCGAGGGCTGATTTCATGTCCTATGATAAAAAGCCTTCTGTTACCACCGCCAAACCTTTCAGCGGAGAGTTTGCAACAGTTTGGCAGCATTTTTGAGTGAATTGGAGAATTTCAGATTTTTGATGAAGTTGTGTCCCCGGGGCTTAGAAAAATTTTTTTCCACAGGTGATGTCTTCAAGGGCTGATTTCATGTCCTATGATAAAAAGCCTTCTGTTACCACCGCCAAACGTTTCAGGGGAGAATTTGCAACAGTTTGGCACAATTTTTGAGTGAATTGGAGAATTTCAGATCTTTGATGAAGTTGTGACCCCGGGGCTTAGAAAATTTTACTTTCACAGGTTAAGTTGTCGAGGGCTGATTTTTTGGCCTATGATAAAAAGCCTTCTGTTACTACCATCAAACCTTTCAGGGGAGAATTTGCAACAGTTTGGCACCATTTTTGAGTGAATTGGAGAATTTCAGATTTTTGATGAAGTTGTGACCCCGGGGCTTAGAAATTTTTTTTCCACAAGTTAAGTTGTCGAGGGCTGATTTCTTGGCCTATGATAAAAAGCCTTCTTTTTTTTAAGATATTTATTAAAATTTTCAATTATTATACAAACAAAAAACAATCAAAAAATTAAAAAAAAACACATATAGTTCACAAGACTTGATTTTCAATGACATATTTCCCTGACCTCCTCATACCTCCACTTCTTGTAGTCCAATTCAAATTATTTGTTCAGCAAATCCTTATCTCAAAGCATTACATCTTATAAAAACACCTTATTTTCTATCCAACATCTTAGATTATTATAACCTTAAATTTTTACTTCTAAAAAACCATTTTTTCGTATTCCTTTATATACTATTATTATACCATTACAGCTAGAAACCACTTAATTTCAATCCAACATCATTCAACATTCCTTAATTTTACAATATTTCTGTAAATAGTCCTTAAATTTTTTCCAATCTTCCTCTGCCAACTCTTCTCCCTGGTCACGGATTCTGCCAGTCATTTCTGCCAATCCCATACAGTCAATCAACTTCATCTGCCATTCTTCCAGAGTGGGTAAATCTTGCGTCTTCCAATACTTTGCAATGAGTATTCTTGCTGCTGTTGTAGCATACATAAAAAACGTTCTGTCCTTCTTTAACACCAATTGGCCGACCATGCCCAAGAGAAAGGCCTCTGGTTTCTTCAAGAAGGTATATTTAAATACCTTTTTCAATTCATTATATATCATTTCCCAGAAAGCCTTAATCCTAGGGCACGTCCACCAAAGGTGAAAGAATGTACCTTCATTTTCCTTACATTTCCAACATTTATTATCGGGCTAATGATAGATTTTTGCAAGCTTGACTGGGGTCATGTACCACCTGTATATCATTTTCATAATATTCTCTCTTAAGGGATAAAAAGCCTTCTGTTACCACTGCCAAACCTTTCAGGGGAGAATTCGCAACAGTTTGGCACCATTTTTGAGTCAATTGGAGAATTTCAGATTTTTGCTGAAGTTGTGACCCTGGGGCTTAGAATTTTTTTTAGGGATTTTTTTTAAAAAAAGTTTTTCCGCAAGTTCAGACATCGAGGGCTAATTCTGTTTCCAGAGATAAAAAGCCTTCTGTTTCCACCGAAAAACCTTTCAGGGGAGAATTTGCAACAGTTTAGCACCATTTTTGAGTGAATTGGAGAATTTCAGATTTTTGCTGAAGTTGTGACCCTGCGGCTTAGGGATTTTTTTTAAAAAAAAGTTTTTCCACAAGTTCAGACATCGAGGGCTAATTCTGTTTCCAGAGATAAAAACCCTTCTGTTTCCACCGAGAAACCTTTCGGGGGAACATTTGCAACAGTTTGGCACCATTTTTGAGTGAATTGCAGAACATCAGATTTTTGCTGATTTTTTTAAAAAAAGTTTTTCCGCAAGTTCAGATGTCGAGGGATAATGACATGTGATGCTAATTATTTCTCCCAATAGTTAAATGATAACTAATCAGAGGCAGCTACAGTTGCAAATGGCAACAATATATCTTTGAACCGAAGAGGAGCAGGTTTGCTGCTGGTAGAAATACTGTTTGTAATGAAGTCAGAGCAGTAGTTTACTTGCTCTAATTAAGAGATAAGAAAATTTTGAGAATTTAAATTCTAAATTAAAATTGATTACTTAATGGAGAAGGGGATTGTAACAAAAACACTGGGGCCTAATTTGAATAGTAGAGTGCCTGGTATCTGGTGGGCAGACCAAAGCACTCGTCAGGAGAGCTGTGAGATTCAGGTGAGGGTCAGATGCCTTGTCAATCCCAGCAGGTATTGCAAAAGTTTTTCAGTGTTAATTTTATGCATTTTCAAAAATCACCATGGTATTTAACAATAATATCTTATGTCCTTAAGAGGAGAAATTGTTAATTGCAGAATTTTAAATACCCGTCATCATCCTCGGCTTCACTCTATTTTGTTTATAACACTCTTCCATTTTCTTCTAGTTGTGAGGGTGGGGCGGGGCCACAAGTGGAGTAGGTATAAATATATTTGGACACAACAAGTATACCTGATGTTATGTTCCTGTTCATACGTTGTGAACGTAAAAGTTGACAGACAACCTTTATTACTGTGTAATGTACTTTACAATGTTCCTGACATATATTTCAGCTTTCTGGATTTATTTTTCATCTGGCCTTCAGATATGAAAGGCAGAGTATAGACTGTATAGATTTGTCATCCATGTGACAAAATCCTTAAAAAAGCTCAACTCTGGCCCTCTTTGAAAAAATTTGGACACCACTGAATTACACCTTAAATATCAAGGGTTGTATCCAACAAAGTTGGTCTGTTAGCGCAAGGACTTTGACCTGCTCAACAGGACTTCCTATATGCCTTTCTCCTGGCATGCCCCCATGGTCCCCCTGTCTGCTCCAGAAGGTTAGGGGAAATCCAGAACAGATATGGGTGGCAAGAGGAGATGAGAGGAAGCTCTGCTGAGGTGGAGAAAGTCCTTGCCCTAACTACACAACTTTCTTTGTTGCAACCCCAAAACAGTATTAGAGCATCTTTATCCAAAGCCTGCCCCACATGGTTATTCTGCAATCAATCCAAGAATAAGTTAGGAAACAATTGAATATTTACAAGATTTGCTTCTAGTAACATAATGGGAAAATACCCCTCCTTCTGCCAAATGTCAAACATTCTATATTTTAAAAAGAAGTCAAGAAGCTGTCTCACATCACAGCTTTCTTGTTCTCTGCCTGATTTATTAGTCAGAACAAATTATCTGTTCCTCTGGACCAGTATGTTAAATTAGAACTAAATGTATTTTTATCTGGTTCTGACTCTGAGCGTACCCAGACTGCTCTTGGCACGAGGGCAGCCCCAAATGCATGTTACCACAGAGATTGCAGAGGTGAAGGCTAAATCCTATTTCTGTGACCAAAGGAAAGGAATTCAGTGAAGTGGTAGCCCATTGCCATGGCAGCATAGTATTTCCTCATTTGTGAGCGAAACAAGCCACACTCCTCTTTCGCCATGTTATGGATCAGGGTGAATTTGCAGGTGCATGCAACTGATAAGTTACATTTTACTTGCCTTCTTCACATGGCGGGGCTGCTTTGTGCAGCAATCTCCCTGAAGCTGGCAACCATTTTCCTAGCTTATCCCATCACACAGTCCCTCCCCCCCTTTCATGAGGCTTTTGGGGAAGGCTGGGTTTTCTGGACCTTAAAAAGAGAGCCTCACTGCATAGATTTCACCCTGCCTCAAGGAAAGGCCTTTGCTGGGAGCACCGTTGGTCTCTGGTTGACATGGGCAGCAAACAATTTCACTCACACCTAATTGGCCCTGGGCGGTGAGGTTTTCTCCTTCCCCTCAGCAAGAGTTGTAAAAAAATGCTTATCAAAATGGACGTCTATCACAAAGACTTTGGCTTCACCCCTTGGAGGCGCACTCCATTGTCTCTCGAGACTGACAGATGTCAACAACGACAAACATGTGAGAGCATCTTTTACACGTGGAAAATGAGGCAAACTGTTTCAATGAGCACCTCTCTGGATGTTCAGGCAATGGGCCTGGAAGTGTGCAAGTAACATAACACAGAGAATGGAGATTTAAGATGATCCATACAGCAGGTTGCATAAAGGAGAGCTATCAAGTTGGGGGGGGCAGGGAATCTGTCGATTTTAGCAGATGGTGTCCAAGCAAAATTTTCAAAAAACCGGAAAATTGTTTAGGAAAACCTAGGCCTATGGCAGCCCATATCAGAAGTGTTTTTCTGGCAAATTCCCTAAAAAAAAATCGGTTTAAAACTTCCCCAAAAATTGAGATTTTGCAAAAAAAGAAGATGAGCAACTTTGCGTCCTCCCCAAGAAAGAAAGAAAGAAAGAAAGAAAGAAAGAAAGAAAGAAGCTCAATAACTTGGGGGGGGGGGTGTTATATACTGAGTTGAATAGGATCCAAATGCAGCAGTCTGATTGGTCCTAGAACAATAGGATCCAAAATTCAGCAGCCTGATTGGTCCTAGAACAATAGGATTCAGAATGCAGCAGTCTGATTGGTCCTAGAACAATGCAGCAGTATGATTGGTTCGCAGGAGCCACCCAATCCAGCTCCAGGTGGAATTGAACCCGCAACCTGATTGGCCTACAGGTGAATCCTGGAATTAGCCAATCACGTGGGGCCCATTGTGTAAATAATGTATATAAAGCAGATATTTTGGGGGAATTTTCATTCCTCACTACTATGAGCTGAATAAAGAACATGAAATCCAAGCTCGACTCCGGGTATATTTCGGGGGGGGGGGAGCTGAACAACTTTTGTGCCCCTACACTATATGAAATGCCTCTATTTTCACAGTGCAGAAGCCAAGAGTAAGCTTTACCCAAGCCTGTCACATAATGCAGCTCACCTCCCCTTTGCAAGCTAATGACATTTCTTATAAAAGCAATTTAAAAAAAACTAGAGCAGGATGCATGAAACAACATTTGGCTCTTCCAATTTGGAGATAAGCCTTTTGCGCCTGGCAAAGTACCACCACTGAACAGAGTAGCACCGACTGAACTTGTAACTCATTGATCATGTACATGTCTCCAGAGAAGTAGTGATCAAAGAGCAGCCTTCAAATGGTTCAAAATTAATGAAAAACCAAATCTAGAGGATGCCCTGACCAATCAATAGATACAAGATCTAAGTGAATCTGAAAAGCATCTCTCATGTTTTCTGAAATACATCTGTTGTAAACAGTATTCATCTTCCGGATTTCTAGGTTAGGGGCAGTCACATCTTTTATATGTTGTTCCTGTGGTGCAGTTAGCATTTGAAAGATATATTAAGGGAGCACAGCTAGATAATTTGCAACATATTTTAATGCGATGTTGCATGTAGTGTCTGCAGTGCAATGCTGTGAAGCCACGTAAGATTGGTTATTACAGTCATACCTTGGAAGTCAAACAGCTTAGTTCCCAAACGTTTTGGCTCCTAAACGCCGCAAACCTGGAAGTGACTCTTCCGGTTTGTGAACTATTTTTGGAAGCCAAATGTCCGTCAGGGCTTCTGTGGCTTCCTGCAGCCAATCAGAAGCTGCGCTTTGGTTTTCAAACATTTTGGAAGTCGAACGGACTGCTGGAATGGATTCCATTCAACTTCCAAGGTACAACTGTATTGTACTTTCTATTGGCCACCAGTCAAAGATCTACTGGTGTGTGTGTGTGTGTGTGTGTGAAGGTTTTAAATTATTTCATCCCTATCTGATAGAAATAGAATGTGTTTATTAAGACTTTGCCTTAATTGGGTCAATTGTATTAAAACAAACTGATATTGCAAGGCTAGAGTGTTGCTAAATCGGGGTAAGGGACCTGAGGCTCAGGGTCTAAATGTGAACCTCTCCCCCAAGGAATGGGCAAAAAATATATATGGTTATAATGTAATGATGGAACAGTGGTAACATATATGGACAAAAGGGTTAAAATAAATCCTGTGTTTAAAAGAGAATTTTTACAAAACAACGTATCATTGGTATGTAAGTTCTTGGTATCAAAAGTTACTTATCGAGTGTATAAAAATGTTTCAAATGTTTGTCGGAAGTGTCAAGTGTAAAGAAGCTATATTTTATCATGTTTGGTGGACTTGTAAAAAAAGCTTTAAAATATTGGATACATACGCCATAATAATCACAATTATAACAAATAAAGGCTTGACATATCTCGCTTTGCATGTCATGAGTCTATCTCATATATTAGTTTCTCCTTTTAAGTTGAATTATTGATATAAATGAACTTTTCCACGGTATTCTAATTTTTTGAGTTTTACCTGTATACAACCAGAAAGAGAGTATGGAAAATTATTTCACTACATGATCACTGTGGCAAGATTGTTATATGCACCAAGAAGGAAGGACTTATTATTACCGACTATGGAAGAATAGTTATTGAAATTAATGGATTTGTCTGAGACGGCAAAGTGGACGTGTTTAATTAGAGAAAAATCATTGTTGACATTTATTAATGACTGGAAACCCCTTATAGACTTGTTGCGCAAAGAAGGAAATGAGCTTGTAATATCTCGATTTGAAGATTGAGGAAAGGTTGGTTTATGGAAAGTAGAAGAGTTGGATGCAATTATAGAACAAGGGTTTAGCAGAAGCCTATAAAACTGAAAGATGGAGAATCAGAAGCCTTTTCTCTCTCTCTATTTCAGTTTTTTTTGGGGGGGGATGCAGGTGGCGCTATGGGTTAAACCACAGAGCCTAGGGCTTGCCAATCAGAAGGTCGGCGGTTCGAATCCCTGCTCCCGTTGCTCAGTCCCTGCTCCTGCCAACCTAGCAGTTCGAAAGCATGTCAAAGTGCAAGTAGATAAATAGGTACCACTCTGGCAGGAAGGTAAACGGTGTTTCCGTGTGCTGCTCTGGTTTGCCAGAAGCAGCTTTGTCGTGCTGGCCACATGCCCCGGAAGCTGTATGCCGGCTCCCTTGGCCAGTAAAGCGAGATGAGCGCCACAACCCCAGAGTCATCCGCGACTGGACCTAATGGTGAGGGGTCCCTTTACCTTTACCTTTTACCACCGGATTAACAGTCCCCAAACCCAGCATCTAAATCCATTGTTTGTAAATGGAATCACTTTTTTGGGGGCGGGGGCGGGAATATCTTTTTTTAGCCATAGTTTCAGGATGCCCCATTCTTAACCTTCTCAATATACATATATGCATATAGGTCAGAGGGAACTGACTGGTCACATTGAATCCATCATCATCTGTGGTTATGAAGTTCTCTCTGACCAGTGGCTTTGCAACCAAGTTGCCATGGGCATTAAAAGAAGCAAAATTATTAAAGAAAACAAAGTGCACCTAATTGTATTTGTTGACTTTTATGAGGTTAGAAATTGTGCCCCTGGGAATATGTCAGCTGTGGTGGCTGGTACCCTCTGGGGTGTGCACAAGTTGGAGAATAGCTTCTACCAAAGGTATCATTGGCATGCGGGTGGCACTGTGGGTTAAACTACAGAGCCTAGGACTTGCCAATCAGAAGGTCGGCGGTTCGAATCCCTGTGACGAGGTGAGCTCCCGTTGCTCGGTCCCTGCTCCTGCCAACCTAGCAGTTCGAAAGCACGTCAAAGTGCAAGTAGATAAATAGGTACTGCTCCAGCGGGAAGGTAAACGGTGTTTCCGTGTGCTGCTCTGGTTCGCCAGAAGCGGCTTAGTCATGCTGGCCACATGACCCGGAAGCTGTACGCCGGCTCCCTTGGCCAATAAAGCGAGATGAGCGCCACAACCCCAGAGTCGGCCACAACTGGACCTAATGGTCAGGGGTCCCTTTACTTTTTTATTTCAGTTTTTACTTTTGAAAAATCCTTGGTATTTGATATTAACTTTTGTATATTGCTGTTTTCTTTGTTTTTAAACACACACACACACACACACACTCAAGGTAGGTCATACGCCTCAACAACCACTATTTGCCCCCCCCCCCGCAAGTGCTTTTGCCTGGCAGCACTGTGTCATTTAACTCTTAACAATGCCTCTTAATGGTTTGGATGGAGGAGAGAGGCATGTTGCGAGTTGTGCAGAAATTCATCAGCCTTGGAAAGATGCGTCTATAGTCAGCACAGCTACATATTTTAGAATACATTGGCATGATATCCGGTGCTGTGAAGTCACATCAGATTGTTTTGAAATTCCGGTATAGTCTGGAGACCATAGGCTTATTCTCTGTAAAAGTTTGAAAATCCTTTCATAGTTATATCTGATAAAAAATACATGACTTCATTTACCTTGACTTCATTTATTCCTTCACATTGATTGATTAGTCAGCAGCTATACTTCTTAGGATTGCTTTTTGATGCCTTGTGGAACCTAGACCTAAGTCTAGCATTTCCCTTCATGTTTGCTGTCCAAGAATCTTCTCCTTATGGTTCTGGAAGGTTCAAGTGCATATATAGGTATTTGAGTTACTACAGAATGGGAATGGGCAGACATTAGACTTACAACGTCTACTTTGTTCTTACTAGAAGCCCAGGTATGTACTGGAGCCAGCAGTTGTGAGTCCAGGAGTTTGTTATGAGTACCAGAATTGTGGGAACACAATGTCCTTCTATGCAAAAGGCCACACCCGGATATCACCAAACCTTTTTTATTTCAGCAATATAATTTAACGTGGAGGGGGTGTTATGTATTCAGTAGTCTGTGTTTGCTTGTGCTTGTGTCTGGACTAAGGATTCTGAGCCCCTGTGTTCTGATTTGATACATGATATCCAATCACAGAACATTTCAGGATTTGAGCCTCTGCCACTGGCCCTTGAACTCTGAGTCGTGATTCGCAGCTTGGAAATTTAGACAACCAATCACGTTGGGAGTGGCCCAGGCTTTCAGAAATGTATATAAGCAGTTGCTTTGCCCCTGTTGTCCAGTTCTGTTAGTTCCATAAAGGTTCTTGCTGTTATCACTGTGTCTTCCCTTGTGGGAACCCACCTACACTTCCGGGGGTATTGGATTGCTGCTATTGTTAAGCAGTTTGAAGTCAAATATCCTTGCCAACCTACTACAAATTACTCTATCCCCTGCTGTGATACACATACTAAGCACTCAAGCCACATAGATAACAAGAACTCATAGTTCAAATTTATAATCAAGCAAGAAAAAAGAGCAAGAAGATGTCACAATTACCTAACTTTCTGTGACTCCATCGCACATGTTCAGTTGGTTCAACCACTCTTCTGTGGGAGGGCAGATGAATGACATTGACTTACTCCTCCATAAGGAAAAGAGGAATTTCTGAAATTCATATGACACAACCTAGTGATTGTGTGGACTCTTGTATTACTGTTACAACCATCTTCCTGGAAATGGAAACAATTTAATGCACAGTGGTTAGACAGCCTGTACTGTTCACTTTTCAAAAATAAAAAATATGCAATCTAAGCACAAGGTTTCCTATTTCAGTCTGCCCTCCACACCTAAGACCAAGCACCTCATCTGTGTCCATTAGGGGTGCAAGGAAGTTAATTAGAGCAATTCTGAAGGCATTCAGTAAATCTGATATTTTCACATATGCGAGTTGCACTGATGCTCCCATCAGCATTGACAGTGATGAAACAGAAATGGGCACAGCAGTGCTGCCGCTAATGCCAGAGTTCGTTACACAAATCACTTTATCAGTTGCCCATAAGGTCTAAAAATGCCCTTCACATTAAACACAGAGGCGTGCATTGAATTGGGTGGACTGTTCCCCTCCTTTCCATCAAAACAGTGTGCTGCTGACATCCCAATAATTCACTGAAGGTTTTTGCATTCCCACTGTGGCTCTGAATGACAGCCTAATGCTGTTATTAAAGAAATTGCTTATCCTAAAGTTTCCCACACTTCATGCATACTGACAACTTGCAACTCAACCAAGAAGATATTAGCATTTCCTATAACCTTGGATCTCCACAGTGCAAAGCTCAATACTTAAAGCGGATTGGACACTTGCAGATTTAATATTTTCACACCATTGCCCATCCATCCGGAACTGGAACTGGAATGACCTGCGCTTCATGCAAAGTACTGCACTTATCGTGTAGACACGTGCAACAATCAAGACACACAGGAGGCAACTGTCATAAAAGATTAAAAAAAGAAGGGTAAAGGACCCCTGGACGGTTAAGTCCAGTTAAAGGCGACTACAGGGTTGTGGCACTCATCTCGCTTTCAGGCCCAGGGAGCTGGCATTTCTCCACAGACAGCTTTCTGGGTCATGTGGCCAGCATGACTAAACCGCTTCTGGCACAATGGGACACTGTGATGGAAACCAGAGTGCACGGAAACACTGTTTACCTTTCCGTCACAGCAGTACCTATATATCTACTTGCACTGATATGCTTTCAAACTGCTAGGTTGGCAGGAGCTGGGACAGAGCAATGGGAGCTCAGCCCGTCAGGAGGATTCATAACTACCAACCTTCTGATCGGCAAGCCCAAGAGGCTCAGTGGTTTAGACCACAGTGCCACCCATGTCCCTTTCAACTGTCACAAGCCAGAATAGATGGATTTGGGGTAGGACTATATGGTGCTAGCATCAGCACTATTCCCCCTGCCTCTTAATTTATTTTTACCTAAGCACTTTTGGGCATCATCACAAGCAGTTGCAGACCTTTGACAGGAGCAGTTAAAGGAAGCACAGAGAGGAGGAATATTTGTCACATGGGTGGCACTGTGGGTTAAACCACAGAGTCTAGGGCTTGCCGATCAGAAGGTCGGCGGTTCGAATCCCTGCAACAGGGTGAGCTCCCATTGCTCGGTAAACGGGAAGGTAAACGGCGTTTCCGTGCGCTGCTCTGGTTCGCCAGAAGTGGCTTAGTCATGCTGGCCACATGCCCCAGAAGCTGTATGCCGGCTCCCTTGGCCAATAAAGCGAGATGAGCGCCGCAACCCCAAAGTCGGTCACGATTGGACCTAACAGTCAGGGGTCCCTTTACCTTTAACCACCAGATTAACAGTCCCCAAACCCTGCATCTAAATCCATTGTTTGTAAATGGAATCACTTTTTTTGGGGGGGGGGATATCTTTTCTTAGCCCTAGTTTCATGATGCCCCATTCTTAACCTTCACAATATACATATATGCATATAGGTGAGAGGGAACTGACTGGTCACACTGAATCCATCATCATCTGTGATTATGAAGTTCTCTCTGACCAGTGGCTTTGCAACCAAGTTGCCATGGGCATTTAAAGAAACAAAATTATTAAAGAAAACAAAGTGCACCTAATCATATTTGTTGACTTTTATGAGGTTAGAAATTGTGACCCTGGGAATATGTCAGCTGTGGTGGTTGGTGCCCTCTGGGGTGTGCGCAAGTTGGAGAATAGCTTCTACCAAAGGCATCATTGTGGTGATGTGGGTTAAACCACAGAGCCTAGGACTTGCTGATCAGAAGGTCAGCGGTTCGAATCCCTGCAACAGGGTGAGCTCCCGTTGCTCGGTCCCTGCTCCTGCCAACCTAGCAGTTCGAAAGCACGTCAAAGTGCAAGTAGATAAATAGGTACCACTCCGGTGGGAAGGTAAACGGCGTTTTCATGAGCTGCTCTGGTTAGCCAGAAGCTGCTTAGTCATGCTGGCCACATGACCCATACGCCAGCTCCCTTGGTCAATAAAGCGAGATGAGAGCCACAACCCCAGAGTCGGTCACGACTGGACCTAATGGTCAGGGGTCCCTTTACCTTTAAAGGCATCATGGACTTTGAAGAAGCACGATCTCAGGGCGAATGGGGAAAATGAGCTAAGAGGAAGGCACGTTTGGCAAATCACCACCGTGATCAACTCCTGCTCAGAAACCTATGGCCACCCTGTGGAAGGATGCGTGGATCCAAAATTGGCCTCCATAGTCATTTATGGACACACCGCTAGGACTGCGTTCATGGAATACAATCTTACTCAGCTAAGAGTGATCGCTGGAGGAGGAGGAGGTAGATCAGTAGGCAAGGAGACCAACGGTCACAGCCAATGACAGACAGACTCACCCCTTACTGGTTGTAAGAAAGAAGGCAGTCAAGTGGGGACCAGCTAAGGGCACACAGGTTGGTGAGCAGTGCCCTCATGGACCAGCTTCCTCTGAATGTGAAGGGCATGGGGTGAGAGCTGGCTCTTGATTTGTCTGCCACAAAGTTAAGGTGTCTTTAAACCTAGATTGTCCCTATGTTCTGCCAGTTCCTGCTGTTCTTCTGCCCATCAGTCTCTCAAATGGCAAACAGCTTCAGTCTGCAAGTTTTTGCTCTGTTGTATCTCAAGTGCTGAGGGACGCAGGTGATGCTGTGGGTTAAACCACAGAGCCTAGGACTTGCCAATCAGAAGGTCAGCGGTTCGAATCCCTGCGATGGGGTGAGCTCCCGTTGCTCGGTCTCAGCTCCTGCCAACCTAGCAGTTCGAAAGCACGTCAAAAGTGCAAGTAGATAAATAGGTACCGCTCCGGTGGGAAGGTAAACGGCATTTCCGTGCGCTGCTCTGGTTCACCAGAAGTGGCTTAGTCATACTGGGCACATGACCTGGAAGCTGTACGCCAGCTCCCTCGGCCAATAGAGCAAGATGAGCACCGCAACCCCAGAGTTGGTCACAACTGGACCTAATGGTCAGGGGTCCCTTTACCTTTATCTCAAGTGCTGCTAGCAGTCCTCTGCCTGCCTCCACTATGTCTACTTCCTCTTGCGACCATCTACCCTGGGGGACTCGCTGTCCAAACTGTGTAATAGCTGGAGAGCTGCTCCCCATTGCAGCGAGAGAGACACTCACAAGCCACTCAACATACTATATGCGTGAGCACCCCACCCCCGATGTTGTGATCGCCTGCTCCTGCATAGGCTCACCTCATTGAGGAAAATACTGTGTCACACACTCCGATTTCCGCTGGTATCATTGTGTTGATAGAGAGACTTTTGTCCACGTGTTGCTGCTGCTATCTGGCTTCAGCAAGAGAGGTGATGAATCTGCCTGCCTTGAAACATCATTATGCTCTCATGTGGATGCTGCCAGTTTAAAGGAGAGAGACTGGCCATTGTGACCTCATGATGCTGCTGCCAGACTGAAAGAGAGAGATTGGCTATTGTGATATCATGCTGATGGTGCCTGTCTGAAGGAAGCGACACAGGTAACAAGAAGAAGAAGAAGAGGAGTTTGGATTTGATATCCCGCCTTTCACTCCCCTTCAGGAGTCTCAAAGCGGCTAACAATCTCCTTTCCTTTCCTCCCCACAACAAACACTCTGTGAGGTGAATGGGGCTGAGAGACTTCAGAGAAGTGTGACTAGCCCAAGGTCACCCAGCAGCTACATGTGGAGGAGCGGGGAAGCGAACCCGGTTCCCCAGATTACGAGACTACCGCTCTTAACCACTACACCATACTGGCTCTCTCAAAGGCAGGTTTAAGATTGACCACAAACTTGACATGAGCCAACAGTGTGACGCGGCAGCTTAAAAAGCCAATGCAATTCTGGGCTGCATCAATAGGAGTATAGCATCTAGATCAAGGGAAGTAATAGTGCCACTGTATTCTGCTCTGGTCAGACCTCACCTGGAGTACTGTGTCCAGTTCTGGGCACCACAGTTCAAGAAGGACACTGACAAACTGGAACGTGTCCAGAGGAGGGCAACCAAAATGGTCAAAGGCCTGGAAACGATGCCTTATGAGGAACAGCTAAGGGAGCTGGGCATGTTTAGCCTGGAGAAGAGGAGGCTAAGGGGTGATATGATAGCCATGTTCAAATATATAAAAGGAGGTCACATAGAGGAGGGAGAAAGGTTGTTTTCTGCTGCTCCAGAGAAGCGGACACGGAGCAATGGATCCAAACTACAAGAAAGAAGATTCCACCTAAACATTAGGAAGAACTTCCTGGCAGTAAGAGCTGTTTGACAGTGGAATTTGCTGCCAAGGAGTGTGGTGGAGTCTCCTTCTTTGGAGGTCTTTAAGCAGAGGCTTGACAACCATATGTCAGGAGTGCTCTGATGGTGTTTCCTGCTTGGCAGGGGGTTGGACTCGATGGCCCTTGTGGTCTCTTCCAACTCTATGATTCTATGATTCTATGATTCTAAGATTTATCAGAAATCCAGACTTTTTCAGTGACAATCTAAAAGGCCATGTTCTCCCATCATTCCAGGGGACTATATACAGAAGGACATAGCTCCTGAATTTTAATAATTGGCTCAGAGAGGTACAATTTCTGCATTTTTCATTATGCATGCATGACAAACTGTTCTCTCAAAATCCTCTTCTATACAATTGAAAGGTCTAACTTCAGTTTTCAGCATCTCATTCCACTCTAAACCCATCTCCTTTAAGTATTAGGCATTTACTTAAAAAGCTATTCATTTCCGTAATCTATTAAAAAGCCCTTTAAGCCTTCATTCACTCTATCAATCCATGCCGAGCAATATAGTTTAAATCTTTAAGTGGTTTACATAAAAACAAATGTTTCATAACTGAACATCAAGGGGCTACATATGCAGCAAGGCATGTATAAAGTTGTGCCAATCAGAAATGTGCCTTTCCTTATATGTTGAGCACCTGCAAAAAGCCTCTTCGATCAAGCAGAACTGGAATTCTCTAGTATGAGTATTTTTTTTGTCTTTTGTTAGGAATACTTGAAGCCCTTAGCTACTAAAAACCAATTCTCTCTATATATAGTGAAATGTTTTGAGGAGGAACATCACTACAATTATTTCCAAGCCACAAGCACGGTGGCACAAAACTCCATTCTTAGATGAAAATTATTACATGCAATTAAATAGCTCGCTTTGTCTTTGCCTAGACCTCAGAAGCTCAGCATTTTAATTTAAAATCACACGGAGAATGCCCTCAATTCTATAATTAGTTATGGAATCTTAGGGTGGTTTTCCCCCCTCTCCCCATGGACTACCAATTAAGCAATTGTAACAGAACAATAATTGAAAGTCTAAGGGGCAAGAAGCTAGAAAATTAATATTCATATTCTGTTGTTGCTTGGATGTTGTTGTTTTCCAAATAGAAAAGGAGCAAAAGAGGGAATGGAGAGAAGAGGCCTTTAAAAAAACCACACAAAACTAGTGCAAAGATGCACATAGCTTCATGGATGCGATCCACTTTATTCTACCTCATTTGCTGCTGCAGAGAAGAGGGAAAGAAAAGGGAAGTGTGGGTATTCATTATTCTTAATGCTATGGCATTCTATGAGAAAACAAAAGAAAACCCCTATACTAAAAGATCTATACCGGGGGTCTGCAACCCGCGGCTCCGGAGCCGCATGTGGCTCTTTTACACCTTTGCCGCGGCTCCGGGGCAGATACTAGCGAGGGGAGGAGGCGCATTGTGCACCCCGACACTCCCCACTGTGGCGGGCGCTGTACTGGCTGTGACGTCGCATGGGGGCGGTGCGTGTGTTAGTCATGCACCGTCCCGACGTCACTTTCCCGCCCGCTGTCAGATCGGACATTAAGGTAAGAAACAATATATGCAGTGTTATATTTGTTTCAAATGTTGCAATGGTTTTGCGGCTCCCAGTTTTTTTTTTCTTCGGAAACGGGTCCAAGTGGCTCTTTTTGTCTTAAAGGTTGCAGACCCCTGATCTGTACTATCACAGAATGAAAAGCTGACCACAGGGGAGCTGTCCAGACCCTATGTTTCCTCGATTCTGATAAGAATCTCTGAAGGGTTGGGCTGGGAAATCCAAACATTTTCTCAACTCTCAAGATTGTAGTTTTAAGTACGTTACTCTTGGCCTTTTATGTCTTTGCCTGTAAATCTGTGTGATATTTGCAGCAGGAACAAATTACAGAGTGGCATGATCCATGTAAGGGACATGCAGAGGCTTGCTGTGTTTCAGTGACATGTATTTAAGACAAAAGGGATGCGGGTGGTCCTGTGGGTTAAACCACAGAGCCTAGGACTTGCTGATCAGAAGGTCAGTGGTTTGAATCCCCGCGACGGGGTGAGCTCCCGTTGCTCGGTCCCTGCTCCTGCCAACCTAGCAGTTTGAAAGCACGTCAAAGTGCAAGTAAATAAATAGGTACCGCTCCGGCGGGAAGGTAAACAGCGTTTCCGTGTGCTGCTCTGGTTCACCAGAAGCAGCTTAGTCATGCTGGCCACATGACCCGGAAGCTGTACACTGGCTCCCTTGGGCAATAAAGCGGGATGAGCGCCGCAACCCGAGTCGGCCACGACTGGACCTAATGGTCAGGGGTCCCTTTACCTTATTTAAGACAAGGTGGCTACAACTTGTTCTAGACACCCAGAATTGGGCGCTTAAGCTCTCTTCCTCTGCTGAATACATGTTTCATAAATACCCACCCAAGACCACTAGGGAGGTAGTCTTGCAGTAACTGGTCCTTTAAAAGTGGTTGGCTGCATAAGGAATATCCACTCTGGCAAGAGGCTCACAGTAGAACTCTGTATTAAGTTGAAAACATGTTCACCTGTTTACCTGTTAAGTAGTTGTAAGGCACTGTGTCCCATTCCGCTATTGCAAGTAGTGGCCAGTGTGGTGAGGCAGTTACCTCCTTGCCATGGGTCATTGCAACATACCTGTGCAGGAGTACAAGCAGGTATGCTGAATAGTCTCTACTGGGGCATTCACACAATCCCAAACTCACCACTGCCTTGTCCAGAGAAATAGGAGTGACCCTGGTGGACAGCTTTGCCTCACCTCATTCGCTTCTGGTTGTTGCTGCAGGTCCTTGTTGCAAATGGACTCATGTCCATGTTTTGAGTTTAAAAATGTGCAGAACATAAACAAATGAAAGCAACATTAAACGCAATTGCCGACAAAATGTGCTAACTATAAATACTTTGTCTTCAACTCTGAGTGCAAGAATCAAGTTGATACCAAATATAAGGGTGTGTACTTTTACAGAACTTCTGGAATATTGATTTATACCCATTGCCATTGTTGCAGTGAACCTATTTTCCTAGCTAAGTTCTCCAATGCAGGTATCTTCAACCTTTTCAGATCCAAGACCCACTATTAACCCCAACATGGGAACCCTTTCTGAATCTTTTGCCATATATTTGCATGGTGGCGGTGGTGCTCCTGTTGTGACCCACCTTGGATGAGATCATGACCCACCAGCTGAAGACCATTGCTTACTGCATGAGCTGAAACTTTTAAGCAGCTTTTCACTTTTTACACAGGGTGATCCTCACTAAAGACATCCACAACTCCAGTACCTACATAGCTCACAGGTCAATATTTAAAAGTTGCTTGCACTTCCATCACACTTCTGTACATCTATTGGTATCTCTGCACATAATTCAGAAACCGAATGCATGCCATTGGCTGCTGAAAAATATTGCATTTTGCACTGAAGTGAGAAGATACAGAAGTTCTCCCAATTGAATTGTATGTACAATGGTACCTATCCAACTCAATATAGTAGCACAATTATTTAGCCGGCTCACCATGTGGGCGTGGTATGGAGGAGTGCCAATGGTGGGTATACCAAAACTTCCTGCTGCCATTACAAAACACAGTAGCCAGACTACTGAACAGGAGGTGGAGATCTGAATATAAAATTCTAGTTCTGCCAATGTATTTCTGAGCCCAATTCAAAGTGCTAGTTTCAACCTAGTTCATCATGAACCCTCTTTCCTCAGGTCAACGGATTACCGCACATCAACACCTGAGGTCCTTCTGTGTGTTCCCTTCCAATTTATGTTCTGAGGGTGGTAACAAGAGAGTGGCCCATTTCTGTTGATGGGCCCATTTTATGGAATGCTCTCAAACTGGTCTGGTGTAACTTGTTAAGTTTCTGACACCAAAGGCAAAGCTGGTTTTATTCTCCCAGCGATGTTTATATGATTTCCTTTCGATGAACACTTAACATTTTACATTTGTGCTCTTTTGGTATACAGGGGTACCTTGGGTTTACTTAATTCGTTCCGGAGGTCCGTTCTTAACCTGAAGCACCACTTTAGCTAATGGGGCCTCCTGCTGCTGCCGCGCCGCTGGAGCACGATTTCCGTTCTCATCCTGAAGCAAAATTCTTAACCCGAGGTACTATTTCTGGGTTAGTGGAGTATGTAACCTGAAGCATATGTCACCCGAGGTACCACTTTATTTCTTATGGCTACTGTATTTTATTATGGTAAATTGCTTTGGAGAGCCCTTGGATGTGTGAAGCAATACGTAAATATGAAACTAACTTGACTGTTGGCTGAAGGCAAAAGGGGGAAACAATTTACATACATAGAAACACAGATAAAAGGCCTCTGTAAGGAAGGGGTAGCTATACATCAGCCTTTAAGTCATAACAAGAGAAAGATCCCCCCCGCCTTTCATATTAACATACGCACTAGGTTAAAAAAAGAGACAAGTCAAGTGTTCTGTTTTATGTGGTACAGGTAAAACAGTAGTTTGTTACACTAGTACTGAGGCAATTCAGTGAAACTCACAACTGGCTAACAGTGACAAAGCCAACCTCAGATGCTGGCCATGATCGTCGCTGCTAATGCTTCCCAACTTTCTGTGCTCAGGGCCTAACAATAAAAGCTGCAAGGTCAATTTTGCTCAACACTTGTCACACGTCACCTAAAAAAGTCAAATTTAATGTTTCATGGTATTTTAAAGTGACTACTAATAACTCAGGTTTGGAGTAGGCAAACTAATTAAAAACATAAGATCACACAATCACTCAACAGGATAACACTTTATAGAAATAGAAATCTGACAATAATAATGTTTATTGTACCACTAACTCGGCACTAGTGAGGTAATCTGTTAACCTGCTTCTATGTTATTAAAAATAGACCCTAACACTGTCATATGGAGATTTCCCCCCACATGCACATTCTATGTAACCCATTAAATAAGGTCAACATCGTCTCATCTTGCTTTGTTGCAGTTCTGGGTAATAGTTATCAGTTTAGCTACAGCTTATTTCAGCAGTTAAAGTACTCTGATTAAACAATAAATCTCACACAGTTCACAGAAGAACTTCTGTATTTCAGCAGCAAAGGATAGAAAGAAAGAAAATTGTTAAGGGCGGGGCAGAGAAGAAACGCCCAGGTATTATTGTCCAGAACAGTCTGTGAATGTAGTAACCATGTTTCCTCGACGTTGTGTGACAGTTCTGCAGTGCTTACTAGATCCATGGAATTTATTTTCAGTCTGCATTGTGTGTCGGTGTGTGTTCTCAAACCCATTAAATGAAAACATTTTTTCCATATCTTCAAACATGTCATCAAACAGTCCCCCTCCGAAGGAAAATTCTGGGAAAGAACGTCTCTGCCTGCTGTGAGCGTGCTGATGGCTCCGAAAATGGCTTTCAAAATGTTTCTTCGACTGTGTGTTGTGGTTTTGGCCAAAGAAGTCAAAGTCTTTAAACAAGTCATCAAAATTGAAGTTAAAAGGCTGCTGGAAAGTGTTTCCATTGCTTCTTCGTCCTTCAGCATGGCCAAACTGATCGTATTCCCTACGTTTGTTTTCATCCGACAACGTTTCATATGCTGTTAAAGAGCAATGCAAGAGAAAGTTTAGCACATGCTCAGAGAGAACAGTTTTAGCTCAGTAGAAGTGAATATACTCTGCATGCATAACATATATTCATTCAGCTCCTGGCCACTTCAAGTTCAAGGTTCTCGTGTAAAAGAACTGAGGAAGTTTTTGAGCTTTCAAAATGCTGGAGAACTGTTACATCACTGTTGATGATACTAGGTCACAGATAGAACACACTCCACAAAGTCAGACAACTGAGCCATATAGCTCAATACACTAACAAGCAGTCCTAGGTCCCAGACTTATGAAGATGGAACCCAAGACTTCTTGCAAACAAAGTATGTGTTCTACCACCAACCTTTCCAGATCAGTTCCTCATTCTTTTGAATTTAGAATTCTGTCAAAATGTCAACACCTCAGCCAAGGACATGAGTTGGGCGAACTGTTTTGCACATACTTATGTGAGAGTAAGCATCCCTGAACTCAGTGGGACTTACTTCTGAGGGGACATGCACAGAATGGCCTGTAAAGATACAGGGCCCGTAGAAGAGCCTTCCTAAGTGCTCTGCAACAACTTATTGTTTTTTTAATCCACTTGCAAATTCTGTTTTATCAAGGATCACATAAAACTTTTTTTAAACATATGTTTTTGAGCCTCTCTGGATCTTTTATGCTAAAGTCTCCCTGGATTTGTCTCACGCCAGCAGAAGATAGAAATTAAGTGAAACAAAAAAACCGCCTATTAGTTCAATTTGTGTTTCAATTGTAACTATTTTTAGTTACAATTTAGGAGGTGTAGTTGCTGGAAACTACACTCTCCTAGAAGTCAGAGTATAAATATTTACAATAAATAAAGTTGTGCCTGTGTGCAACAGTTTCCAAAGATAGCTAAAAGGGTTATTATGGCCAGATGACTCTTTAATCCCTGGAATATAGAATTAAGATTCTTCTAGTACTAAGTACTAGTTCCTTTCGTGCTCCAAGGAGTACACAGGACTCCTACACAAGCAGACAAGCTTCATTACTTTCTAAAAAATGCAAGTTTCCTAGATTTGGAGGCAGTGGATGGGAGGGATAGAAAGTTCTATTGTTCCCCGTGTGCAATGATTTAGTTGGATTCAACGAAATATATCTAGCTTTACTCATCTCCATGCAAAGTGGATATCAAGAAATATCAGGTCAATGAGTGTTTAGTAAAATAGAATAGGATTCTACTTGCCTTCTGCAATTTCCCTGAATTTTGCTTCTGCTCCAGGACTCTTATTCTTGTCTGGGTGGTATTTCATTGCTAGTTTGTGAAATGCCTTCTTGATTTGGCGATCGGATGCAGTCTTGGGAACACCTAGGATGTCGTAATAACTCTCGGCAGCCAGGATTAATTCTGTTATCATTAAAATGCAGAGTGCAAATATAAAGACAGCCTGTGTAGTAGCCATTGCAATATTCCTGTGGGGGAAAACAACAAGATTAGCAACAAAGCATCTCACTAGTTTACCTTTTTTAAAGGAAAGTAATTTTGAAGCTATATTTTTACTTTTGCACCAACTTCTCAAGCACGTAACAGTTTACAGCTGCAGCTAATTTATTTCCTTTCACCATGGATACAGTGATACCTCGGGTTACAGACGCTTCAGGTTACAGACTCCACTAACCCAGAAATAGTACCTCAGGTTAAGAACTTTGCTTCAGGATGAGAACAGAAAAATTGCGCGGCAGCAGCGGGAGGCCCCATTAGCTAAAGTGGTATCTCATGTTAAGAACAGTTTCAGGTTAAGAACGGACATCCAGAACAAATTAAGTTCTTAACCCGAGGTACCACTGTATTAGTAGTCATCCTTCAGAACAATATATACTTATCCCTAGCTACTAAAAGATTGATCTTTCTTTATTTTTTAAGGCATTTTCCGAGCAAGGTGTGATGTATTCAAAATAGACCCAGGGAAAACAAATTACTTTGAGTCCATTGCTTTCAATGAATCTACTTCAAATGCTGAGTATCACCCAAAAGGTTTAAACTGTGCAGTCTATTTTTTTACAGTTTTTAATATACAATGGTACCTCAGGTTACAGACGCTTCAGGTTATACACTTTCGGGTTGCGCACCGCGCCGAACCCGGAAGTACTGGAATGGGTTACTTCCGGGTTTTGGTGCTTGTGCATGCACAGAATCACCTAATCACGACACACGTGTGCGCAGACGTGGCGCTGCGGGTTGCGAACGTGCCTCCTGCATGGATCACATTCGCAACCTGGGGTTCCACTGTACATGCATTCTTTAAATATTATGCCAAATGCTTAGGGTAGGATTAAACGAATGTGTCCCACCAGCGGAAACCCTGCGCAACAACTTCCACTTGCACAATGGAGGTTCCCCCTCCTTTGCCCCCCAAATTGGCTTGGGGTGTGTCACCAGAAACCGTGGAATATCCTGTGGTGGGAGGAGAGGGAATCATTTCATCAGGCAAGCCAAAACGCTTGCACCAATAAAATAATCAGAAGAGCGTGCCTCTGAATGCTTCCCTTAGATTGCTGCTATTGGAATCAAAGAGAGGTAAGTACTTCACTTTGGTTGGATCAGAGCCACACTTCTATATGTATTTATGGTTTCCACCAAACAAGGGTTTAGGATCTCTTCTCAAATTTCTGCCGTTAAAGATCTACAATCATCAACAAGCACCACAGCAGGGCAATGCTGAATTAGTCCATGTTGGGAGGCTTATCTTTTCAGGCTGCTTAAAATGCCTCCCTACAAATATTAAATTTTCAGAAACATCGGGAGCAGTATCAAGGAAACATTAGGTGACCTTATAAAGTTTACACACTCTGTGTGTGCATATGTGCAGAAATACGCAATATGCATGCACACGTTTCTAAAGATGCCTACTAACTCACATTTGTAATGACAAAAACCACTTGAGAAAGGGCAAATGTGCATGTCTGTGTATCTGTGCACTAAGGTAACCTGGTGTTAAATAAAGGTAAATGGACCCCTGACCATTAGGGTCCAGTTGTGGACGACTCTGGGGTTGCGGCGCTCATCTCACTTTATTGGCCAAGGGAGCTGGCGTACAGCTTCCGGGTCATGTAGCCAGCATGACTAAGCCGCTTCTGGCGAACCAGAGCAGCGCACAGAAACGCCGTTTACCTTCTCACCGGAGCGGTACCTATTTATCTACTTGCACTTTGACATGCTTTCAAACTGCTAGGTTGGCAGGAGCAGGGACCGAGCAACAGGAGCTCACCCCATCGCAGGGATTCGAACCGCCGACCTTCTGATCGGAAAGTCCTAGGCTCTGTGGTTTAACCCACAGCGCCACCCGCGTCCCTAACCTAGTGTTACCTTGTTATTTTTTCAGTAATGTCAGAAGCAGTGGATAAAGTTTGGGCTATTTTGCAGAAGTTGGCTTTATAATCAGGCTTCTCCTTTGTTGCAAAAACACTGCCTACCCTGTGCAAAATAAAAACAATCAAAATAAATTGTAGCATTCTTTCCACCTGCTGTGTTTGCAGGTGACCCTCAACATACGTTGGGTTTATGTTGGGGGGGGGGGATTCCCAAAGTCTTTTTTTCCTGGAGGCCCTTAATGTGCACAAGTTAAATGTGTGTAAGTTGCAAGTCACCTGTACTTCAGCCCTTCCCTTTTCATAACAGTATTGCTAAAGACTAAATACATCCCTTAAAAAGAACTGCAGGAGTGGGGGCAGTTCAACAGGTCTCTCCCCCCCCCCCATTTTTAGCTGTGTATTTTTGGCATGAAAATGGAGAGGAGGCAGTGAATGGAAATAAGTGCCAGCTTTTTTATTTTAGGGCACGGGGAGCAACAGTGATAGCAAGTGGAAGTAATGTATTATTCTTTGTGTGATTGCCTTTGTTTCCTCAGCCATCAAAACCTAATACTTACTGCAAGCCCTTTGGGGACAAAGAAAGATGCTGATGAAATGGCTATGAGCTACTCTGAGCCCATGGGATATTGCAGGCTATAATAATAAATAAATAAAATTGATAATGCAAAAATGCACTTCATAACTACCAATTCCCAATTGAAAATTCTGTTCCTTACAGTTGTCAACACTCATACTGACATTTATCACTTCCTAACATGGGCAATTACAATTTCAATGTGTACACTAATACCGTTTTTGATACATATGCAAATTATTATACATGTCTATACATGCCTGTTTTGCATCTTATTCCTGGTAATGAGACCACAGCAGGCAAGACTTGGACACAAACAAGTTTTTCTTTATCTACACTCTTACATATGTTACATTCTCCCAAACTCTCTTTCCTCCGTTTTCATCTTGCCCCTCCTTCCTTCTACTAAGGCTCTCTAGGGTTGTTTAGGGACAAGCTCTAAACATATACGCACAGAGAAATGAAATAATATAGCTATAAGGATAAAACAGCCTGTTCTATTAAAGTTTGTACTTTGTTTTCAAAAATAAATTGTGCTGTTCAACATAAAAATGAAAGCGACAATTGTTCTTTCTATTTTGATTATGTATTCTGTGTTTTTATATCATGGTTTTATTCTGGGAACCACCCTGGGACCTGTGGGTATATGGTGGTATACAAATTTTATAATTAATAAAATAAAAATAGTAACTACACAACATCCCAGTTTGCTTCTGCTTCATAAAGCTAAGTTTCTATCCAAATGCGATTTTGGTTTTAAACACAGTGTAAGGTAGTCCCAGTGGGAGTGTATTTTATTTATTTATTTAATTTATTTATTTAATTATGGGGTATCAGAGTTTTTAGGGGGTTAACCAGGCTGGGATAGCAGGCTTGTTGGTTTTTGAATGTCTGATGTAGATTTTTTTTCAATTTCATTGTTCTGTATGGGACAATGACAATAAAGATTATCATAACGATTATCGTATCGTAAGTAGTGATGAGACAGGAACACTGATGGGAATAAGAACTGAAGGGTTTGGGCATAATATTGTAAGAATAATTCAGATTATGGTGTGGCCAGGTTCAGGTAAAGGCTTAATAACCTTCAGGGTAAGCTAGAAAGAACTGCCAACTATCTTGTCTTGAGAATTGGAAGTCAGGGGGGAAATGTATTGGCACAATTAAGACAGTAGACACCACAATTTTAGATTACCAGCAAACAGTGCAAAATTCCTTTTGTGTGAGGTGGGCTGGGCGGAGGAGCTTCTGCTTTCACTTTTTACTAAGCTGTATTGGCCTGGTTTGTAACAACATGGGAAACCAAACTATGGCTTACCAGGACTGCATGGATGCACCTTGGCTACAGCTGAGTTAGCAAGTAGAGGTGTTAACTAACCACAGTGCAGGATTAAAAATAACAACTAGGAACAAACCAAACCTCTCCTGGAGACCACATGTTCATGGTAGGGCAGAGTTTGGCTTACTGTGCCATGCGAACCAGTCAAACTCTAGTTAAGGAGATCAAACCAAGGTTTAATTGTGGTTTGTTTGAACGAGACCAAGTGTGGGGAACCTTTGGCTTTCCAGATGTTGCTTAACTACAGTTCCTATAGTCCCTGACCAATGGCCATTCTTGCAAGGACTGATGGGAGTTGTGGGGAATCTTTTGCCCTTTTGCTGAACTACATCTGTACTAGGACTTGGGCATAAGCTACAACGAGGCTAAAACTTCGCACTCCTCCTCTCTAAGCTGTACTACGTGCAAGGACTGGGAACCGTGGTTTAGTCCACTGGCCTTCAACAAGTGTGTCAAGTGGCCTGATCCAAGGTGGGTCACAATAGAAGCACTACCACAATGCAAATATATAGCCATAGATTAAGAAATGGGTCTCCAAATTCATGTTTGGCTTAAAAATGTGTCCTGGGACTGAAAGGGTGAAGATAACCAGTTTAATTTAACTCTAGTTCAGGACAAGCCTCTCCTTTGTAACTTAAATTGCCAGTTTAAAATGTTAATTATTTTAGGTGATGCATTCATATGCTGAATGCCTTGCACTCACAGCTGATCTATGGCAACCTGTATTCAGATATAATTACAGGGAGGCAAATAGCAGTCTGCAACACCACCCACTGTAAGCACTTAAACTCACATCTATCTTATTAGCATGCAGTGTAGCTCACCTCCTTCCAAAAGGATCTAGCTCCAGCTTTTCTCCTGGTTTCTTATTTCTAGCTGGTGTGTTTTAACGACAGTTTTCCTCCCTCAGCATAAGCAAGCTCATCCCCCACTTAGTTCATATCACCCACCACCTTGCCCACTGCAGCTTAATTTGGATCTGGCTTGCACAACATTAGGGTTGCCATACACCCGGAATTTCCCGGACATAGCTGGAATACGGCAGTTGCAAACAGTGTCCAGGTGGAAATCGCTGAAATGCCTGGGGAAATCCAGACAATCCATATCAGAAGTCAGGATTTTGGTAAATTTTCTTAAATAGCTCAAAAACATCATTTTTCAGCAACTACGGGCAAAAGGAAAAACTCAAAAAACAAATGTTTGCGTCTGAATTTTCACTTATGGCAACCCTACACAATGTCACAATAGATGAAGATGCCTTCAAGTATGAGTGAAGCACTCCCCCACCCCATGTTAACTGCAGCTGACATTAGAATTAAAGAAGAGGAGGAATTCCATAGAGGTCTGCACAGCTAGAAGACCCCCTAGGAGATCAGGGTTCAAATCCCCCACTTAGCCATGTAGCTTACTGGGCGGCCTTGGGCCGCCAGTCACCTCTTCTCAGCCAAACCTACCCCATAGGGTTGTTGTGAGAATAAAATGGGAACAGGTGGTTTACAAATGCAAACCATACGAAAATGAAAATTCAAGCTCAAAGCTCAACTCAGCTATGACCCTGACCTTGGACACCTCTCTCTCTGCCCCTCATCTATCTCACAGGGCTGTTGTGAGGAAAGGGGGGGGGGGAGTTGAGAGAGAGAGAGAGAGAGAGAGAGAGAGAGAGAGAAGAAAAATTTTGATCCTGTTAGCCATCCTAAAAAGAACTTGAGATGACGGGCGAGGTTAAGACATACTTGGGGAGAGAAATAGAAAACACTACACAGGCCTCATTCCTGATGCATAAAAAAACCTCCCGAACCTTTAACAACCGATCTCACAGCTACGGAGACTTGGTGGGTAGAGGGAAGGAACCCCCATCCCGCCAACTCATAACCATTTAGGTTTTTCCCACCTCTGAGAGAGCTGAGGGGAGATGAAATGGGGCAAAGTGATGTTAAAGGGGGGGAGGAAAGGGGGTTAAAATGGGACAGGGGTGAAAAGGGGAGGAAGGAGAGTTGAAGTGGGGTTTAAAAGGGATGTTAAAAGGGAGGAAGGGGGTAAAAAGGGAGGAAGGTGTGTTAAAGTGTGGTTTGAAAGTGGGGCAAAGGGAGATTAAATGGGGCAGGGGTTAAAAGGGGAGAAACTTGTGTTAAAATGGGGTTTAAAGGGAAACAAAAGGGGGGCAAAGGGGGGCAAGGAGGTTAAAATGGGGCAGGGGGTTGAAAGGGGAGAAAGGAGTGTTAAAATGGGGTTTAAAGGGAAGCAATTGTGGGGCAAAGGGAGATTAAAAGGGGGGCAAAGAAGGTTAAAAGGGTGTCGAAAGGAGGTTAGAAGGGGGGCAGGGGGTTAAAAGGGGAGGAAGGCTTGTTAAAGCGGGGTTTAAAAGGGAAGCAAAAGGGGGGCGAAGAGGGAGGTTAAAAGGGAGGCAAGGGAGATTATAAGGGAGCCGCAAGGGAGTTCTTGCCCCCCACCCCCCTTCACGGGAGCAACAGCTAACGCTTCCCCACTGCGTCGCCGCCGCCCTACTCACCGGCTCTCCACATACACACTCCCAGCCGCTCGCCCCTCGACGCTCCGCTGCCCCTTCTCCGGACCGCTCCTTCCCGCCTCTCGCCCTCCCCTTTTTATAGCCTCGGCCCAGAGGAGCGTCGCGAGGACGGAGGGGCGGGGCCGCTCCTACCACCACGAAGCGCTCCCTGATTGGCCGCCCGCGGGCGGCTGACGCGGCGCGCCCGCTTTCGGCGCACGTGGAAGGCGGCTGTTGTGGCTCCGCTTCGGGGTGACTCAGCGATTGGCCGGCGCCCGGCTTCCGGGGCCGAGGGGCCGGAAGCCGGAAGCAGCTTCCGGAAGCGGAAGCCACAGGAGGGTTGGGAGGCTGTTGCTCGTTGTTTTTTTTTGTTGCGAAGCTGGGACCCGGGAGGCTCGGGGTGGGGGGAGGGGAGCAATGCCTCGGTACTGCGCTGCTACCTGTTGCCGGAACCGAGCGGGGCAGAGCGCCCGGGACCAGCGGAAGCTCAGCTTCTACCCGTGAGTACCAAGGGGAGGCTGAAGGGACGGGCTGCGCGATCACCGACCCGCCAGCTGAGCTGGGAAGTGGGTGGTGTCATGAAGCCGAGGGGAAGGAGAGTGGGTTGTGGCAAAATACGAGGCGGTTTTTCCTTTTCAGCTGGTGCTGAAACGACACCAAAGAAAATCCCCTGTGTTGCAGAACAGAAAGCTCAGAACAACATCAAGCAACACATCAGCTAATAATATACTAACAGTATTTTTATAACACTATACTGTTTCAGAATTCATAAACAGAAGACATATAATATGTGCATGGAGTCACAAACTAACAAGAATCAAATAAATGTTCCGTGAACAGGAATGGTAGGAGTGGTAAGTCGCTGTCAAAGATCACTGAAATGGAGGCAGAATGCCTTTCCAAGTCAATATCCTACAAACTTGAGATGATGGGTGCTCCAAAAGTCACAATAAGATCACAGCAGCAGACATTACAGTTCTTCCACGATAATGAACAAATTAATAGTCCCCAAAGGTACATCAAGTGGCCATGGATCAGCTGTCACTAAAAACTGACTTCAGAGCAATCCATATCCATTACAACCCATTGCAGCCCAACAGGAAGCCCCCTCTGGAATTTGTCCAGAAACATGTAGATGTTAATGTGTTTTAATCTGCCTTTAATAGTCTTTTATGGATAATTGTAATGGATTGTGCGGGGTTTTGTTGGGTTTTTTGTAAACTGGTCTGAGGTTTATTGCAACCTTAACGATATGCAGCGCTTTTTTCTGGGAGGACACGGATACACATACCCCTGAACATTTAGGGGATCTTTGCCCTTTTACTGTATTTATTTTTCCTGATTTGGACTATAAAATGATGGTTTTTCTTGAGCCAAAGTGAGAGTACCCATTTGTTTAGGGAAAAAAGCACTGACGATATGTAAATATGAACTGGGAAGTAAAGGAATGGAGAAAGTGGGAGTCCATTGAAACGTTTGTGTTGAAAGGGTAGCAGTCATTTGGCAGATTCATGTAAGCGCGCATATCTGATAGACCGGTAACATGCAAGTGTGAATCTGTCTTTGCTTGGCTACTCGGCACTTAAATACATGACCTTTCACACCCTCGTTACTGTGCAATGCTGCATTGTATCAATTTACTTAATTTACAATTGTTTCTAAGTGCTACAATAAATTGGCCAAAATAAATAAATACTCGGCACTTTACACACATCCATTCAAAAAGGGTAGGTTTTCAAAAAGTAATGTATTTCATCCTCTTCTCTGCAGCTTGCCTGATAGTCAATTTTAAGATTGGCTGGGTCCAGTAAGAATGGTGTCTCTAAGGGGGCTACATGCAGCTTGGTTAACAAGGTACAAACTAGCAGAGAAACATCATACTGTAGTTGGGACCTAATTGAGGAAACAGAGGCAGGACCTGCCAGCCAAGATCTAGGTCTGGAGGACGATACCTGTTGCTGTTTGAAAAGGCCATGTAAGCCCATTTCAAAATATAATCAATGCTTTTTACAAGCATCATACTGTGTGATACTATTGTGAATGCACACAGTGTCCATATGAATGCCTAGCATTTGTTTGACATCCTGCTCTTCAGAGCAAAGTTTCCAGATAAGTTCCCTACACAAACAAGCTATATTGGTTGTGAAGTTTATCAAAATAGCAGCAGCACAAATAAATAGAATTTGAATCTACGATATTCACCTAAAAAGTGTGGGAAGCTGAAGATTTTCAGCTGTCTCCAGTCATCACCTGCCTCTTGTCTGAAGGGATCCATGGAGGGAGCAGCAGTTTCTTCAGGAAAAGCAGTCCCTGAGATACCCAAATCCTAAGCCATTTAGGATTTATGTGTTGGTGCTAGCATTTTGAATTGTGATGTAATGCCACTGGTTGAATTGTGATGTTATGTCACTGGCTGATGTATTATTAAAATCACATAATTTATCCAGAGCTCTCGTTCTTGCGAAGTATCTCCAGTAACAATATGTTTTGTAAGAAACTTAAATGGATACTTTTGCACATAAAGTCCAAAATGTTGCAGGTAAGAATTTTACTTGAAGCGTAACATACTGTTCTTGTAAAAATCTTTTAAAGCAGATTTCCTCTTCATGATAAAGAAAGGTTAGAGAAATGGTTACGGAATATGAAACGCGACACTTGGACTCCCAGCAAGCACCAGGTTCTCTGCAGTGACCATTTTACGCCAGATTCTCTTGATGTACGATGGGGTATTCGATATTTGAAAACGACAGCAGTGCCAACTATTTTTTCATCATCTGTTAATCAGGTAAAACAGAATTTCAAATTAGAAACAAACTGTGTAATACAGAGTAAGGATGTGCACAACCCGCACCCTCTTGATCCACCCTCTGGCTCTGTTCTGAGACCGCTGGATGATGCCAACTCAGGAGCCAGGACTACCCTTTAATATTTGTTTAAAACCCCAAGTAAACATATGCCTGCGAAGGACTAGGTGGGAGGAAGGAGATACCGTGTCTTCTTCCCTCCAAAACAAGAGTGGAGGGTGCTTTGCTGAACATCATGGGACTTGTTTTTGTTTTGCTAAATGTAATAAAAAAAACTAATTATGCTGCTATATACCAAAATGGGCTTCTGTGAAAGGTTTGTATTGTTATATACAAACATTCTGGGTTTAAAAGGTAAAGGTACCCCTGACCGTTAGGTCTGGTCGCGGACGACTCTGGGATTGCGCGCTCATCTCGCTCTATAGGCCGAGGGAGCCGGCATTTGTCCGCAGACAGCTTCCAGTTCATGTAGCCAGCATGACTAAGCTGCTTCTGGTGAACCAGAGCAACGTACGGAAATGCCGTTTACCTTCCCGCCGGAGCGGTACATATTTATCTACTTGCACTTTGATGTGCTTTCAAACTGCTAGGTGGGCAGGAGCTGGGACCAAACAACGGGAGCTCACCCCATCGCGGGGATTCGAACTGCCAACCTTCTGGTCGGCAAGCCCTAGGCTCAGTGCTTTATAATGAGTGAAATAAGTATTTGATCCCCTATTAACCAGCCAGCTGTCAGGCTACCTAGTATCTTCACTGTATGTAACAAACTGAGATTAGAAGCACCTGCTGTAAGGGAGAGGTCTTACCTGTAATCCCAGCTCATTACAGTACCTGTACAAAAGACACCTGTCGACAGAAGCAATCAATCTAGCAGATTCCAAAGTAGCCACCAAGACCAAAGAGCTGTCCAAGGATGTCAGGGACAAGATTGTAGACCTGCACAAGGCTGGTGTGCAAGCGTCAAATTTATTTTGAATGGGGGGACTATGGAATAATATTTCAGGTTGCAGTCCTGTGCTCACTTACTGTGGAGTAAGCCCTCACTGACCACAGTTGTACTTGCATCTGAGAAAACATGCATAGGATTATACTGTAATACAATAAATGAGAGGGAACCACCATGCAATGTGTTGTAACAACTTTAATAAAATCAATTATTTTCTCTTCTTTAGGAAAGAGGATTTTCCCAGAAAAGAAAACAAGAAAAAATAGATGTCAAACAAAGGGATATGAGTGTAGCAACTGCATCTCTTAAACTTGCTTCACCAAAGAAAAATATCATTGAAGAAAGCCTATATAGAAAAGCACTTTGTACAACTTTAAGCAAGTCTCCAGAAAAGAAAGGACTGCTTAAGAACACAGTAAAAGTTGAAGATGATGTTTCCTGTCTAATTAAGTCTGTTACACAGAATATGGCGCAAACCAGCTCAGTCTTAATGCCAGCTGATGTGCAGAATTCAACAGCCCACAATTACAGCTCCCCAGAAAATTGTAGTTTTAATAACTCTATAGATAACATTTTCAGTAGCACAACCACAATTTTGCAAACTTCAGTTCATGATCTTCATTCATGTCTTGAGCGCATTTCAGAATCCAAAGTCACAGTTCCACAGAAACATCTTGAACACTTGGGTTCATCTCCAGAATTAAACAATATCACTGTACCAATTAATGACTTTCCATCTGATCAACTGGACTTTCCCATTGCAAGCTGTTCAGTGGAATTGCAAGAAACTGATGAAAACACTGTGTTGCTCCACACTGTTTCACAAGCTTTAGAACAGCTGAATGGTAATAAAGATTCTGTTATCACCATTATAGTTCCTTCTGAGGGTTCAAGAACTCCCTTGCTGTTAGAGGGTTCATTTCTACCAGCAGAACAGGAATTAATAAACATAGGAACTGAAACATCTGCATGTATTGCCAGTTACAGTGGAATTGATGTTCTGCAGACTGAGCATTCATATTGCAGGCAAGACTCTGACAAGGAACAACTCTGGCAGAAAATCACAAAGCTGCACTCCAAAATAGCACTTTTAGAAATCCAGGAGAGAAAAACCTTAAACAGGCTCAAATCCTTAGAAGCGCTTATCGCCAAACTGAAGCAGGAAAATCTGCTCTCTGAAGAAAAACTCAAGATTGTAGAAAACTGTTTCACAACATTTGAAGTTACTATGATACAATAAAGGTTTTGCACTGATTGTTACAACTGATTACTACTTTGTACTTTGAAGATGATTGATTCCTTCGTTTTTAAGGGTACTATTTATTGGCATTTATCAAATGCTCAAGTTTCTTAAAGGTGCAACAGCGGGGTTATTCATAAAGGAGAACCCTTATATTTTATTTCATGATTGCACTGAAGTAAGTTATTTGATATGGCTTAATTGAAGAGTTAGGCTTAGCAGTGAAGCGTGAGATTTGCAGGCTTATTTGAATGTATGTTCAGTGAGTTTTTTATGCTTAGGCCCAAGTAAGTGTATAGGGGGCAGCCTTAACTTTCTAAAAAGCAAAAATGTCACTCGAGCCCCTTTAATTTAAAAGTTGCAGCTTCTTTGGTCTACTTGGTAGTAAATGTATTCCATGGGAGGTGCACATAGAATTGCAGCCTACATTAAGATTCAATAGATCTTGGTTTCCACTTACTTTGTTCAGGAGAGAGGGACAGATTGAGTTGCTCTATGGAAATAAAAGGGATTTTATTGAAATAAGATGGGTTAGGCTCAAGACCATAGTGTTTTTCTTTGAAATATGAGTGGAATACCTCCACTTGCCCCAGTACCGGGGAAAAATTAGCTCCAGTGGTTTACCTGAATTGTTGATTAAACCACTGTAATACTGTAATTTCTAATATCTTCCTAACATGGTGTTCCAATTACCGTATTTTTTGCTCTATAAGATTCACTTTTTCCCTCCTAAAAAGTAAGGGGAAATGTGTGCATCTTATGGAGCGAATGCAGGCTGCACAGCTATCCCAGAACAGCAAGAGGGATCGCTGCTTTTGCTGCGCAACAATCCCTCTTGCTGCTCTGGCTTCTGGGATTCAGAATATTTTTTTCCTTGTTTTCCTCCTCCAAAAACTAGGTGTGTCTTGTGGTCTGGTGCGTCTTATAGAGCGAAAAATACGGTACTTCCTCTTTCTTTTCAGTTGGATAAATTGACCATGCAAGGTGGTAATTAATTAGTTTCCTACCAGATCCTGGAAAGGGAGATACTCTGTAGAGATACTTTGCCACTGAATTACAGTTAACTCTACATTTTGTTTCTTATTCAACACTGAGTTGCATAAGCAGCCTGAAGACTGAGGGAGTGGTTTTTATGAGCCCATCCCCCAATAAGCTGTAGGCTACCCCATCTCTTTGATAGGGATATGGTCCCTCTCAAGATGCATCATTATTATCCATGATCATAAGTTTTTTGTTGGACAATTGGCTTTAACACACAATGCTCCCAGACCTTTGTGAGACGAGCTGCAGTTGGAGAAGTGAGAATAAGGAAGCAGGAAGGGATAAAAAGTGAAGAAAGAGCAAGCTGGAAAGGAAAGGTGATAAGCAAGGCAGGAAGTGCAAGGAAAGGGGAACCCAAATTCAAAGGGAGAGCTAATCGAGTTTCCAGCCACAATAGGGAGCTGGTTCTATTACTTTCAGAAAAGAGTCAGATGGATTATGGGGTCTGATCAGGATCCACATGCAGCTCTGTACTGATGGAGAATATCCATCAAAAAGCTAAGATGCTTTTTATATGTCCCTGTCCCCATCAATCTAGCTACAGGCGATTCTATACAACTGGATTTTGAATGAACACCTAAATATTGATACGATATGAATTCTAATTCCACAAATCGGCATTTTTCACAAGTTACCGCCAGGTGGGTGAAGCCTGTGCCAAAATTTGTGTAAATGAATAAGGAACAGTAAGTGGTGTGAGCTTTGGATTACACAAAACCAGGCACGCTTCCAGTTTTTATTTTATTGCGTTCATGAATTGCTTCACATAAAATATTCCAAAGCAATTTCCCAGCAAAAACAAACAATTTAAAGATGCAGTGGGAAGTTTTGCAATGCACATTATTAATGTGATACCCTGAGACCGACACTTAGGAGTAAGGAAAATGAGCCAGTTGCTGGCCTAAAATTATAGTTTGGACAGTTGAAATGTTTGGCACATCTAATGATCATTTATTGTTAGGTAAAAGAGCACAGTGGATGTGAAGGTTAGTGCCATTCTAGATGGTATGAAACGTAAGTACTGATTATCCAGCTCTTACTAGGACTACATAATGGTTTGACAGATAAATAAGGTAATCATCTCAAGTCTTAATCGAGCAAGCTTGTGTTTGCCTTAGCCTGATGAACTTTTGATCCACAGGTGAGGCCTTGAGAATATAATTATCTCTTCACCTGAATAATTGCCTTTGAAAGTAATACCTTCTCTAATCAGCGATATTATTTTAAGAACAAAGAAGCTTATGTGTAATGTGGCTGTTCTGAAATAATCCAACAAGGAAGCTGCTTCTTTTTTAGTGCATATGAGAGTTATATTTCATTTAACCCCTGATTCTGACATTAAAACACATCTAAATAAATTATATTTTGTTACTAGCTGTTTTTCCTTTGTTGTTGCGTAGAAAGCTTTTTTTGCCTATTATCATTCTAATGAGATACTCCTTTTCTTTCCTCTCCTAAATCTGATCCCATTTTTTACTGATGCCAAAAGAAAAAAAATCCAGGGTTAAAAATGATTTATACAAGTCCCACATATTTGTTAATTGAGTATGTATTATTTGTAGACCATATAGCACCATTTCCAATGAGGGAGTCTTCTGTAACTATAGCTTTCTAGATTTTTTAATATGGTTGATATATTGCTTGCTTTCTTTGACTATTTATTTGACATCAGCCCATATTATGACTAGGACAATATATTGCTATATATTCAGGAGGTTTTCCCCTTCATTTGATTTCTGTTTCTGACATAGTTGGATCCTTTTACATGATATACACACAAATTCCCTTCCCCACATGAAAGAAATACTTATGGAATTAAGAGAAACTCCACAATCACTAAAATAGATGCCTGCAAATTATAATTATACTAAAATGCTACTTAATTTTTTTTTAATTGGTTTTTAAACAAATACAATAACCATTAAACACTTATCCAGCAGTATGGCTAATGGAGTTTGTTTTATCCATTGTCTCTAGACATACACTTATACATTCAACATTCAAACATATTACTTAACGTAACCTCTCCACTATAAGAAGGTCTTTATTTTGGTCATTAACATGGTTAAAGAAAGGAGTCCACGTTTCTTGGAAGGTGTCTCTATTCATTATGCCATTAACTGCCCTCCTGTATTCAGACATTGCTGTATTCCAGATACAGTGGTACCTCGGTTTTCGAACAGCTTAGTTGCTAAACAACTCGGAACTCGAACGCTGCAAACCCGGAAGTAGGCGTTCTGGTTTTTGAACTTTGCCTCGGAAACCGAACGTGCTCCTGAGTTTCCGTTTTCACTATTGCGTAGTTAATTTGAGTCCCCCGCAAAATAATTAAGGCGTTCTTCCTTCCATTTTTACTATTGCACAGCTCATTTGAGTGTTCCCCCCATCGTAATTAAGGCTTTTCCCCTCCCGTTTTTACCCTTGCAGAGCTCATTTAAGCCCCCCCCATTAAGTAAAGCCTTTCCCCATATGTTCAGGGGTATTTCAGTCTGGCTCTCCCATTGCCAAGCTATTTCTAATCATGCTGTGGTCAGTAAGAAGCCTGATAGTTCTCTGTAGTGCAGGGTGGAGCCTAAGTCTATGTCCAAAGATAGAAGGGCTAAGGCAGGATTTGAAGAAAGGGGTTGGCCTGTAATTGCGGATATATTGGAGAATACTCTATTTCAAAAGTTCTTAACGTAAAGGAAATCCACCAAACGGGCATTTAAAAAGTGGCAATATCCGTTCACTAATAAAAAAGTGACAATATTTGTTCACTAATGATCAAATACAGCTTAGGTCCAAGCCATTTGTGCAGGTCCATATTCCTTCATACAGACCTACTTGAGTTTTAAGATCTCTGGGGGAAACCTTTGGCTCCCACCAGCTTCTTGGTGTCTGTTCCCAGACTCTGGAAGTTGCTCCCTGGAGAAGCTGGACTGGCTTCCTTCTTGTTTTCCTTCCACTGGCAGGTGAAAACCGCCTTGTTCCAGCAGGTTTTTGTGAACTGGTTAGTTTTAATGAAAGGGCTAGTGCCGTGCTGGTTAATTTTGGGTGTGTTTGTTTGCACCTGCAACTGGTCAGGCATATGAAAGTGAGTCAGAAAGCACTTGGCCAGAGCATAGTCTATATGCTGCTGGAAAGACTGTATCTACAACTGTTCATAACTGAAATTACATTATACTGACAGTACAGCAACTGACTCTTCCTAGAACCGTTCGGTGTTTCCCTGTTCTTTTGGCACACTGCTGGCACGAGGACGGGTGCTCTGCACATGCCCCAACACTTTTCCCTGTTGATTACATTGCTGTTGTGCCACCGGAGCCTATCTTGGGATGAATTGACATATTTTGCGCCATAGAGTGGGGATGTGGATATTTCACCCCTCCCATTGCAAGAATCTGCTGACAATGTTTTCAGAAAGGAGGGGGCGGAATCTGCTCATTGCTTCTTCTGCTCCAGCCTGACACTGTGAGAGTCTGAGTGTTGTCCGTGTAGAGATAAGATAACTGCTTAAGCAACTGTAACACTCATGCAGTCCAGTAGCCTCCGATAGTCTTTAGTTTTTGTTTATTTTAGTTTTGCAGTAGTTGTAAAAGAATAAAGATGTTATGCTTCAGAGCCGTCGTTCGTGTAGTTCATACTCTGCTGTGCTGTGCTGACTTTGGCACCGAGTTTGGTGCTCACAGCTCAAAGTTGTGAGTCCATTGCACTTAGACCTGCTTCCCTGCAGTGGAAGGTCTCTGGAAGTGCTTTCCCAGCTCACCTGGCCCAGTCGAGGTTGAGCCCAGTCATTGGCACCGGCTCAAAGGCGAAGCTGACAGGGGAAAGATACCAGTTTCCTCTGTACCATAACATACAAAAAGAGTATGGCAATAGGAAGGCTTGGTGCCATTCTGTGGACACTAGGCTTGCCAATCAGGCATCTAGGAACAGAGCATGGTAACATAAAAATAGATGACAGTGGGTTGGTCACAGAAAACATTAAAGGTGAGACTGGACACTAGGCATCGATGGGGGGAAGGGCTGTAAAATCAACCTTGTGTTGTACCTTGAAACAAAATCATCACCAAACTTCTACAGGACATTTGTACAACAGGAACTGCATTTGGAGGATCCTCGTAAGGGTATCTGAGACTTGTTCCTTTTCAGCTGCACAATTTTATATGGGAAAAGAGACAAACTGTTACATAGCCCAAATAAGGGACTTCTTACATTCTGCACCTGTGACTTCAAGTTCTTCTTGTGAGTGCAGATCAATATGTGACAGCTACTCTTCATAAAACCTTAAGGTTATGCAAGGCACTTGGGAGCCTGTATCTATCAAGCAACTGCACTGCACTCGTCCTGTAAACATCTGTGAATAGCAAGGATATTCCACTAATTCACACAGCACTGTGTTGTTTTTTGAAGAAGCTCTTAGAAGCTTGGCCTCAGCTACACTAGGAGACTGAGCCGTATGTTGATGGTCTTTGCTTCTGTCTCAGCATTAATTTTTCTTGCACTAGATCAGCATTATGTGCTTCAGTACATGCTATCCTGGTGTGACCCCCACCCAACCCCAGCCCGTTGTAGCTGTGTGGAACAGGTCAGATTTGAGGTGAAGCTTTATTGCTGCCTTGATTTGGTTGGCCCACACCAGCCTGAATAGGTGGCCCTTCCATTAAATTAGCTATAGCCCCCTCAATTCGAGCTGATTATCTTCCATCTTCCAAGCAATCAGCAGGAACAATCAATGGAATGTGGATATCAAATAATTTAATATTGAAAATTAAACAAGTAGAAATACAACCTAAATCAATAACAGATCATAATTCAATTATGCTATAGCTAAGAAGTAACAGGAAAATAAACAGAAGATGAAGAATGAATGAAAAGATATTGAATAAAGCACAAGATCTTTCGAAGGAATTTTTTGAAATATACGGCACAGGAAACAGATATCAGAGTGATATGGGACGCAAGTAAGACCTTCTACATACAACAAAATGTGATACAAAAAAGAATTTGAGATGGAAAATTGGAATAAATTAGAAAGGACATGAATGAAAAAAAATATTAGCCAAAGAACCAAAGAATGAAAATTCAAAAAATTAAATTATTACAAAACCAGTTATCAATGTTATTAAATTATGGAATGGATGAAACAAAGAAGTTTTGAATTTGCAAGTAAACCAGGGGAAATGCTTGCGTTCCAATTAAAAAAGAAACAAAAAGAAAAAATAATTTATAAATTGCAAGAAGAAGAGAAAAGTATAGATAATCCAGAGGAAATAAGTAAGTGTTTTATTAGATATTTAAAAAAAAAAACTATATAAGGCACTGAAAAAGAAGAGGAAAAAGATATACCCAAGGTTATAAAAGATAAAATTGAACAATTAAATTCTCCCATAACTATGATGCAATTGCATCAGGCTATTTCAAAGGCCGAAATAGGAAAGTCCCCGAGCCCAGACAGTCTTGCAGCATTGCACTATAAAAAACTAGAAGAGATATTAGCGCTTCCCATGAAACTACTCATGGAAAAGATTCTAGAGGGTGGTAGAATACCTGACACATGGC
The DNA here is from genome assembly GCF_027172205.1 of Podarcis raffonei. Taxonomy (NCBI): domain Eukaryota; kingdom Metazoa; phylum Chordata; class Lepidosauria; order Squamata; family Lacertidae; genus Podarcis; species Podarcis raffonei. The sequence goes on along the minus strand of NC_070604.1, from coordinate 14,332,487 downwards.
AAGAAGCACATATAGTACTGATACCTAAGCAAGGAGCAAACCAAGAAGTCGTTAATAATTACCAACCAATCTCAAAGCTTAACAATTATTATAAATTATATGCAGAAATTCTGACCAATAGACTAAAAACAGTATTGAAAGATATTATTCAAGACCAGGCCGGTTTTCTGCCAGGTAGAAAAATGAACAACAATATGAGAATGGTCATAGATGTAATCAATACCTGGACATGAAACCAAATAAAAAAGCTGCCTTCATGTTCGTAGATGCAGAGAAGGCATTTGATAACGTATCGTGGAAATCTTTGGCAAAAATTATTGACTTGATGGAAATGGGGAAATACTTTACAAGAGGAATAAAGGCAATTTATGAAGGGCAAAAAGCCAAACTGATAATTAATAACAAATTGACAGAACCCTTTAATATAGAAAAAGGAACTAGACAGGGATGTCCACTTTCTCCCTTATTTATTTTAATTCTGGAAATAATCAGGACATAAGGAATGATCAGGGAATAAAAGGGATAATACTAGGCAACAAATCCTTCAAATTAAGGGCATTTGCAGATGATCTAATACTAATGTAATTGAATGTAATATGGTAAAATAAAAATAAAAAATTGCAAAAAAAAGAAAGAGCGAGCCTGGGCAATCTCGAACGTAGCAGGTTCCCACACACTGAACAACGTGGCATGCTTCAGTACGGGTTTGGTCACCTTATTGGCTGCAAGGAAGAACTTGAACCGGGTGGTGTATGAGTCCTATTTCTCTGGCACTATGGGGTCAAATTCCTCAATGTGGCCCTGGGTGGCCATAAGGTCTGCTCTGTGGGACCTGCCTTGTAGGGTTGGGGGGGGGTCATGAAAGCAACTGTTGGAGCAGCAGTGGCATTCCCTCCCCCACCAACATGATGCCTCTCTCTTCCCATCAGGCCCTGGGAGAGAGGCCCAAATGCAGGCATGTAAAGGGGAAGAGCCTTGGACGCCATTGGCCCACTGCAGCTGCTGTAATGTGTCTGGGTGCGCTTTTTGTAAGGCCTCACCCACCCACCCACAAATTGTTGGCGCTTCTCGGTGGGAGACTGCTTTCTCCCAGCACCAGTCCAAAACGCATAGCACAGCGTTCACTCCTCCAGACATTCAAGCAAGCAGCAGAGCTTATTAGCAGAAGCTGAAGCTGAGGATACTTAGCATCTGGGTCTAGTGATTTATTTACAGGGTTGAAAGAACAGAGCCATTATGGCTTCTCCTCCAAGAGAGAACAACAGAACAGAACAAAGAACAATGAAGATGGCCCCAAGGTAAAAGACTTCTGGGAAAGGATTTATAATGAATTGAAAAAAGTGTTGAAAAACACATTTATAAAAAAAAACCCAGAAGCCTTTTTACTTGGTATAGTGGTGTGTGTGTGTGTGTGTGAAATCCCCAAAAAGGATGTTACTTTTTTTCTGTATGCCACAACAGCTGCGAGAATATTGTTAGCGAAGAATTGGAAGAAACAAGATTTACCAACTATCGAAGAATGGCAGGTGAAGATGATGGACTATAGGAACTCGCTGAACTGACCGGGAGACTCTGAGACCAGAGAGAAGAGACAGTGGAAGAAGACTGGAAGAAGTTTAAGGAATATTTGAAAAAATATGTTAATATTTAAAACTTGGAATAGCTTTGGAAGTGGATATAGGCTGTAGGGTTAGAAGTAGAAGATAGGGTATTTTAAAATAGTATTATTTGTAAGTGATAAAATGTGAAGTTATTTTAAGTGTGATTAAAAAAAATGGTTAGCAATTATGATATACCGGTATGTAAGCTGCTAAAGATGAAGTAAAATGAAAATCAAATAGGTGGGACTTGGGGAAGCCCACTTAACAATGTTTAGAAAAATAATGATATGACAATACTTTGTTCGAATTGTTTGTCTTTTCTGTTTGTGTTTTTCATTTGTGTTATAAAATGAATAAAAAAATTTTTTTTGGGGGGGGAGAACAAAGACAGAAGTGGCGCACAGTTCCTTCGGTTCCCACGCTTCCAAAGAATGGAATGTCAACACACAGAGCGTGTGATCTAGTAGTCACACACACTGAAGCTTGGGAGAGAATGAAAATCCTGACACAGATGCTCCATTTCCCCTCTTTTCCTCCTTCTCTGGTAAGACACCTCACAATAGAGGAGGACTGGGATAGTGGGTGCACATTGCCCGGGGTGGGTGGTGAGGAGTGGGCAACTGGGCTGGCGACATTATTTCTTTTTCTCAAATGTGACACAGCCACCTAAGGCTCCCCCTTCTTCTCAGCTTCTCCTTGTGATGTTACAGAGGTAGCCCTTGCCTTCCCCTCTGGCCACGAGGCTGCATCCCTCTTGGGGACGCTGGGGACATTGAGAAGCTACTTTGAGTAGCACAGCCCCCGTGTGTGTCTCTCCTCAGAAGAAAGTCACCTTGGATTCAAGTGGGGCTTGCAGCCCAAATGGGAAAACAAACAAACAAACAAACAAACAACTGGGAACTTTGCAAAGAAAGGAGGCGCTTAGGGTAGTACAGTCCCTGCCATGCCTCTCCTCGGATTCAGTGGGACATCTTGAACCTCTTTCTGGAGCTAGGTGAAGACCCTTTTTTATTCCCCCAATTTCTGAGATACAATTTTAATCTAGCTGACTATTTTGGTGGCCTTTTAGGAGCATTATTCTCTTTTGTAAAGTGCCTCAAATATAAATTAAAGGGTATAAAACTACTTACAATGAGCAAATCAGAATTCAAAATCCTTGAAAAACGTCCTAGTTACTTATGTAATATGCTTTCGTATGCATTTTTGGCAGTGCTTCATTTTTGCATTATCTTTATTTCATGCAAGGCGTATTGTATACTTGTATAAAATGGCAGGATATAAACAAGGTGTTATTTTTGACAGAAGTGACTTGATAGCTACTTTCCTTTCACACTGATAGCATATCTAATTCTGCATCAATTTAACTTAATTAAACCAATTACTGTAATACGCACAAAGTAATTCACTGAACAAACAGTTCAACAGATATCATTACTGCAAAGCCTTCACATAAGCAAATACACATAACTGATAACCTTCTTAATTGCTAAAGACAGGATGTGTCCCTCTATGAGCACGTAATCCCCACTGAACCAATAGGAAAATACTTTATTCGTCCATGTCAAAATGGGATGATGCTAACAGACCACAAAGGAGTTAATTTCATGCTCCACCTGTCAGGACTGGTCCAAAAAGGGTCATGTGACGCCTCTTATCAACACGTTGCAGCCTGACATTGACCAAGAGGAATCACGTGCCCCCCAACTGCTGAGAATTGTGTGGCGACTCCACTCTCCGTTTGTGTTCACAATAGGTATGTCTGGGGCAGCACCATAGGACCCATTACTGTAGTCATTTGCACTACTTTATTCTACACAACAGCCAGAAGAGAAGATTGCTGGGAGCCCAAAGTGAGGAAATACAGGTGGAGCAAGTTTCCATTTCTCCAGATCCTGCAGTCCATTGCTCTCCTCATTTGCACATTGAGAGGGCAGACACAAATATACCATCTTCAGGGGCTGATGAGAACCCTCAAGCCATCGCTGACTTGCTCTCTACCTAGGAAAACTTTGAGCTTTGGAATCTTGTCCCCAGTGAGTTTTAAAGCTCTGGTTCCACAGCCCATCTTGGAGTCATCCATGGAAGAATCATCATCACTGTAGTCAAAGATTTGGGAGAGGCTCAGCCTCAAAAGGAGGGGAAGGGGAAGTCTGTGCTACATCATCATAGCTCCTTTTGAGGATCAGGGAAATGAATCAACTCTACATAGATATGTTTTCATTCTGCATTAAATAGACAAAAAAAAAAGGTCTCCCTAATGAGCTCTGTAATTTCCTTTTTATTTTTAAAGCATATTCTCAACTTCATTGCAATTTCACAATGGAAGAATTCCTTAAAATATATAAAAGAGTCTTTTCATACGTCTCTCATTTTGTCCTTGACTCAGATGAAGGACTTGTCTATCTCGCTGCTAGATTAAAAAAGTATGCCTGCATTGAACTTGGAAGTTAATTTCGTGTTGCGATGGCATGTGTAGGATGGTGAATAGATTATTCACCAGCAGTGAGGCTCCCCCATGGTGGAGACTTGTTCTTTTATCTCGTATCTAATAGTAGTCAGTCAGATGTCTCTAAGCCACAGATGAAGACAATGGTTTTCCATTTCTTTACTCCCCAACAATAGCGGTTCAGAGGTATTTTGCCCCTGAACATGGCTGATTCCGTTTTGCTGTTGCGGCTACCTTGATCCTCCATGAATCAGTCCAATCTTCTTTTAAAAGCATCCCAGTGAGAGGCTATATCTTGTGCCAGCAAATTCCTTATTGCCTTAATAAATTCTTTCACCTGGGATCTGCTACTGAATTTCGTTGGGTGACCTGAAGTTCTCAAGGGAGGAAGAGGAGAACTCTATGTCCATTCACAATTTGATAGATGCCTATCATACTGTCTTATGAAAGAGGACCAAATATCTTAGGCTTTCTTTGTAGGAAATGTGCTCCAAACCCTTGATCGTTTTGGATTCTTGGGTTTTCTTTTTCTGCTTTATTCCCAGTATTGTTGTAACCTTCCCAAACCAGAATTGCTATCTGCCTAGTTCAGTGGTTCTATTACAATTTACAGTGGTGCCTCGCAAGACGAAATTAATTCGTTCCGCGAGCCTTTTCGTCTCGCGCGGTTTTTCATCTTGCGAAGCACGGTCAGTCGCAACTGCACCTCTTCAAGCAGTTTTTTTAAAAAAGGAAACAAACTCGCAAGACGTTTTCGTCTTGCGAAGCAAGCCCATAGGGAAAATAATCTTGCGAAGCAACTCAAAAAACGAAAAACTCTTTCGTCTTGCGAGTTTTTCGTCTTCTGAGGCATTCGTCTTGCGAGGTACCACTGTAAAAGGTGGGAAACAAATATTTCAAAAAACAAAACCCGTCTAAGCACTACATTAAAATGCAAGAACTAGTAAAGTTAGTTTTTTTAAAAGCCGTCAAAGACCATTTGCAAATCAATATGCCTTCCTACAAAGCTTTTTTGCAGGTGGAAAGCAAACCCAAATATCCTCACTATTCTGAAAGCAAAATCCTTGGAGAAATTCCAAACAAATTCATGCAACTTATTTAAGGGCAGGATACCAAATTACATTTACAGCATTTCACATTCTCCTTTTAGATCTAGTAAAAATATTTGATCCTATACACATAGCACAGCCAGTATCTTTCCTCCCACTGTTTTCAAAGGCAACCTCATTGCATGGGAAATATCTGGTTTGCTATTCCATCCTATTTACAATTTAATATTTAAAAGTTCTTTCATCCCTAATTCCTTACAATTTCCCCTCCAGTTTTCTTAATGAGTAATTCATGTTGCTCTTTTGTAAGCTGACTAGTCACCAGAAACACACTAGGACCCCCTCTTGTGGAGTGAACTGCAGACCACGAAGAAGAATGGAAAGGAACCTTAACAAAAGTCACCTTTAGTTCTATCTAGAAGTTGTCCCCAAATGTTCTACACATTTTTATGAAGAACATCACCCAGTTCCCAAATGCTCACAACTCTACTCCCTGTGTGAATAAACTACCTTAAATTTTAGACAAAGAGGGCAAACTAAGCAAGGAAGAAAAATATTGTTTTGTTTTTGCAAACACAGCCTAAAGCTGCTTATATTTAGCTTTTCGTGCATACTATTTCCCAGGAAGAGATAGAGAAACATACTCCCCCAGCAAGCTACAGTTCATCATTTCCCCAATCGACTTTTCATGAAGAAATACTTTGGTTCCTGCCTAGTTCATATTTATTTTTGTGAGCATCCAACAGTCCAAAGTACAATTTCCTTCTTTAGTATGTGAACCATTTAGGGTGTTGTCACATAAATAAGACCTAGATTAACAAGGACAGGCACCTGGCTAAGTTTTAGCAAGCTAGCAAGTAGGGGTTTTCAGTGAGCAGGATGTCAGCCTATAAAGGAAAAAGCTAAAGTCTAGAAGTTGCAGGTCTGGTTCAGAGCCCTAAAAGATTTATTATTATAAACTAATCTGGCCAATAGGGAGTTCTCATCTAATTTGCTGAGCAAAAAATAGAGGACAAGGCAATAACTGTGAACGCTCTTTGACTGCTTTCAGGTGCGGCAATTCCTACCCCCTCAGCTGTTTTGTCGTTGAGCTGGGAAGACAGTTAATGGCTTTTAATGAGATGGAAGCAAAGTGCTGACAATAAAATAAAGTCTCGAGACTTGAAGGTTTTTCTAAAAGAGCGAAAACACATGGCCAAATAGCTATGAAACTGGCAACAGGCCCACCACAGCCCTTGAACTAGCATGGAAAAAATGAGACAATGTTCACAATAAAAAGAACCCCCACCTATTTTTCACCACAAGCAGGTATGCCCATATACTAAAATATGTTGTCTATCTTGTTATACTAACATTTATAGACTTTTGAGCCATCTGAGCTGCTGTTGTCTGTTATTGCAAGAGACTCTTCTCAGCCTTACTACTTACACTTTTTTAAAATGGAGATGCCATTGATGCATCTCCACACAGGTCCATCTGTGTAAAGAATATGCCCGCTTATAAGTTTTTACCCATGAGATTGGTAAAGTCACCTTGACATAGTCCTGTTGACTTTGTGGCTTGGCTTCAGTATCACTGATTTATTGTTATCACTCATAGAAAGACAAATGACGTTTCTCTCAGTTGCTTGGCTTCAGGTAACATTCGTCCTCTGTGACTAATTTACTGGGGGGTGTTATTGGGCTGTTTGTCTGTGAACCACCCTGAGACCTCCAGGCATAGGGCGGTATATAAAATCAATCAATCAATCAATCAATCAATACTGCTCTATGAGTAGCATGACATAACACCCTTGTGAATTTGTTTAACTAGAATTAACTTGAGTATTCCAAAGTCACTAAAAGCGGAGAAGATGCAAGTTAGAACTCCTTGCAAAGTTTCATACGCGTTCATTGGCTTTCTTAAGTTTGTTTCTTGCTCTGCTAAACCGCCTGATCAGTTCCGGTTAAGATGGCGTCAGGCCAGGCAGTCAGCTCCAGAGCTCCAGAGATTTTAATCGAGTTTTAATTGATTTTAACTTGTTTTAAACGAAGTATTTTATTAACTACCAATTGTTCTTTTAACTGGAAGCTGGAGAGCAGAAGAATGTTGAGCTGTGAGATAAGCAATAATTAACAAACTTGGAGCTTATCTGTTCTGTCAGCACCCTGTTTATCAAGTGAAAGCATGGAAGGTTGCTGAATTCAACACTCTAACGATTGAGATTTTAACTTAGCCTCCTGAACCTAAAATGCCACCCAGAGGCAAGAAAAGAATCTGGACGAGTCCCAGTAATATACTGGAGCTCATAAATCCAGTAAAACAGATGAGGATGGACTCCTATCTCCCCACCCTAAGGACAACGCCACACTTTCTCCTTATGATATTCTCACTTCCCTGTAGCTTTTTAAATCATTAGTAAAAAGCAAAGCCCCTAAAATAACCTGCTTTATCTCTCACACATTCAATGCAAGCAATTCTCCACTGCACACCTATCTCTTAAGCAATCTTAGTAAGGAAACTGCCCTACTTATAAAGATCCTTTGACTCCGCCTACAAGCTCGCTCCCCTATCAAACACCACTTTCAATTTCTCTCTCTCTCTCTCTCTCTCTCAAATTATTTTTATTGATTTTCCAAATTATTACAAATCAAACCAAATTGCTTTATTAAGGTAAAGGTAAAGGAACTCCTGACCATTAGGTCCAGTCGTGACCGACTCTGGGGTTGTGGTGCTCATCTCGCTTTATTGGCCAAGGGAGCCGGCATACAGCTTCCGGGTCATGTGGCCAGCATGACTAAGCCACTTCTGGCGAACCAGAGCAGCGCACGGAAACGCCGTTTACCTTCCCACCAGAGCGGTACCTATTTATCTCCTTGCACTTTGATGTGCTTTCGAACTGCTAGGTTGGCAGGAGCAGGAACCGAACAATGGGAGCTCACCCCGTCACGGGGATTCGAACCGCCGACCTCCTGATCGGCAAGTCCTAGGCTCTGTGGTTTAACCCACGGCGCCACCCACGTCCCAATTGCTTTATTACAATTTCTTAAAATCAGGTTTCCTGCTCCTGTTGCAAACATATGTCAATCATTTTCTCCCGTAGCTGCATCATTTCTTATTTAACGTACAGTTGCCATCCTTTACTCGTCGTTAGTCTTGTAGCTGACCGCTCACATCACTTTCACTATTAACCCTGTAATGAAATGCAGGTGTGCAACCATGTGACCAAGTTCCATTGTTTGTCTACTTGGAAGAAAGCCCTGCCATGTGAAACAGGACCTGCAGCCTTAGAAAACTTTCACCCCAGCAGAAAACCACTACCAAGGCTACTGAGGTTGCAATCATAATCACACTTACTAGGAAGAAAGGGCCGCCAGGGGGTCCCAACTTGAATAAAATATGGTGGGGGCCCAGGTAAGTCCCACCCCACATAATCAATCACATGACAAACTGCAAGCACAATCTTTCCTAGTAGTCATAATAGCAAACTAATTGTTATGTCTGGAGCTTTAATCCTAGAATAGGCAGGTAGGATTTTAGAATGTAGTAATCTGATTGGCCATTGGAACCGTCCAATCCGGCTCCAGAAGGGAAGTTTGAACCAGTCTATCAGGTGTGACCTGGGATGTGAACAAAGGATCTATAGTCTGGGGTCTAGGAGGGGCCATGCCAGAAAAGCACTGGAAGACACCCTCGATCATGGACTGTTTTTATTACTGACATAAACTCCATGAAACTGATGGTTCGCTCAGAGTATATGTCACTATAATTGATTGGGGGGGGCTCCCCTCTAATTCCTATAAATTAATAATGGTAGGATTTTGATTAACTGGAATATGATAAGAAGAGAGCACGATATACAGTGGTACCTCGGGTTAAGTACGTAATTCGTTCCGGAGGTCTGTTCTTAACCTGAAACCATTCTTAACCTGAAGCAGTATTTTAGCTAATGGGGCCTCCTTCTGCCGCCACACCACCAGAGCACGATTTCTGTTCTCATCCTGAAGCAAAGTTCTTAACCCGAGGTACTATTTCTGGGTTAGCAGAGTCTGTAACCTGAAGCGTATGTAACCCGAGGTACCACTGTAGTTTGTTTACAAGAAACTTGGTCAACACGGCACATTGACTTTGCCGGCTATATCGCCTATGCGGTTCCCGCAGTCAAACTCCACAAGAAAGGCAGGCCTTCTGGTGGCTTGCTAACCCTGGTGGCTCCCCATATAAAATGTGAACGCATTCTCTCGGCTAATGCAAATTGCAAACTTTTAGCAACAAAGATAGAGCTGGAGAGCCAGGACATGTTACCGGTCAATGTGTATATTCCTTCCACCTGCACTGTCATAGCCAAGAACCATCACTGGGATCTCCTTGCACATGTGCTTGAGAATCTGGACACTGTTTTCCCTGATTTACCCATTGTCTTGACAGGGGATTTTAATGCCTGCCTAGGCCAATGGCAGGAAGTATATACAAAAGCTTGGGAGATCTTGGACTCTACTGCTCTTCCTGACTTCTGCTTATGGGAACAAGAATCACGGGACTTAGAAATCAACCTGGCGGGCTCATGGCTCACCAAGCTGACTACCACCAGGGCTTTGGTGTGGCTTAATGGGCTGCCAGACTGGGAAGACTCTGGGAACTTTACCTTCCTCTCCCCACAAGGAAATAGTGTGGTAGACTATATTCTAGTCCCCACTAAATTGCTGCCCCTCGTGGTTGAGTTCCACATAGGTGATCCTATGCTTAGTAACCATCTCCCCCTTCAATGTAAATTGACTGTGTTCTTGCTCCCTCTCTTTTTAATCTCTTCTTAAATGACCTTGCCCCATTATTAAAACTGGTGGATGCTCACAGCCCAAAACTCAATGCATCAAAAAAATCCCATTCTCCTATATGCAGATGATATGATTCTGCTCTCACAGACAAGAATGGGCTTAAAGCGTTTGCTAAATGCCTGTATTGACTATCTGTCTAGAATGAAAATGAGCATGAACTTCAATAAAAGCAAAATCATGGTTTTTGGGAATTCTTGTAAGAGCTTTAGTTGGGTTTTTCGTGGGAAACACATCCAGCAGGTATTCAAATTCAACTATTTGGGGATCGCTTTCCATCACAGGCTCTGGTGGTATGTGCACTGCGCAGCGGTGGTAAACGCCAGCAAGCTGTCTATGCAGGCCATAATGCGCTTCTTTGCAACAAGAGGTAACCAATACATCCCTCCTGCCCTTAAGGTTTTTAATGCCAAAGTTAGAGCTCAACTGCTCTATGGAATTTCATTCTGGATGTCAGGGTTTACCCAGTCAGTGGAACGAGTGCCTTACTATAACAGAAGGCCCTGCCTTACTTTCTCCCTGAGAGTAGACCCAGAGAAAAACAGGGAACAGGGGAGTGGCTGGTTTTGCAGCATTCTGGTCCTTGCCTGGTCTGCTCTCCCGGGATGCGTTTTGTACTGGAACAGTTGAGCACAGATTTACAGCACATTCAAATGAATTTCTGCAAGGAACCAATAATGTAGAGAAAAATCCGTCCGTGGTGCTGCTTATAAACAGAGCAGTGCAATACTCCATGACAAAAAGAGAAAAGGTTTTGGAAAGGTGTGACATACATCTCTTTAATAAATAAAATATCCTTGATCACACCCAGGAAGCACATACAGTATAACATTGATGGCATTAATGAATATTGCAGAAACTGCCATCCACATTAACTGATGCCATCACTGGAGACTTTAGGCTTATAAAGACTTTCTCTAGGAAACAGAAGGTTAATGTTTCCATCGCGTGTGCTCTGCAATTGTTTTTTAAGTTCGTGTTTCCATCCCCTCTGTTCTGCAGTTGTCTCTCATTAATACAGTTCACTTTCAGGCACCTTTTGCCCTCTTTGATTACACCCTAATCACTTTTTGTAAGCAATATAATAGGAAACCTTCTCATTATTTCTCTTGTGCACATTAAAGGCCCTAATGAAATTTGTCATAAAATGGAATTAGATGGATGTCTCTGCTCTTTCTGCACTGCACAGCTTGATCTGGCACAAACCAAGAAGCCAAGGGCTCCACCAAACCCAAACTTAGAGCAATAAACTTAAGGTCCCGCACAGTACAGGAAGCACAGCATCTTCACCAGTCGTAATGCGGCATCCAGGAAACTCTGATCATGACGGCCAATCGTAGCACCAATCATAACGTTACACAGTGCTTTTTTTCCTAAAAGAAATGTTTAGGGGTACTCTCATTTTCCTACTCATATTGAAATACTGCCCCTCAATGAGGCCAAACTTAGATTCACAAAATGTTTAGGGGTATGAATACCCCTTCGCCCCCCCCTTACATTACACCAGCTGCTTCCCAGTTCCACAACATCCATTATGACATTGCAGATACCTCCCTCTTTTGAATCCAAATTCACGTGATGATAGCTGCTCTTTGGATACAGCAAGAGCTATGGCAAGGATGGGGAGACTTTGCTCCCCCTCAGATATTTTTAGACTCAACTCCCATCAGCTTTGGCCACCATTGCCAGGGATGGTGGACATTGAAGCCTAGCATCTGAAGAGCCACACGTACACACACACACCCATCCCTGGTCTAAATCTGCGAGCACTCTGCTGATGCTGGCATGCCTAGGGTTGATGAAAAATGAATTACTTTAAGGCCAAATTATATGATCATTTACATTAATTTTAGTAGGTGGAAAATGGATGAGGGAAAGGATTGTGCAAAACAGAACAATAGAATGTGATAAAATTTAAAATAGATCTAGCTGGAGCTCAGCAGAACTGACTACATTTGAACAAACATGTTTCGAATCTGCCACTTTTCTAAAAAATAGACTGTTGTACAAATTGTTCCTCGAAACATTGAATTCAACAAGCTAGGAACTGGCTAGTTTTATCAAAGTAAAATCCTGAGAGTACATGCAAAGCATTAATGATGTGAAGAGAAAATTAACTGTAAGAAATCTGTAAGAAAATCATTTCAGTTTGACTTGCAAAGATTAATTTAAAAATTAGTTTACTGATTACTTAATCAGTAAACTAATTTTTAAACTCCAAGCTAATCTCTTTCAATTTATTTGATAATTTACACTGAAAATGCAGAATATCATGAGTATTATGTTTTAGTTTGGCTGATTTGAGGTGCTTCCTGGTGATACAACTTTACTTGTGAATAAAATGAAAATATCCAGAGCTTTCTGTTGTATTAACTGGTTGGCTGTCACCTGTTTGTCTTGGAAGAAAACGGAAGAGTGCTCCTTTAGGGGTGAAGTCAAACTGTTGGTGATAAGTTGTGGGTGAACATATCAGATGACACAGCGATTCTTCAAACAGCTCTTGTTTATTCACAGGCCTGAACTGAACTGAAGGGTTCAGCCAGCCTGCTTATATAGAGCTCCAGTACAATGTAACTGTAACAATTTTCTAAAACTATCCAATCACTGAACGTCACTTTTGATCCCTTATTTGCATAACTATCTACAGTATCCCCCTGCTGGCCCAGGGTGAGAACTTCAGTACATAACAGTTGGAAGGCTACAACACCTGCTGTGGCTTGTAGAGACCAATATGGGAGAGACATGTTTTGTTGCAGCTGGGGCAGATGAAAGACAATACCACAGAAGCACCCAAGATAGCTGTCTAAAACCCAGCTTATAGATCTTACATTTTACTGCGTGTCTGCCAGTAAACGCTCCCCTCAAACGGTGCATGTGTCAGGGAGAGGGAGAGAAAAGAGACGTTAACGCATGAGGGAGATATTTTTTTTTACATGGTTTGCTACTTGTGTAGTAACAGGTGCGATGGAAGATCGCATACTTTGGAATTTACCAACCTAAATTTACCAGCTGACTGCAGGCCTCTAGCTGAAAGTGCATCCCTAACTTACCTCAAAGGTCCAGTTCAGATGTCATGTTGCCAGCCTGCAAACTGTGGAACTGTTGTGTTGTTGTGCTTAACTACCTGTGAGTGTGCATTAGGGTGTCCCCCCCCCCCGCCCCCGATCAAGACACTGCTTTTCAAAGTGTTGATACCCATTCGTAGGCTAAAATTAATAAGAGGTTTTGAAATATACTCGGAGTCCTGTAGGGATTTCATGCTCTTTATTGCAACTTGTAAAACAGTGATTTAATTGCCCCCCCCAAACCTCAGGCTTTTATATACATTATTTACACAATGAGTCCCGTCTGATTGGCTGATTCTGCTTCCCTCCTGGAGCCTGATTGGTCTTTTCCTGCAGGCCAATCAGTTGTTGTATTCTACGATCCTACCAGCCTAATAGGCTGATTAACTTCCTCCTGGAGCCTGATTGGTCTTCTCCTGCAAGCCAATCAGTTGTTGCATTCTAGGATCCTCCTCGCCTATTGTTCTAGGATCCAAGCTTAGTATATAACAGTTTTCTAAGCAGCCACACTACGGGTGGATCATTTTCCCCGCCTTCAAATTTTGGAGGTACTAAATCACACAGAGAGAGCTGTGCATTAATAACCCCTAAATTTTAATTAACATGGTGTCTCATTCATGTACAAAATTGAAAGCCCAGCTTTTTCTGGAGAGGCTCCCCTATTTAATTAGGAGCTTTTGCTGCACTAATTGTTACATTTGTTTATTCCTTTCAAATCATACTAATGATGGCCAGATGGTCTGTTCTCCCCTCCCTTTAGATTACTTACGAAGGGCAGAATTCTGTTCTGCTCACACAGAAGGGGGGGGAACCAACCTTTTCCTGCCGACATTGACCCTTTAGAAACTGGCTGTGTTGCCAAATTACTCAGATTTCAGGCAAGACAAACACCAGCACAGTTTTTCAACATATAGTTTGTTATGTACTGAGTTGAATAGGATCCAAACTGCAGCAGTCTGATTGGTCCTAGAACACCGTTTCCAAATGGCAGGTCTCAAGGTGAAGTGGGAAAAATGTCTACTAGGAGTGCCTCAGGTGGACTTTTTGGGATTTATGGTGGACGCAGAAGGGGTCCACCCGACTGGGGACAAAGTACGGGCCATTTGTGATGCCCCAGCGCCCAAGAGCAAGACTGAACTTCAGGCCTTCTTGGGACTATTGAACTTTTACCATTCCTTCCTTCCCCACAAGGCGGCGGTAGCAGAGCCCCTACACAGACTCCTGGACAAGCGGGCCCCTTGGGTGTGGGGCCAGCGCCAGGAGGCCACATTCCAGGCAGTCAAGGACTTGCTTGTCTCAAACTCGGTCTTGGCACACTTCAACGAGAGGCTGCCGGTGGTGCTAGCATGCAACGCCTCGCCCTATGACATTGGCGCTGTCCTGGGACACCAACTCCTGGATGGAAGAGAGGTACCAGTGGCATACTTTTCCCAGACACTCAACGCAACCGAGCGGAACTACTCACAAATCAACAAGGAGGGTCTGGCAGGAGCCACCCAATCCAGCTCAAGATAGAAGTGAACCCACAACCTGATTGGCCTACAGGAGAATTCCAGAATTAGCCAATCACGTGCAGCCCATTTGTGTAAATAATGTATATAAAGCAGATACTTTGAGGGACCTTCCATTCCCTCCTCACCACTATGAGCTGAATAAAGAGCATGAAATCCACTCTCGACTCTGAGTATATTTCATAGTTCCTACAGAAGTCAGCGGGAACACTCTGCTCATGGCTGTATGTAGAACTGCAACAAAATACTCAAATTACACTGTGGAATCGTCTTGTTTGAAAATACACATTGTGTTTGAGTGTTTGGAGGGGAGGTTATATTTTTTTACATAAATAGGGCAAATGGGCAAGCGTTGGTGGTTATACCCAGTGTGACTGGTAGGGCAAAAAGCAGCGAGCCCAACAGTAGGTGGACCCAGAGCAAAGTGCTGGTGGAACCAACAAATTCTAGTTTTGTTCCCAACCTAGTGCCTGCTGTGCCCTAGAAGGGGCAGCATTAGGACTGAGGAAGAGGAAGATGGCAGGCGGTACAGATTGTGCCGGTCAGTTATCTCACAGTCCAAAATTGTTGAAAGAAAGAGTGCTGGTTTTGATGGGCTCCTTCCTCTGATCCAGCAAAGCCACTTGCACATTCTTAAAATCTTATTCTATCTTTAAAAATAAAATAAAAAATCAGCTGGGACAGAAAGCCCCGAATAAGGCAATTGTGATCTGTAAAATGACATTTGAAAATTAACATGCGGCTATTGTATTGTAAGCTGTGATAAAACTTCTGTTATTAACACCCTGCCCTTTCTTATTGCCAGCTTAATTTCATTCAAGGTTTAACACTCTGCTCCTCAATTGTGCCTTGGGGGGTTGTAGTATAATAGAACAATCATTTTCCTTTCTAATTTTCTATTAAAATACCAACTGCTTTGCCTCTAAAGTTCAATACTCTGTTCTAGTTCTCACTTAGCTGCTTAGGTGGAAAACTTGTATCCAGGCAAGACCAAACTGCGGAGGGGTGCTCACATGCTCCTCATCACATACAAAAAAATTTTCATTGGAACTCTGGCAGGAATTTCACATTTTGGGGGGCCCTGAGGATCATTCAGTTGTGAGCCCACACATCTCAGCCACAAGTTGGCTATCTCAGTAAGAATGAGGTTGCTCTTTAGCAGATGTTTCTCTTTGGATTAAGAATACTAAACTCAGACTGAAATAGACTCGGAGTCGAGAGTGGAGGAATGGAAGTTCCCCCACAATATCTTCTTTATATACATTATTTACACAATGGGCTGCATGTGATTGGCTAATTCCGGCATTCTCCTTTAGGCCAATCAGGTTGTGGATTCACTTCCACCTGGAGCTGGATTGGGTGGCTCCTGAGGACCAATCATACTGCTGCATTGTTCTAGGACCAATCAGACTGCTGCATCTTGGATCCTATTCAACTCAGTACATAACAGACCCCAAGGATCATCTTAGTCCAACCCCCTGCAATGCAGGAATCTCAGCTAAAGCATCCATAACAGATGACCATCCAACTTCTGCTTAAAAACCTCCAAGGAAGGAGAGTCCACCACCTTCCAACGGAATTCATTCTACAGTTTAACAGCCCTTACGGCCAGAATGTTTTCCTGGTGTTTAGTCAGAATCTCCTTTCTTGTAACTTGAAGCCATTGGTTTGAGTCCTACATATAATCCTGCTACTTCCCAGTTCTTGACTGGTCTGTTCTTTTTGAATAGGCTATATCCTTCGATTTCTACATTCCGGTCATGCGTCTCATCCCACCAGGTTTCAGTAATGCCTGTTAGATCATATTTGCCACTCAGTATTTACCGTATTTTTTGCACCATAACACTCACTTTTTTCCTCCTAAAAAGTAAGGGGAAATGTCTGTGCGTGTTATGGAGGGAATGCCTACGGGTGGCATGCCTATGGATTTTCCTCCTCTAAAAACTACGTGCGTGTTATGGTTGGGTGCGTGTTATAGAGCGAAAAATACGGTACCTTATTGGGCTCCATGATCACTGCAGATGGTGACAGCAGCCACGAAATTAAAAGATGCCTGCTTCTTGGGAGAAGGGTAATGACAGGCCTAGATAGCATCTTGAGAAGTAGAGACGTCACCTTGACAACAAAGGTCCGTATAGTTAAAGCCATGGTTTTCCCAGTAGTGATGTATGGAAGTGAGAGCTGGACCATAAAGAAGGCTGATCGCTGAAGAATTGATGCTTTTGAATTATGGTGCTGGAGAAGACTCTTGAGAGTCCCATGGACTGCAAGAAGATCAAACGCATCCATTCTTAAGGAAATCAGCCCTGAGTGCTCAATGGAAGGACAGATCGTGAAGCTGAGGCTCCAGTACTTTGGCCACCTCATGAGAAGAGAAGACTCCCTGGAAAAGACCCTGATGTTGGGAAAGATGGAGGGCATAAGGAGAAGGGGGCGACAGAGGACGAGATGGTTGGATAGTGTTTTCGAGGTTACCAGCATGAGTCTGACCAAACTGCGGGAGGTAGTGGAGGACAGACGTGCCTGGCGTGCTCTGGTCCATGGGGTCACGAAGAGTCGGACACGACTAAACGACTAAACAACAAAAATTAAGAGCTCAAATTTGTCTTGTTTCCCATACACTGTGTATTAGTACAACTGAAACTATTA
This sequence comes from Podarcis raffonei, assembly GCF_027172205.1. Classification (NCBI taxonomy): domain Eukaryota; kingdom Metazoa; phylum Chordata; class Lepidosauria; order Squamata; family Lacertidae; genus Podarcis; species Podarcis raffonei. The sequence goes on along the minus strand of NC_070604.1, from coordinate 14,315,355 downwards.
GCCATTCCCTCCAGCAGCTTCCTTCTTGTAGTCTCCTGCCCTTTAGCAGGTTTCTGTAGCACCACTTCAGTTTCCTGTGCATCGACAAAGCTATTATCCCCAGTACCAGATGTTCCCCTGTTGTCTACCTCCTCCCCAGGATTTAGTTTAAAGTTATCCTGATCAGGTTCGTGAGACTCATAGCAAACATATTCTTGCCAACCACTATGAGGTTTCCAATTAAACTTTTTATTGCACTAGCAATAGGCCATGGCATCATTCAGAAGGAAAACAAAAAGAAAAAGGGAAAAAACCAACAACAGTAACCATAAAAATCATCGGGCACAGACATACAATAAAACCATGGTCACGGCTACTAGAATTATTTGTTGCATTAAATAGAACAGAATAGCAGAAGATTCTCAGGTAAGATGTGCCAAATTAAATAGCCGAATCCCTTTTGCAGTTGACCGCTATTTTGTCTAGTTCCTTCCTCCTGATCTTCTTAGCTGCCAGCGAATAGAGGGCTACTTTATAAGTAACAAAGTCGTCGGTGTCGCTCAGCAGCCATTTCACCCTTTCCACCCTATTCAAATGTGTTAACCACTATGAGGTGCAACCCAGCTCTTGCTAGAAGTATTTTTTTTTCAAGGAAGCAATTTCGATCTATTAGCTTCTGAAAATTGTTCCACAAATATCTACACGTGTGTGTGCACGCGTGTGCATGTGAATGCACCCACATGTGCCCCAAATCTGCTCAGGATGGTCAGGAGAACCCCTGGATCAGCCTGCAGGGAGTGGGGAGATTGTTCTACCTGCAGAAAATTGCCTTAGCACGGCATTGCATTCCACCCATGTATACTTAATCACAACTTGATTCACTCATCTAATGACGCTTTGAGATTTCAGGAACCGAGGTCTTATTAGCATTGCTGGGAGGTGGTGTGACAGCTGTGGCACACATGAAGCATTTATTTGCTCCTGTCAAGTATTCCCCCTGCCCCATCCCTCAAATCATTCCATGAGCATAATTCTGGTCTTTCCAGGGGCATTCCTTCCCTTGTAGAGGGAGTCTCTCCTTAGTGCTTTACTAGAACTGATCAGCTTATTTCCTATTTTAGTGAAACAAGGTGGAGTTAGCTTTCCTGCACTTCCTGAAATATGCAAAGGAGCCCTCAGAGTAAACATTCTTGCTGGCCCTTCATACCTACATAACCTTACATTCTGCTACATATCCTCTCTTAAACATTTGACTTTCAGATCAGCAGCTACACAGACTGCCTGATGCCAGCATTTTTCAAGCCATTTGTTTCCCATATGCTTCTATTTTCTTCCTCTTCACGCCTGCCTGCCTGCCTGCTTATAAGCAAGCAAGCAAGAGAATAACTTGTTCCCCACCTACACGTCCTTCCTCCTATTTGCCCTGCTTGCTTCTCACTGACATATTCTCCAGACAGACCTGCTGCTTACCTATTGAGGGATGTACAAAGGCATTGATTTCCTTTCTGACTCATGTTTGTCGCATGCCTTGATTTTGTTTCTGTTCTTCTGCAGTTTGGCCTCTGACAAAAACGTGAGTCGTCTCATTGCCTCCTGTGGTGGAATTTTACATAATTAATTATGTGATTATTATCTTATTCTACACCATTTGTTTCGTTTAAAAGGAAACACAATTCAAATTGAGGGTGGGGTTCATTATGTATTGTTTGAATACTGAAAGCAAAAGCCAATGCCAATTGCATTTGCTGGACTGATTTCTTTTCCGGACATGGGAGGCAAACGATTGGCAATTTTTAGTCCCATTTCAGTTGGAATTCTCCAGCATCCCTGCCTGCTGATTTAACCCTTTTCACTAATGAAAGAGGGGAGCTAATATGATTGAGGGATGGCTTTTTAGTTGCACATCTGGCAACTGGCTGTGTTGAAGCCATGTGATTGCTACTGACTCTCACCAATGCCACACACACACACACACACACACACACACACACACACACACCATTACAGAATAAATGGGGTTTGGCACTTGACAGCAAATTCTTGAAAGGACACTACTGCAAATGAATGTCCAATCTGAACTGCTGACTTCTCCACATACCACTCAGCCACCTGTCTGCAGCAGCACTGCTAAAGATTAGCATGAATTACCTCCCTGCCACCACAAAAACATCCCAATGGTGGCAGTAGGCCCTCAAGCAACTGGGCGCTCAGGGTCTGCGACACGTTGTTTTATGAGAGCTTTGGCCTGATCGTATCCCATGCGGAGTAAAAAACCTAGAGAGAAGCCCAGGGTTGAGATTTTAGTTGCCACAGCCTGTTTCCACATGGATTGAAAATCACCATTCATAGTTAGTGGGGAAGGCCAAGGGAAAATAAAGATAATCTGAGCCAGTAGTTGAGTATGGTCACCCACACTGTAGCCTCCACTTTTATGAAACCTGTCTCTAGTCTCAGGGTGGCACTAGGGACACATTTTGGGACTTGAAGGGCTGATCTTAGAAATTTGGAATGTACAAGTTCTAGGGGTGCAAAATTGGAGAAGGGGCCTGTGGCGTTCGTACGGAGCCCCCGGTCGTCTCACGGACTATTGACCCTTACACCACTAATCCGCTTCCACAAACCAGGTCCTCCCTTGTAAAATCACTTCAGTCTCAGTCAGGTTCTCAAGTAAATAAAGAAGAGTGTATTTTATTTCAGACACAAACAAACTTTAACGGCATTCCCAACGTTGTTGCTCTTTACTTTCGTAGTCTTATTTTCCTCTCTCTATCTCTTCTACCTCCCCTCGCTCAAGAACCCACTGCCCTAACTGACTCTCTATTTCCAACTGCCTGCCAACTGCTTCTCCAACTGCCTTTCCCAACCAACCAGCCCACTAAAACCAACCAACTACTCTCAACAACTACCGGTAACTCAAACCTCAGGCTAAGCCCTTTTATACACAGATAGGCTCCGCCTCCGGCTTTCCTATTGGTTTATATTTTTAACCCTATCTCTCCCCCCTGTTCAAACATTTTCTAAGCGAACGGGCAAACGCCACAGGGCCCAACTGGGCACCATAGAGAAGTTGTGAAGGGACAATCTTCTAGTGCAAAGATGGCCTCCTACTTTCCCACCTAGAGTGCTCCCTGAACTGCTGTACTGATGAGGTATTGTGAGAGGCATTTGGTTCCTCAGGGGAAGGAACCCATGAGCGTCCTGGCTCTGATTCTATGGGCTTTGCTCCCATGGAAGATTGTTCTGTGGGTTCCTGTCTGTCAGCTTCAGACTGATTGGATTTCTGCTCTCCGGAAGCAGCTTCACAACCCTGAAACTAGTCCAGCTCCTTAGGGGATGGAATGGAAGTCCAGCAAGCAAACACCAGACCTCTTTTTTCAATCAGTAGCTGAACTGGATTCCACACAGTCACAAAAACAAAAAAGTCACAGAAGGAAAACGCTAAATAAATAGCAAAAACACAGGCCTCAGCGTAACACTCAAAAAGGAAGTGTGGCACTCAAAACAGAGCACGTTTGACTTCCGAAAAAAGTTCGCAAACCATAACACTTCCGGGTTAGCAGTGTTTGGGTTCCAAGTTGTTTGAGTACCAAGGCGTTTGAGAACCAAGGGACCACAGTATATGGTATGCCCCGTGGAGGACCTTAAGGTCCACAAATGGCAACATTTTGGAGGTCCCAGGTCGCAAGGTGGTTAGATTGGTCTCAACTAGAGCCAGGGCCTTTTCAGTACTGGCCCCGACTTGGTGGAACGCTCTGTCACAAGAGACTAGGGCCCTGTGGGACTTGACATCTTTCTGCAGGGCCTGCAAGGCAGTGCTGTTCTGCCTGGCCTTTGGTTTGGAGTCAGTCTGACCCTTATGTCTTCCCTCCCCTTACGGTTTTGATCTATGGGCTACTTTTAAAATGAGGCTACATATTAAATTGCATTTTAACCTGTATTTTAAATTGTTTTTTTCCTATTATGTTTTTACTGTAATTTTATTGGTGTTAGCCGCCCTGAGCCCGGCTCTGGCCGGGGAGGACAGGGTATAAATAAAATTTATTTTTATTTTTATTTTTATTATTGCAAGGAGATGCCACCAGGGCTAAAGTCTGGTAGGAAGCACAAGCTCAATGGGCCTCCTAAGTCCAGAGGGGAGGAAGTGGCTGGCGGTTGTCCAGTGTAACCCAAAGAAAGCTCTCTGCACGTGCTCAGAAGTGCATTCCTTACAGCTTCAGGATCTCCAACCATTCATTTCTCAGTTGCAGCCCAAGGCAGCGAAGCCACAAGGATCCAGGGATTCGTTTTCTGGTGCTGCCCAACCTATCAACTGCTTACCTGCCCAACGTTGCTGGCTGGGGTCGGTCGAGTTTTCTTTTTCGCCCATTGCTGTGACTTCCGCCTCTTTGGTCGTTTCCTGCTTGCCTGGGATTGCACTGGGAATTGCAGATTGAGGACACGTAGGGAGACAGGCCCACAAGTCCCAGTGACCTGCAGAGTAGACCGTAAGATTATAAGGTGCTGCCCTATATGGAGCCAGATCATTGGTCCATCTAGTTCAGTGTTGGCAGCAGCAACTTTCCAGGGTTTCAAGCAGAGGATTTATTGCCCAGGACTGAACCTGGGACCTCCTCCATGTGAAGGAGCGGTGGGCTCTTCCCCTGTTATTTGGAGCATCTGCTTGGCATGTAGAAGGCCTTGGGTTCCATCCCTGGCATCTCCAGGTAGGGCCAAGATGGGAAAGGCTAAAACCCTGGACAACCACCCACCGTCAGTGTACACCAGTATTGAACTGGCCTAGTATTGTTGTTCTTTAAAGACTTTTTTATTTCAGTTTTTCAACAATACAATTATAGTAATATACAAATAAAAATGGGAAGTCAAAATAGGAATGAGGTTGACATGAGTTATAGTGTTTCAACCATACAAATATACTGTATCGCTCAGTATGAGGCATGTCTCAAGCTAACCAAATGTTCTCAGATTTCTCCTCATTGTGTACTTGTCAATAAATGGCCAGTTCAAATAAGGGCAGGGAGTGCAAATTGTTAATCCACAGCTGTATGGAAGGCAATGACGATGCCTTCTTCCAATACTGAAGCACCTTGCATTTGGCTGACCCAGCAGACACATGACACAGAAAAGGCCCGGTGGTAAATTCCAACTATTGAGGATGTAATGCAGCAAAACATGTAGATCTTTTCAATGCTGTGAGGTTTCTAATACTAAATTAATAATTGGTGGTGGAAAGAGGGAATCAGAAAGTGAGTATGGTATCCTTTTCCAAGATTGGAGTACTCCAATGCTTCCCTTGACCCCAGGAGGGCAACCCAGCAGAATATTGCAGGGTTAATCTGTTTTCTTTTTCAGTATTTCACATATATTATTGCTGCTGCCAATATCCGATTATCAGAGAACAAAAAGTTCCTGCTGAGCCAGCTCTTCTCAGCACTGTGCCTGCTGTTCTGCAACAGGGATCTATGCTTTCCCCTGTTCCTTATTTCCACAATGCAGAATATGCATAGTTGGACCTTGTAATTCAAATAGTAACAAAACAAAGTTTTGATTTCTGTGTCTCTTTAAGATTTGGACTCAACTCCAGCTGGAGATTGAGAAACCTGTAAAGCAGAGAGATAAAGAGTTCAGCATCCCAGGATTCATTTCCCAGATGATTTTATTATTCCCCAGAAATACTTTTCTAACATGTTCACGATTCATGCCTCCACATATGTATTCATAAGAACAGATTTTGAATGCATTCTAACACTCCTTTGACAAGTGTTCACTGGTAGCTGTGTGGAAATCTCTTGACTTGTTTCTTAAGTTTTTTGTTCCAGGAAAGCCATACCCTGAGGACAGCCTATATAACCCCATATGACTTCACAACACATCTACTAAAAGGCTCTTCAGCAGACACCAAATGACTGGAGAAATGACAGCCACAGATGATTGACGCTAATTCTGTAAAAATTTCCAGAGGTGTAGTCGCATAAGTCTCTTGCAGCAAAAAAACAAAGGGTCTTGTGGCATCTTAAAAACTGATTATGGCATAAGCCTTTATGGGCTGACAAGTGGCTTTGCATCCCAAAGAGCTCCTGCTGTAATAAATTTGGTAGGGTGGTATTCAACTATGCTTCGTTCAGAATCAACCCACTGAAAATAATGAACATGTCTAAGTTACGTCCATTGATTTCAGTGAGTTTACTCCAAGCAAAACATAGTTACTGTACATATCACCCTTTGGCTGCAATCCTAAACTGGAAGTAAGTTCTGTTGACCTTGTTGAGCCTTACTTCTGAACAGCAGACAAGTTTAGGATTGTGTTGTTAGTCTTTAAGGTGCTACAAGCCACTTTATTTGCTTTTTATTTTTATTTTTATAAAATGAGGCTGTCTAGTTTAAAATAAATTAAAGTTAGTAATAAATGTTGGAAATGTAAAGAAAAAGGAGCATTTTATCACATGTGGTGGGAATGTAAGAAGGTGAAAAGCTTCTGGGAAATGATATATAATGAGATGAAAAAAATGTTGAAATACACATTTATAAAGAAACCAGAAGCATTTTTACTGGGCATTGTAGGAAGTGATATAAGTAGAAAAGATTGTAAGCTGTTTTTATATGCAACGACGGCAGCAAGAATATTATTGGCACAAAAATGGAAGCAAGAAGAATTACCGACGAAAGAAGAATGGAAGATGAAATTAATGGACTATGCAGAACTAGACAAATTAACAGGAAGGATTCGAAATCTGCAGGACCTGAAATTCACAGAAGACTGATGTAAATTTGCAGACTATTTGAAAAGCAATTGTGATATTCAGATTACGTTTGTAGGTTTGCAAGAAGTTTTGTGAGGTGAATTATTGGAACTATTGTAAAAATGGATAAAGGGGAGGATGGTTAGTTAGGATAATTAAAGGCAATATGAACTTAAGAAATGCCTAAGAAGTGATAAAAACAGTGGATGATCAGAGGTGCTGATGGAAGTCCAAAAAAAGATTGTATAAGTGGTGAAGTTTTGTGGTACGTATTATAATTTATATGTTAAAATCAATAGAATTATTATAAAAAAATAAATAAAAATAAATTAAAACCATAGTAGTGACTAAAATGTTCTAATATGCTCCCAAACCAGTTACCAATAACAACTTTTTTAATGTCAGAAATATATGAGAAGTGGACAGGATACCTGAGCCAGCAGCGTAGCAATCCTTGCTGGCACCTGGAGCAGACCAAAGTTATTGAGTCTTTTTTTTATCAAGTCATAGTTGTGCAGCTTTTTTTTTTTTTTTTTGAAAATCAAAGTTGTTGAGCTTCCTGTCCTGACCAATTTCAGGGACAGGAAGTGGCTCCCCTCCCCCTGCAGCACCCAAAATGCCGCAATCTCTCAAGCTCCCCTGCTGCCCAACACAAAACAGCCACTGTGCCACCCTACAGATGCTCATGCCGCCCAGTGTGGACCGCCCATCCCCACCCACCCCTGGCTAGCTATGCTACTAACCTGAGCGATAACTGATTCTCTAATTTTCTATAGTAGTGGCTCATATTAATTCAATTGAACTATGAGGATAGATTTGCTAACCAGAACACGTTGAGTTCTACTGGTAGCATCAGCCTATGGAGGATGTTCTGCTTGCAGGAACTCATGCTGGTGGCAGTGACAGCTCCTTTCTTCCTCCATGTAACAAAGAAAATTGCTTTCTACTGAGACTGTAGGCCCACCTAGTTCAGTGTTTTTTACACTCACCGGCAGCAGTTCTTCAGTTTGAGACAGGAATCTTCTCTAGCCTCACCTGGAAATGCCCGCCTCTGTGGGCATATCAAATATTCCATAATCATTTGCTTCTGCTCCATCAATCCATGCTTGGAGCTTGAGTTGAACCAGGACTGTTGGCTGTAGTTCAGTTCCACTTTCATAGGACTTTACTGCCATGGAACATACTCAGACATCACTCCACTGCAATCATTTCAGTTCACAAAACATTTGCAACTGACTCATAGAATCATAGAGTTGAAAGGGACCCCAAGGGTCATCTAGTCCAACCCCCAGCAATGTAGGAAACTCAGCTAAAGCATCCATGACAGATGGCCATCCAACCTCTGTTTCAAAACCTCCAAGGAAGGAGAGCCCACCACCTCTTGTGGGAGTCTGTTCCACTGCTGAACAGCTCTTACAGAAAGTTTTTCCGAATGTTCTTTCTTGCAACTTGAAGCCATTGGTTTGAGTCCTACCCTCCAGAGCAAGAGAAAACAAGCATGCTCCCTCCTCCATGTGACAGCCCTTAAGATATTTGAAGATGGCTATCATATCTCCTCTCAGTCTCCTCTTTTCCAGACTAAACATACCCAGCTCCTTCAATTGTTCTCCATAAGGCTGTTTCCAGACCTTCGATCATCTTGGTTGCCCTCCTCTGCACACGTTCCAGCTTGTCAACATCCTTCTTAAATTGTGGTGCCCAGAATTGGACACAGTATTCCAAGTGTGGTCAGACTAATGCAGAATTAAAAAAAAAAGGTAAAGGACCCCTGACAGTTAAGTCCAGTCGCGAACGACTGGGGTTGCAGCGCTCATCTTGCTTTACTGGCCGAGGGAGCCGACCAGTAAAGCAAGACAGTTTTTCCGGGTCATGTGGCCAGCATGACTAAGCCGCTTCTGGCGAAACCAGAGCAGCACACGGAAACGCCGTTTACCTTCCCGCCGGAGCAGTACCTATTTATCTACTTACACTTTGATGTGCTTTCGAACTGCTAGGTTAGCAGGAGCTGGGACTGAGCAACGGGAGCTCACCCTGTTGCAGGGATTTGAACCGCCGACCTTCTCATCAGCAAGCCCAAGGCTCAGTGGTTTAGACCACAGTGCCACTCACATCCCATAAATGCAGAATTTGTTGTTGCTGTTTAGTCGGTTAGTCGTGTCCAACTCTTCGTGACCCCATGGACCAGAGCACGCCAGGCACTCCTGTCGTCCACTGCCTCCCACAGTTTGGTCAGACTCATATTGGTAGCTTTGAGAACACTGTCCAACCATCTCGTCCTCTGTTGTCCCCTTCTCCTTGTGCCCTCCATCTTTCCCAACATCAGGGTCTTTTCCAGGGAGTCTTCTCTTCTCATGAGGCGGCCAAAATATTGGAGCCTCAGCTTCGTGATCTGTCCTTCCAGTGAGCACTCAGGGCTGATTTCCTTCAGAATGGAGAGGTTTGATCTTCTTGCAGTCTATGGGACTCTCAAGAGTCTCCTCCAACACCATAATTCAAAAGCATCAATTCTTCAGCGATCAGCCTTCTTTATGGTCCAGCTCTCACTTCCATACATCACTACTGGGAAAACCATAGCTTTAACTATACGGACCTTTGTTGGCAAGGTGATGTCTCTGCCTTTTAAGATGCTGTCTAGGCTTGTCATCACTTTTCTCCCAAGAAGCAGGCGTCTTTTAATTTCATGGCTGCTGTCATCATCTGCAGTGATCATGAAGCCCAATAAGGTAAAATCTCTCACTTCTCCATTTCTTCCCCTTCTATTTGCCAGGAGGTGATGGGACCAGTTAAAATCCCCTAGGACAACCAAACTAGGTGTCTCCAGGAGAACATCCGCCATGACCTGAAGCAGCTCGGGCAGGGAATCCTTGGTGCAGCGGGGAGGTCGGTACACCAAAAAGACTCAGAGAACTGGGTCTTCCCAATGGGACGCCTGGTGCAAACTAGTGACTTCCTAAAAAATCACTGCAACCCCTCCCCCCCACCCACAAGGCCTGGGATGCTGTCCATAAGAGAAACCTGGTGGACAAGCAGCGGCAAGGACAGGCCCATCTGCTTCATCCAACTAAGTCTCTGTTACACATGCCAGGTCAAGTACTCCATCCATGATCAAGTCATGGATGGCAGTGGTCTTACCAATCATTTACCTGGCATTGCACAGCAGCACCTTCAGGTCATGTGGGTATCCCTTGCTGATTCTAGTATCCATCTGGTCAGGACCAGACCCAGAGGCAGGGATAGTCCTCAAACAACGACTAAACCTCGGTAATGACATGGTCTGGTCTTAGCGTAACTCCTCCTCCTACCCGTGATCACTGAGATTGGTTGTCCCAGTGCATCCCCCCCTGTGGAACCTGCCCCAGCCATTCTGTTAGCTGGGACCCACTCCCTGGCAGCCCTGACCCCTCCCCTTAAGAACAAAATAAAATTTTTTTTTTTAAAAAAACACACAATAAAACAATACAAACAAAAAACTGTAAAAATTACAAATACATCAAAATCAAAGAAGAAGAAGAGTTTGGATTTGATACCCTGCCTTTCACTCCCTTTAAGGAGTCTCAAAGCGGCTAACATTCTCCTTTCCCTTCCTCTCCCACAACAAACACTCTGTGAGGTGAGTAGGGCTGAGAGACTTCAAAGAAGTGTGACTGGCCCAAGGTCACCCAGTAGCTGCATGTGGAGGAGCGGAGACGCGGTTCACCAGATTACAAGACTACCGCTCTTAACCACTACACCACACTGGCTCCCGAACCCAACCAAACATCCATCCTACCCTCACCCCCCCCCACACACACAAAATTCAAAAGGGAAAAAGGAGAATTTTAAAACATTTTAAAAAGAACACTGCGCCGCACCGAGTCCTTCTGGCCAGCAACAGCAGCAGCGGGACCAGGTGGTGAGTGGCAGGAGCGGGGCCCTCAGGCACTCACGCAGGGGAGTCCATCAAAAAAACGAAGATCATGGCCACTGGGTCCATCACCTCCATCAAATCCACTGAGAGTTCAGCTGGAGTTTCTGCTTCAGCCACAGCTTGATCTTCAGCTATAATCTGCTCATCACTCTCTTCACAGCACTGGATGAAGACAAGACAAAATTCTCTGGGATATCTGTGCAGTCACCTCCTATAACACGTCTTTCAGGAATCTTCCTTTTATCTGGACTTAGGATTTTGTGAGTCTGAGAATCCTGCCTAGGTGTAGGAAAAGTTACCTTCATAGGCTTCAGCATCCCCTTTGGTGGCACATTTTCTTTCTGTGATGGGCGAAGAATAGAAGGTCTGCCTACGACTTCTGGAGATGTGAAAAGTATGGCACAGCTTTCAGCAGCTATGCCATCGCTAGCATTATCTCCACTTAAGGTATGCAGACTCATTCTAGGTAAAGGTAAAGGGACCTCTGACCATTAGGTCCAGTCGTGGCCGACTCTGGGGTTGTGGTGCTCATCTCACTTTACTAGCCGAGGGAGCCGGCGTACAGCTTCCGGGTCATGTGGCCAGCATGACTAAGCCGCTTCTGGCGAACCAGAGCAGCACATGGAAACGCCGCTTACCTTCCCGCCGGAGCGGTACCTATTTATTTACTTGCACTTTGACATGCTTTCAAACTGCTAGGTTGGCAGGAGCAGGGACCGAGCAACGGGAGCTCATCCCGTCACGGGGATTCGAACCGCCAACCTTCTGATCGGCAAGTCCTAGGCTCTGTGGTTTAACCCACAGCGCCACCCACGTCCCTCAGTTCTGCCTCCCTTCCAAACCAGAGTCGCCGACCCGAGAGACGCCTATTCGCCAACTGAGGTAAGCATGTCGCGAATTCCTCACGGCGCTTTAGCAGAAATGCTCAGAGTTCCAGGTTCTTCAGTGTAGTATTATTTATTGTGAGCTAAATATATATATACAAAGATCTACAGAAGCAGTTCATACATTTAGACAGAGTACCTGGCTGCACCTTGAGGCAAATAGGAAGACTCTTTCTCTCTGACCACACACCTCTACACCACCCTCTGACCTCCTTTACTGCTGGACAGGTTTCCCTTTTAAACCGATGACAGCCAATCAACTGTCAGCACATTACTGCTGAGTCACTCTGACCCAGCACCTCCATAGAAAGTATTGCATCAGCCTGTTGCATCAACTAGCAAACTCAAGCCTGCAGACTTACTATCTTACACAGCATTCTGTGAATCCCAACAAAGCACCGCCGCCACCGCCGTGTTCAAAGAAATCAGATTGGTCTGGCATGACTTATCTTTGAGAAATCCATCCTGGGTCTTAGTAATCACAGCATTGTTTTCTAAATGCTCACAGACCGACTGTTGAATTATCTGTTCTAGGATGCTCCCTGGTATTGATGTCAAGCTCACAGGTCAATAGTTAGCTGGGTCTTCCTTCCCCCCCCCCCAGCGCCTAGGACTTGCCGATCGCATGGTCGGCGGTTCGAATCCCCGCGGCGGGGTGTGCTCCCGTCGTTCAGTCCCAGCGCCTGCCAACCTAGCAGTTCGAAAGCACCCCCGGGTGCAAGTAGATAAATAGGGACCGCTTACCAGCGGGAAGGTAAACGGCGTTCCGTGTGCTGCGCTGGCTCGCCAGATGCAGCTTGTCACGCTGGCCACGTGACCTGGAAGTGTCTGCGGACAACGCTGGCTCCCGGCCTATAGAGTGAGATGAGCGCACAACCCTAGAGTCTGGCAAGAGTGGCCCATACGGGCAGGGGTACCTTTACCTTTAGTCTGTAGGAACCTCACCTGTTTTCCCAAGAATTCTAAAAGATAATAGACAAAGGCTCTGAAATTACACCCACAAGCTCCTTTAGTGCCCTTGGGTGCTGTTCATCAGGCTCTGGAGATTTGCATTCATTTAAAGTAGCTTGGTGTTCCCTTACTACCTCTTTTCCTATCTTGGGCTGCAGCTCACTCCTTACATTCTGTAATCACCAGGTTGGGCATCACTTTCCTTTTGGGTGAAGACAGAGGCAAAGTAGGTGTTGAGTAGTTCCGCCTTTTCTCTGCAGACTCATGCAGTCTGCACCAGATTGCACATTAATAGGCATCAACCTTTCAACTCCATACCTGTACAGAACCCAGCCCCGATTAGCCCAATGTATGGAGAGGCATCACTGTCAGATTGCTGCTTGTCACAATATGCCTGGTTGCAGACATATATCCTCAAAATCTTTCCTTCACTTCCTGTCTTAGCGTTATTACAGACTGTTGAATTTCATGCAAATTCACAGCATTTTTGGAGCTGTGGAAAAGTATGCAGTACGCTTTCATCTATTTGGGTCCCCTCCTTCACAACCACACAATGCTAGCAAGTTACATTAGCGTTGCAAAACACAGAGAAAAGAGCAATAGCTGCACAAAACAAATGTCAGGTGCTTGTCTCAGGCAGGCAACTTCTCATATTTATTTTAGAGCTCAACATTACTATATTGTTCTTTTTATTTGATAACAGCTTTGGTAATGGCTTTCATTTGCAGTAAATCTCTCATTCGGTCTTTCTCTTTCTATTAAAGCTAGGACGATGACCTTTCTGAGATGCCAACGTGGAAGCTTGAAGAAAGAAAAGAAAGAGAGAAACATAGGCAGTGCTAAGAGGGTATTTAATGAAAATATAGTAATTATAATATCCCGGAGCCCTTAGAAAAAGCTGCCCAGCCTGCAGAATACCCAAGAATCTAATAAAGTATAATCAGTTCAGTGGTTAAAATATGTAAAACAATATACCAAACAGTATACCAAAATATTTTATCAGTCAGCAAGTTTTCCATAATGAAATGTCACAGCCACAATAAGTGTTGGATCATAAATCACATTCATCCTCCCAAAGCTTGTGTGAATAAGTGCTTCTTCAAATGGCACCTACATTTTAAGACAAAGCATAGTTGTAAGGGAAACAAATTTCAGTCAAGAGTGCCACAATGGAGGAGCCCCTGTCCCATGTCCCAGGAGTTCGCCATGTGACTGCACCGAATGATCAAGTCACCTTTTAAATTTCCCTAATGCACCAGGGTGATGCTATGCTGGAGGCATGAAGGGCAGCTGGGATATTTGCTCAATGAAGCTGCATGGGGTGCTTTGCTGCAGCTACCCAGTGCATTTTTCAGCACTGGTCATCCCTTTTAAGAGGTTTTAGGCCTTGCTTTCCAGAGCTCAGTGGCGTGCCAGAGTGAACTGTCTCTTTCTTCATTTCTTAATGCCATGGAAGGGAATAAAAGGTCAGCTCTCTTGCTTCTGCGTATATAGAAAACTAGGTCATTAGATCCAGCACTGTAGACAGCATGTAATGCTTAACCAAACTCCAGCACAGAGTTAAGAGCTCCCCATGTTTTTCTAACTCATATCGGCATCATTCATTTTTTCATCCTGGATAATAGCTGCTATTGCCCCTCTCCATTATGTGCTTAATAAGGGGACGGTGTGATGTTGTTAGCTACCATCTACAATATTGCAGTCTACTTGCATCCTGAGATAGCTCCAGCAAGGAATTCTTCAAACTAAGGCTGTAATCCTAACCCCATTTACCGAGGAGTAATGTTCCTTCATGTCAATAGGACTTATTTCTCAGTAGACATGGTTAGGATTACACTGTAAACTATTTAATGACTACATCCCCATTAGGAAGTAGTGATTTGGGAATTTTGTAACCCAGAAGGCATTTCCATGCAGTCAGTCACGCGAGAACTGTATGGTGATTCTAAAACCATGTATTTTCACATGTACATTGGTACCTCTGGTTATGTACTTAATTCATTCCGGAGTTCCGTTCTTAACCTGAAGTGTTAAGTTGTGGGTGAACATATCAGACGACACAGCGATTCTTCAAACAGCTCTTGTTTATTCACAGGCCAGAACAGAACTGATCTGAAGGGTTCAGCCAGCCTGCTTATATAGAGCTCCACTACAATGCAACAGTAACCACTTTTTGTAACTATCCAATCATTGAATGTCACTTTCAATCCCTTATTTGCATATGTGGACATGAGTGAAAACTATCTACAGTATCCCCCTGCTGGCCCAGGGTGAGAACTTCAGAACATAACATGAAGCACCACTTTAGCTAATGGGGTCTCCCGCTGCTGCCGCACCACTGCTGTGTGATTTCTGTTCTCATCCTGAAGCAAAGTTCTTATCCCAAGGTACTATTTCTGGGTTAGCAGAGCCTGTAACCTAAAGCGTATGTAACCTGAAGCGTATGTAACCCGAGGTACCACTGTATAGAAGCTGCCCTGGCAGGATGCAAATTTTAAAAGGTTAATTAATTAATCTACAGGGGGAGTGTTGTCAAAAACCAATCAATTTATTAAGGAACAACTGTACCACTAACTGGAACTAGTTATTGGGATTGTATCTCACTGGTGCTTTAGTAACTACACTGGCTCCTGGTCCATTTCCAAACACATTTCAATGTGCTGCTGTGGCGCTTACCGGTACTTGCAAACACTACAGGCACTGAGACCTAAGCATCTGAAGGAGTGTCTGCTCCTACTTCCACCAGCAGGACTACTGTACTTCCACTACAGGACATCTTTTGAGAGCCTTCTCTGGATGCCCTTGCTGCCTGAAGTGAACGGAATATGACCTCCTTGCTACTGGAAAGAAGGACCTTGCACCTACTTTGATTTCCTGCCAGCACCTGTCAATGTTATTATTCTCCCAGGCCTTTTAACTGTTTTTGATTGGACCATTTTAATGCTGCAATTTTACTTACATATTGTTTTATATTGTGCTCAGTCTGGAAATATTTGTGTTGAACAGTGACACAAAGATTTATGAAATAAATAAATAAGTAAAATGCCCCAGGCTTTCTAGTGAATATACACTACTTGTGCTGTATGCAGTATAAATACATATACATCACGCGTATGTGCACATGGATTACACACAATTTCTAAGTACCTTTCATACAGTAGAGCTGTGATATGTCAAATGCCCCCAGCCCCAGCACACTTTGTGTGTTAAGTGGCAAAAGGAATTAAAGGTAAGAAGTTCTTTCTGCTCCTTAACTCTCTCCCCCACAACCCCATTCTCCATCACAACCATGCATTACCATGGTACCTTCTCTTAAGTGTGGGTATACCTCATGCTGCAGGAGGTAGTCAGTCTGGTTATACTGCTGCCTTCCATTTGAATTTTAAAATTATGCATATATGGATGTGCAAGAAGTATTGTAAAATAACAATGTAGTCTTATTTAAACAACCTTCTTTGGGATGAATACAAATTTAATACAGATAAGAGCCAAATTTTAAATATGGCAATTTCACTTCTGTAAGCAAATAATTATCCTTTTATTACTTGTTACATGTAGGATGTCATAAGGAAATAATTCAGTTCCTAATATTCCTTGCCCCTTCACAGTCCCGTCCCCTTTTCAGGTCCTTTATGCATGCACAGTTCCCATAGGTCTTATGTGACAAAATATATCCAAGGCCGAATACAACAGGATCTATGAATTAAAATTTTAGCTACACATGCATCCCACCACATAATTAGAAGTTCATCTAACAGAATTATCATCTATTAAAAAGGGTGACTCCTGCTATGATTTTTGCATTTAAAACAATGTTTTAACCTTAATCAGAAAATAAGGCAAAATTACAGTGGTTATCTCAAGTTAAGCAAGCAGTTTAAATTCATGTCGAACAATGACTATTTTGTTAGCTTTCCGAGCCTCAATTAGGTTATCATTTTCACTCTATAATTCAAAACATGTACTCCTCTGGTAAAGTTGTGTAATAGCTGTAAATTGTGTGTGAGTATGGGCATACTTTTGACTGTTTCGGCTTAATGTGCTTTGATTCTTAACAGACAAGATAAAACACAAGAAGGTAGCGATTATCTACAATGTTGTATTCCTCCACATTTCTCCACCTACCTGCTAATATGCCACATGCACTATGGGAAAGAGACTCTGGTTGTAATATAAATTAAGAAGGCCACTCGTTCTAGAAATAAATGGTTCTCGAAAAGGAATCCATCAGCTCACCATCCTGCTTTGTGTGTTTTTAAACATACACTGCCAACAGCATGCTTTGATTTCCCTTGTGTTTAGGCAGTACAGTGGTACCTCGGGATGCAAACAGGATCAGTTCTGGAGCCCCGTTTGCATCCCGAATGGAATGCAAGACACGATGGTGTGTCTGCGCGTGCACGTTTTGCTGCTTCTGCGCATGCATGCGATGTCATTTTGAGCATCTGCGCATGCGCGAGCAGCGAAAGCCGGAAGTAATGCACTCCGTTACTTCCGGGTTGACGCGGAGCGCAACTCGAACGCGCTCAACCCGAAGCACATTCAACTTGAGGTATGACTGTATCAGCAATCTTAAGTGTCGGGGGGAGAACGATGCATGTGAATGAACTAGCAGCTTGATCCTGCTTATAGAATGACCTTGTTTTCTTTTATCAGTTGTTATTTATGTCAATTCAATTGCAATACACATCCTACACGTTTACTTGGAAGTAAACCTAGGTAGCCAGTGGGGCCACACCAGTGCTCAACCAGTCCTCCAATCAGTTGTTTCACTGTGGGAGGCAGTGGGGTTTTACTGGGAGGCACTGGGGGAGGACCAGGTGGCGGTGAGATTGCCATGCTGCAAACACACAAGCAGAAGCACCAGATGGGCTTCACAAGCTTTTGTTGTTCTACAAAATAGCACTCATATTTCAGTAACTTTTCTTCCCTCTGGTGCCGGCATTGTCATCAAAACAAGCAAGAGCCTTACAAAATCCATGGATCGCAGGCCAAGATCCTGTCTGGAGAATCTGGTCCTGGTCAGAACAACCTCAAAGTTTGCATTATCAGAAAAGAAAAGAAAAAATAAATGCAGAGCCAAATGCAACTATTCTCAACTGTTTTGTAGTCTGCCTTTTGGGCTTGCTGATCAAAAGGTCGGCAGTTCGAATCCCCGTGATCAAGTGAGCTCCTGTTGTTCTGTCCCAGCTCCTGCCAACCTGGCAGTTCAAAAGCACATCAGTGCAAGTAGATAAATATGTACCGCTGTGGTGGGAAGGTAAATGGCATTTCCGTGCTCTCTCTTCCGTGCCATCACAGTGTTCCGTTGCGCTAGAAGCGGTTTAGTCATGCTGGCCACATGACCTGGGTAGCTGTCTGTGGACAAATGCTGGCTCCCTTGGCTTGAAAGCGAGATGAGCTCCGCAACCCCATGGTCACTCAACTGTCCAGGGGTGCTTTACCTTTTTACTACTGCTACTACTGTTATTACTTACACGCCACCCATCTGACTGGGTTGCTTGTGGGATGCTCTTCCTGAAGAGGCCCACCTGGCGCCTTTCACCATATATATATATATATATATATATAGGTGCTGAGCGGAAAACGTTCCCCTTCAGCCTTTGTCTCTGGCCTTTCAAACCACTTTTGTGGGAGTTATGGGTGGCTATACCTTTTCACGTTCGGGCGAAGGGCATCATGTGAGTGTAACAACAACAAAAATCTGTTCTGTTCACCCACCATGTTTCGCGACAGCCCCATGCTCTTGACTCGCTGTCGCTATTCCTGATATTATCCTCCCCTTCCTCTCCTCTCCTCCATTATACCTAATTTGATGTTTGTTTGTTTGATGTTTTATCGTGTTTTAAATATTCTGTTCTGTTGGGAGCAACCCAGAGTGGCTGGGGCAACCCAGCCAGATGGGCGGGGTATAATAATAATAAAATTAATAAAATTAATAATAATAATATTGTTCGTTTGTAACGGAAAATCATTCAAACGCAAAAAATATATTTTTTTAAAGGAAACGAACATTTCTAACGGCCACGAAGCCACACGCTTTTTGGGTCGTAGGGTTGCTTTGTTGTTTGGGGTTGAGCGCGTCCACACGACGTAGCCGCGCCAAAAGCGCCTCCTTTCCCTCGACAGCCGCCGTTTTTATATCGCGCGCTTCTTCTCCTCCTCACAGGTTTTCCCGCTCTTTTTCCTCCGCCAGCGCCGGGAGCGCGCACGTGGGGTGGCGGGCGCGCTCCCGCGGCCCGGCCCCGCCGTCCCTTACCCGGCCGTCTCCTCCTCAGCTTCGGGGGGAGGCGACCCGCTTCAGCCGCTGCGCCGCCGCCGCCGCCCGCGACGTATAGAGGAGGACGGAGGGGGCAGCGATGGTAGGTGGCCCGGGCCCGGGCCCGGCTTCTCCTTCCGTCGCCCTGCAGGCCCTCCCTCGGGAAGGCCCCGGTGCGGCGGGAAGAGAGACCCGGCCCTGGCCGCCGAGGAATGGCGGGTCTGGGGCGGCGGGGGAGCTGGCTTAGCAGCGGGGCAAGCGAGAGGTGCCGGGTCCTACCTCGGGCGGGGGCTGGGATGAGACGGGCCGGGCCTTCCGCAGTTCGGGTGCGATGGGGATATCCCTCCCTCTCCCTTGGCACTTAGTATTATTCTCTTCCACCCCCTCCTTGCTGTGCTGCTTCTTTTTTAAAGGTTTTGGCCTAGTTTTTCCTCCTAAAGACCAATCCGATCGACCTCAGGCCGCAGGTGGGGATTCTGAGTGATGAGATAACTCTCTACTTCCCCCACCCCTCCTCCCTCTCTGCAATCCTGGGGATGCCTGCTCAGAAGCAAGTCCCATTCAGTTCGGTGGGACTTCCTCCCCCCCGGGGGAAAAAGATTGCAGCCATGCACACACAATTTCCTGCAAGTAGGAAGCCAAGGCCCGTTGCATTCAGTGGGACTTCCTGGGCAAGTATGCGTAGGATTTGTAGACACACACATGCAATTTATTGCAAGTAGAAAGCTGGAGTTGTCTGCTCAGAAGCAAGCTCTGTTCATTTCAGTGGGACTTCCTCCCCCAGGCATATAGGATTGCAGCCATGGGCACACAATTTCCTGCAAGTAGGAAGCCAAGTCCCATTGCATTCAGTGGGACTTCGTGGGCGAGCATGCATAGGATTTGCAGACACGCACGCGCGCACACACAATTTCTTACAAGCAGAAAGCTCTATCAGGGAGAAGGCTAGATCACAACCTTCCCATTCCTATCTGCTGATTGAAAATGAATGTTTTAGCTTGGCACCCAAACTTTGTTGTTTGCAGGGATTTTTGTTCTCTTGTCTGGAGGAAGGTTTTTGCCAGTTAAGACTTAGACCAATGAGAGATCAGTCACTGTGTGCAGCTAGTCCGAGAAAGGCAAAGGTTGCAGCTTTCTCCTTGACATGCTACTTAATAATAAGAATACTTAACATTAAAGGATTTATATGCATATGTTGTCAAATGTACTATGACTTCAGAAGCAATGATTTACCACTGGTAGGAACTTAGGAACTTGCCTTGTAAGACATTTAATCATTGGCCCATCTAACTTGTATATGCTGACTGGCAGCAGCTCCGCAGGAGAGGTACTGGGGGTTGGCACTGCAGAAGCCCCTGCATCACTCACTAGCTGCCATTGAGAAGTAGCAGCCTTCTGGGAGTGGAAGGGGGGATCCTCTTTGGAGATTTGGGCTCCCTCCTGTGTGCGGTGGCATTTAAGGGAGGGACAGCGATGACAGCACTTCCTTCTCCAGCAAAGCAGGTGGGCATGTGGCAGGTCAAAGCAGGAGCCATCTCTGCTTGTCTGCCTCCTTCTCCCACATCGTCTCCCTCTGGAGTGCTGGGGATTGGGCCCAGGACAGCCCTTTGCCTTAGAGGCAGGGGAGCAAAGGTACCTGCTGCTCACAGGGAGCAGTGGTAGCAGGGAGCTTGTAATGTCCCCTTGCGCCATGTGGTGTATTGGGCTTTGTTTTCTACAGGCATCTGGTTGGCCACTGTGAAAACAGGATGCTAGACTAGATGGGCCATTGGCTTGGTCCAGCAGGGCTCTGTTTATGTTCTTAGGGTCACTTCTGCCTCTCAGTTGCTTTCTGTTGCTCCTGAAGGAGCATTTCCACCCCCGTTGTTCTGCCTGGACACTGAGGTCCAGCACTGAGGGCCTTCTGGCAGTTCCCTCACTGTGAGAAGTGAGGTTACAGGGAACCAGGCAGAGGGCCTTCTTGGTAGTGGTGCCCGCCCTGTGGAACGCCTTCCCATCAGATGTCAAGGAAATAAATAACTATCTGAATTTTAGAAGACATCTGAAGGCAGCCCTGTTTAGGGAAGTTTTTAATGGTTGAAATTTTATTCTGTTTTTAGTGTTCTGTTGGGAGCTGCCCAGATGGGCGGGGTATAAATAATAAAATTATTGTTATTATTCTGTTTCTGACTGGCACAACACAACTAACCACATTGCTGTGATGGCAGCAGCTACAGTCATACCTTGGGTTAAAGTAGCTTTGGGTTGAGAGTTTCGCCGCATGCGGACACTCAAAATGACATCATGCACATGCGCAGACGCAGCGAATCATGACCTGCACACGCGCAGACATGGGTTGCGTTCACTTCAGGATGCGATTGGGGCTCCGGAATGGATCCCGTTGCATCCAGAGGTACCACTGTATTGCCTCTGCTGCTTTGTCAGCTGCCTCCATACACTGGCTATCTTCTCCTGGTTGATGTGGCAGATAATCCCAAGGACTTTATCACCCAGAGATAGAAAGTGAACAAGGGCAGTGGCTTCTTCTTCCAGGTTTCTGCCTCTGTTGTTCATTCAGGTGAGCAAGCAGTGGTGGCAGCTGTTGCCTTTAAATGCTTTGCGTCTCCCTCTGGGCAGTGTGGCAGGGATGTTTTCCCACTGGGGAAAGGTGGAGGGGGCCCTGAGCATTTTTGCAGAGAACCCACTTCCCCAGCTTGGAATAGGCCGTGTCCCACTACTGAGAAGCAGTATATCCTTTTATGGTGGAGGATATGAAATTCATCCATGTTCTTAAACCAAATTGGCATTATTCAAGTTGTTGAAATGACAGTCAATTATATATATATATATATATATATATATATATATATATATATATATGAATGAATGAATGAATGGTATGTTTGAGCTGTTGTTCAAGTGAAAAAACCAGTGAGAACAACTTCTGAAAAAAGTTCTCAGTGTTTTCAATGCTGCCTCAAAATCTTTGGATGGTTGGTACATTGCTAGTCACTAGGGCAGTAAACATGAAATGAATGTGGTGCAGTTTTCCAATTTAAGTAAATTGCAGTGCAATCCTACCTCTGTCTACTTGGAAGCAAGTACAATTGCATTTAGTGAGGCTTAATCCAAAGTAAGTGGGTATTGGATTGCATCTTTATTATAAGTGCCTTTCTTTTCCCCAGAGGGGGTTACAGCATAACCTTGCATATTGGTGGGTTTCTTTTGTTGGGGTATCCTACGGCCCTTGTGTGCGTGCATGCATTTATATCTCAGGGAAGTGTTTGAAAGAGCAGGAAGTCATCAGATAGTCAGCCACATTAGAGAACCCTCCTTCCTCCGGTCTTGAGCCTGGTGTTAGAAATCTGAAATCTAGGTATCTGGTTGGCCCTTGGGTACCCCTGTCTATAGGAAGCAGCTTGGCTTGGCAAATCCAAGACACCTTGAGAAACTTCCAGCATCTTTTATTCCTCCACCAGCATGTTTTCCCATCAGTTGTAAGAGACACATGGATTGAATTCATGCACTGGCATGTTTATGGTTCTTAAAGTAGGATTCTAAAGATTTATGCTACATTATTATTATTTATGTTGATAATAAAGAATAATGCAGAAGTAGTGTGTATGTAGCAGCCAAAAGAACTTAACAAGGCCTTGACTAAATACATATTTATTGTTCTGCCAGTCATGTCACCACTTCCTTGTAGGTCCCACCAGTGATTAAACTGTGCACACTGCTCTCTGCTTGTCATATAGATTGTATTAATAAATAGTTTGTTTCTTACTCCCAGAGAGCTGTCTCTTACTAGTGTGTGGGGGGACTATTCATTTGGAAACAGAGGGTGTTAAGAAAACCAAACACATTGTTCCTTGCTAAGCCATGAATATGGAGTACACACTTTTAAAATGGAAAGAGGTAGGCAAAGAATTGCAGTAAAAATATTGGCTCATAAATGAATTAATAGGCAGATTATGACTAAAATATTAAAAAATTCAATAATAGATCTATATTTTACAAATCTAGCTTTTCAAATGAAAATTCTGCTTGATATTCATCGTGCCTTGAGAGCATTCAGTCAGAACAAAACATCCACAAATGGGGAAGATTTATGCAAATTGTAATCTTGCTAATTTCCTGAAATTATGAAGTTAATATGAAGCAAAGGCTTTCACCTGCATGTTAAAGGAGTCCAACTGGCACATTTGCATTGCTCGTGGCATTTTAAAGCTAGGTCTGTGGTGCCTGGTAAAATTGAAAAGCAACTTACAATGAACTAGGGCAGTATTTAATCTCTTTGCATCCAAAAGATTTATTTATTTACTGGATGTTCACATATTCAAACTTAGGAACATAAGAAAAGCCCTGCTAGATGAAACCAAAGGTGCATCTAGGCCAGAATCCTGTCCCCACAGTGGTGAATGAGATGCCCCTGGGAAGCCCATAAGCAAGACATGAGTGCAAGGGCAATCTCCCTACTTTCAGTTCCCAGCAAGTGATAGTCAATGGTTTGGGACACGGGTGGCGCTGTGGTCTAAACCACTGAGCCACTTGGGCTTGCCGATCAGAAGGTCGGCGGTTCGAATCCCCGTGACGGGGTGAGCTCCTGTTGCTCTGTCCCAGCTCCTGCAACCTAGCAGTTCGAAAGCACACCGGTGCAAGTAGATAAATAGGTACCGCTGTGGCGGGAAGGTAAACAGCGTTTCTGTGCGCTCTGGTTTCCATCACAGTGTTCCGTTGCGCCAGAAGTGGTTTAGTCATGCTGCCCACATGACCCGGAAAGCTGTCTGTGGACAAATGCCGGCTCCCTTGGCTTGAAAGCGAGATGAGCGCCGCAACCCCATAGTCGCCTTTGAGTGGATGTAACCATCCCTTTTTACCTTACCTTATTCAGAGGCATAGTACCTCAGATACCATACACAGCCATCATGATTAGTAGTTGTCTGTCCTCAAACTTCCAGCAGCTTTGTTGGCTAGCTCCTGGCTCTAGTGTTATGAGAGGAGGAGAAAATTGATAGTAATTTTATTTTCTGTGACGAAGTGGATGGGACACCCTGCATAATTTTATACACCCCTATCATGCCCCGCCCCAGCAGTACACATTTCCCCCCAAAACTAAGTAAGACCCAAATGTTTTAAACTTTTTTTGTTGAGAAGTTGCTGCACCCCTTTGATCATTTTGATCGCCTGTTTCTGAATCTTTCCCAGGCTTATCACAGAAATCAAAGGGTACAGCTATAGACCTAAAACAGCATTGCAAGTTATGTTCCTTGCATCTGGCAAACACTGCTCTGTGTTGCTAACAGTTTACATTGTTTTCTTCTTCCAGTTGTTCCCTGCTTCCAGATTCTATGTAATCAATTTAGTTCTGAACTCTTGGGCTGTTTTTGTAATTACCAGGGTGTGGTTTATTTTCTGTCATTGATATAACCCCACTCCTTGCTTGTATAAGAGTTCAAAGTATAAACTAGGGTTATAAACTGGTCGGTTAAATTCATTTAAATATTTATATGATACCAAGCCTTAATTTCTTCTGGGGAGCAACAGTGGGAGAGTGCTGTTCCAAAGTGGAGGTGCTGCCACACTAAAATACCTTACAGCTGCAGAACGTGTATGATGCGGGACCTGTAACAGTGCCAGCTCCGCAGCAAGTTATTAGTCATTGCTCAAAGAAATACCGTGTTTAAATGTTTCTACACCCGAAAGAAGAATTTAGATATTGAGGGTTGTTCAGGGTTTCACTTGAGAATGTGAATGTTTACACATGCAAGCCCTGACCTCAATGTTCCCAGATGTGTGGACTCCTGTTTAGACCTTTGTGTGATTAGAAGGGGAATTTAAAGTGCATTTTGCTATAAACCCACTTAGGAAACTCCCTTGATTTGGAGCCCTTTCTTACCATGGTTCCTGGCAGCAGGAAGGTATCAGCAGAGCGCAGTTCAAAACTTCCTTCAAACCTTTGTGGTAGTTGCACCAAGATCTGAACAGGAGCTAGCGTGCCTGGTGACACTAGGGATGAGGCTTGTATGTGACTCCTGCTCGCATCCATGGTTTCAGTGTTTGCATATTTGCAAGGATGCTTGAACACACCTGAGTAAAAGGTTAAAATGTCTCCAAACTGTCTCAGTATCGTAGGAAGATCCATATTTGAAAGTAAGTAGTGGCATGAACTTTGGTTTGCAACTGCAACTGCCTGCTCTGGCAAACTGGCTATTGCTGTTAGAAGGGAATCTTAGTTTTAGTAGGTTGGTGGCTTTACTGCAAAAGATACATTATGTGTGAGATTTGGTGTCCCCCCCCCATCCAAGGGCTGTTAGTTTAAGTGAACTGTGGATCAGGCAGACCTGAAAATGATAAAGGGAAGAGTTTTCTGAAAAAAGAATAACCAGCTACCCTGCATATTCACACAGGAAATAATTTTAATCTGTATCTATCTAGGCCTGGTTGTATTTCCCAGACATTCAAGAAGACAAGTGATAGCATAGCAGTCCTTTGAATAATATAAAGTGAGTAGCCCTTTGCTTCTTATAAGCTTAATAACAGTAATGGCTTCCACAAGAAACAGTTGTAGATCACGAGAAGACGAGCTTTATATCCAAATGGATAGGGACATTCTGATGAATCACATCTGAAGTTGCTCCTTAAAATGAATAAGTTCCTTTATTTATTTATTTAAAGCAATATCTACCAAAGTTTTCTGCCAAAAAACTCCCATAGCAGCTTATATAAAATCACGAAAAACAAGAAATTCCCCACCTGTACACTCACAGTCTAAAAGACACAGCACAAAACGAAAAGGGGATAAGGAGGGAAGAGGAAACTAAGCAAACTCAGGCACCAATTCTTAAATTACAGAGTTCTTATAATGACTCAGTGGAACGAAAATAGCAAGAGGTGAAGCCAAATAGAACTAGTGGGGGTACCCTGCTTTCCACCATTTTGACATGGTGGGTGGCTGCTACTAGGTTCTGTTGTTGTCAGCCCTACCAATTAAAGAGCAAGTTATACCCTGCAATTAAAGATTTAATGGAGTCAGTCATTAATACCCCAAGATTATGTCTATTAAATCAATATAGGGCAGATGAGTAGCATTTGTGCCAAATCAACATTAATCTGCAATTTAAACATAGTGTAGGCAAAACGTGTAGCATAGTCTTAGGTATATCTACTGTCATTAAGTCCCACAGGGTTCAATGGGGTTTACTTCTTAGTGAATAAATGTGTCCTCTTCTCTCCTACAACAGGATTTGGCTGTTACATACATTTGGGATTCATCTTAAAATGGCAATGGAATATTGTCTTAATTGGTAACAAGAATAATGGGAAGGACTGTGTCTGATGATGACACCATTTTGTAGATATTTGTTATTTTCTCCAAGTGAATTTCATGACCAAGTGTGAATTTGAACCCAGGTTCTCCATCCTAAATCTAACCCTAGCTCTCAGGATTACATTTTAGGTGCTTTGTAGCCGCCTTGACTTCACTGTTGAATTTGTTGATAGTTTGCTTTGACTTGAGGTTTGGATTTATAGGTAAATATTGATAACATGGTATCAGTGCTTAATGTTTCCGTTCAGGTTTAGCGTTGCTATATGGCATGTGAATACTGTTCAGTCTTTCTATTGACAACATCTTCTAATGAAATATGTGGGAATGAATACATTCACTAAGTATGTTAACTAGTGTAAGGTTGTATGATTTGGAAAATTACAATTCCATTGTTGTTTGACTAAATGAAACAGATGGCTATTTCTTTTTTAAAGTACTTAATGAAAATAACCATTATAGAGTTATATAGGGCTAAACCTGCACTTCTCTGTATTTGTTTCCGAGATTAATCATGGTGTTTTCCCCTTAATTGTATTGTCAAGAAGCAAATTATGCATAGCTAGCACTCTAAACGTTTCTTGGTAATTTTGTCAAATGCACAGTGGGAAAATAAGTATTGCCATACTGGTAAAATCATACAGCGTAGCAGGGAAACTTAAAATATTATTCCATTCCATTTAAAGCTGTCTAGTGGAACAAAATGACTGTACACTAATTAGTCCTATATGCAATTTCAGTCCTGAAGGGTTCCATCTTTGTGACACTTTAGTTTTTCCAACTGTGACGTGGGTATTCCTATAGGAGGGCACTGTTGCTAGGGAAGGCCTGAACATACAGGAAAGGAAGGAAGCAGAATGAGGATCAAATTAAAAAAAGAACAGTGATGCCTAAGAGGAAGTCAATCTGAACAGAGGGAACCAAATGCTACTGCACACAAATGGCTTATTTAGAGTTATTTTGTGGTTGGGGGCAGAATTCCCTAGACAGTTAAACTGAGAAAGACTTTCTAACCAAGGAATCCCAGAAAGCTCCTGGCAATCATATACTGGGCTTAAAGCAGTGTGGGCTTTCCTGTAAAAAAAAGAAGCAGAAAAAGAAGTGATTTCCCCCCTTTGCCCTTATCAGTGGAGATCTCCTTTATCATGTTTGCCTTAAGAGTTAGCAAACAAATTACATATGCTGTATGAATAACTGGGACAAAAATACAGTAGTCCAGATTAGTTGAACTGAACTATTTGAAAAGGGAAAAAAATAAAGTGCACTTTTCTAAGCATACTCAAAGCTTTATTAGAAAATTATTGTGTTGGAATACTTGTAAATATTTTAAGACATGACAACCCTTACTATATCTATATCTGTATATCTATATTTATATCTATAGATAGATATAACAGTTTAATAACACATAATTACACATTTCTGGATTGAACAAAACCATCCACCCTTGCTTTTGCTAAGAAAATCTAGCCAAGACTGCCTACCCATATAAGGCTAAGAAAAATATTTTATGGGCTAGATATTTTGTTTATATTGTGATCCTCAGATGAAGGGTGATATAGAAATAAAATAAATAATAAATATGGAACATGGTCTGTGTGAGTGGAACTGTAGCTAAAAGCTATTTGGCTATGCTTTTAGTTGTCATTTTTATCAGAGATCCATTCTCTGCAAGCCTTTGACTCTCCAAATCATGTATTTTGCCCTCCAAGGTATAGTACCAGATCCTTTTTGAATCCATCTTAAATTAACTCTCTCTTTGGCTTGAAGTTAATTGAAGTCTCTCCTCTAACCAAACCAAACCAAACCAAACCAAACACATGTAGGGTCTTAAACGGGGCATCCCCAAAACCAGTGAATTCTTTCTAGTGTTAAGTTTCCTTCCTCTCTCCCATAATCAAATTTAGTATTTGATGCAGTAATTCTTGTAGGAGCTCAGGGATGTTGCCAGATATTTAGAACTTTGAACTTAGGCCCAACCTACTAAAAATGCATACACCCCTGTAATACAAAGCAGTCTTCCTAAAATTGCAAGGATGGGGGGCATTCAGCATGTGCTCCTGCACCAGCAGGACGTAAGATTTGCATTATGGTAGTATGACACAGCACTATTCGCGTTGTACATAAGGCACTGCTGAGTAATGGTAATGTTTTCAGGGCAACTCTGGCAATGGAGTGGGACTGCTTATCCATCTCTAATTTGTGTGGTATTTTGGCCTCCATGGTGCACCCGCAGAGGGCTCCAGCCCTTTGGAGACCAAGGGCACATTTGCAAACCAGAAAAACAGATGTGGCCACCACACTGACACAGCTAGCACAGTTACACATGCACTGCTATCACACACTCTCCCCTCTGTCAGCAATTTGGCTTGAAAAGTGTTAGCTCTCCATTCCCAGGTGTAATACACACACACACACACACACACACACACACACACCCTACACACCTGAAATTGCTCCCTGCATTGCAGGAAGGTGTCAAAGAAGCCTGCTATTGGCTACAATAAAAATGTTTATTTCAAGCTTAATTCTATGGGAGGTGGAACAGAGAAAGGAATGGGATCTTGCAAGTGCAGGCACCATGTTGGTAATGCATGCGCTAGGCAGCTCAAGACTGTAGGCTAAATATTTGCAGGCAACTTTTCACGTAATTACAGCTAGTAGGTAGGACAGCAGATAGGATATGGTGCAACTTGTACAGCTTCTTCTGTGTCTGGAATTTATACCCCACTGTAGTTGTACACCTCTGTAGGATGATTGCATGCTATCACATTCAGATTATTCTATTATCAGGCACCTTTTTGCACCATTGACCTGTTTTCAGAAGTGCTCACGTTTAACCAGAAACAAACTGGCAACTCTTGAGATGCAGGCTTCTAGAAAGAGTGGTTAGTTTTGAAACCTGTTTGACGTCTTGTTTCTGGAACCCCAAAGTGATGGCTTTTAAACTTATAATTTTTTGTGTGATGCTGATGGTGTATTAGGAACAACATGTTTTGAAAGTGAGATGCCAGCTTGGTACTGTACCACTCAGTGAACCCTTATTTCAAAAATTTGCCAACACAGCCTTGTGTCGAGAGAGGAATGCTCTAGCCCAGGAGGAGCAGAAGGTAGATTTGGGGTCTTTGGTAGATTTCTAGAAGGTCTGCAGTGGATGAGAGTGGGTTTCTGACTTTTAGTGGTCAACAATAGCAAATAATTAATGTCTTAGAAATAATTCACTTGGGTTGCTGAAATTAAGAATGCTTTTGTGGAAGAATCTGTATAAGTGCTTTTTGTGCAAAAGAACTGTAAGCTCAGTTTTTATAATGGGGGGGGGGAACCTTCAGCAAATATGCTCAGAGGCACGCTCTTCCTTAATTCTCAGTGTTTGCCGGCCCCTCCAAATCCTTTTTTTGCTCCTAGCTCTGGCTGGTGCACCCTGGTGCTTTGGTTAAAAAAAAAGAGCAAAAAACATTTAGCAAATAAAAGTAGATCCTGCAAGCTTGAAACCTGCCAGCCCTTTGGGTACAGTGCAAAGTGCTTGCAATACCCCTTCCTACTCACCCAACTCACTCTGCTTTGAGGGAGGGGAGCTGTAATGTACTAATACAGGAAGCAGAGTTGGATCCAAGCTCTAAAGGAAGGGATGAGCTGCACCTTTATGCCAGGGAGGGGGCTAACACCAGATCCTGTACTTACAACACATCCAATTGGTGGGATGCATTAAGCAACATGCCAACACATAGTAAACCATAATTACTTTAGTTTAGACCCTTTCAAATGCAAGAAGTCTGTCTCTTTAAACAATTTAAATTTGTCTAATTTGATATTGTATATTTCTTGTACACATATGGAAGTTTTGCTGTGACTGTGCAATCACCAGTGGTGTAATTTGGCCTAATTAGCCTTTGCTTAGTGATTTGGGATGTCTATCAAGGACTGTTATGTTCTCAGGAAACGTAGTGAGTTAAAAGCTAATGTGGTGACCTCATCTCTATTCATTAAGCTCCAGAGTATAAACTGCACTGGAGAGCGGCTGTTAAACTGTATCAGTCCATTTTTATGCTGCAAGTTAATCTGCTTTAATTTGGATACTAAGTTTATCCAATTTAACATTTGCAGTTATAACGGGAAATAATTTACAGGAAAAAATGCAGTATATTGTTCACTTCCCTTTTTGCCTTGCTTGCAAACGTTTCTTGGGATTTTGTTGTTGGTGGTGAGGCACAATCATTTTTATTTTCTTGGGTTCTTTAAAATGATGTTCCTGTTTGAAAATTGGTATGGCTTCAAGGGGAAATTATTAGCCAAGGACCAATAGAAAACACACACATTTGTATCATTTACTTTGTGCGAGCGGTTTGCCTTTCTACTTAAACCGATCATTAAATGAGAGTGCAGCCACCGGCTCTTTAATATTAGAGCTATATGCACACTGTGTCGCTGTGCTGCTGGTCCAATCGCTCTTTGTGACTTCAGCTATTGGCTCAGAACGCTGCTTGTCTGACTCCATCTGCAGGGCTCTAACACCTCCTGCACTCAGATCCATTCAACACACAACTCGCTGACAAGCAAGCAGCAGCAGCAGCAGCATATCTTGCTCTCCTACTTTGTTTTGCCACACAACAAAGCTCTCTCGCAAGCAAATGAAGCTGGGAGTCATGATGGGGAGGAGTTTGACAGATCAAGTACTGGATCAAACTTAAATAGCTAATATCTTAATTCAGCATCCTGGAAAAAAGGTCACCTTGCCTTGCTGGAAAAAGAAGCACACAATCTCAGCCTTGCAGCTCTGTGTTCGGTACCTTCTGTTTGCCTCTGTTCTACGTAGTTAGGCTATCTGATTACACAGACAAGGATACTCATGGTAGATGACAAGGGAAAGAACATGAAATGTCTCACCTTCTTCTTGATGCTTCCAGAGACAGTTAAGAACAGGTCCAAGAAAAGCTCCAAGAAGGCAAGCAGTAGCAGTGGTGGCAGCAGCAGCAAGTTACCTCCAGTTTGCTATGAAATCATTACCTTGAAGACTAAAAAGAAGAAGAAGATGGCTGCTGATATTTTCCCCCGAAAGAAGCCGGCGAACAGTAACACCACTGCTGTCCAGCAATACCACCAGCAAAACATCAATAACAACAACATCATCCCAGCTCCAAACTGGCAAGGACTGTACCCCACCATCCGAGAAAGGTAAGCAAGTTGGGAAATGGTTTCTTAATTGTGCTTTTCAGTTCAGTGGCAATCTGTAGTGAGATGTGTGCCCTTTTTTCGAACAGCATGCCTTCCCATTAGGCAGTGCTCAAAGAAGGGGAAATGCTTTTACTTTCCCCTTGTGCAGTTGTTATTTTTTCTCCTCATAATGAAGAATATTTTTGCATGCAAGCTGCCTTGATTTAACCTCTTAGGCATTCTTCTCTCATGAAGGCACATTCACGCCATATTAATCTTCGTATTTGATCACACAGTTTAGCATTTTTACTTTTACAAAAGTTCTTGCTAAGTTTTTCTTGCAGTGTCATACTTTTTTTTATTGAAAAAAGGCCATACCTTGGTACATTTAATGATTATTAAAGTCATTTAAAATCTGTTCTGCTTTTTTCAAAAAGGACTATTTTCTTTCTCTCTTTGTGTGTTTTCTTGGTTGCTCTTGAAAGATTGTAACATTATAAGGAGCTGAATTGCATGTATGGGATGCTGAAACTCTAAAATAACTTATTGCCTCTGTTTGTAGAAATGCAGTAATGTTCAACAATGACTTGATGGCAGATGTTCATTTTGTGGTTGGTCCACCAGGTGGGACCCAGCGGTTGCCAGGACACAAAGTAAGCAACAGCTGCATTACTAGATCTGACATGGGAAAAGCAAGGGGAACATCAACCGTTGCCATTGTAACTTAGTGTGGGAGGCTTGGGTACTGGAACTGACATAATTATGGAAGCTTTTAAGCATCTTTGCCTGGTGAAATGCTTTAGCAGTTTCCCCTCCAGTTAAATATCTTTGCTACTGTAATACAAGGTTGGGAAAATCTGTGTCTGTTTCTGGACCACAGTTCCCAGCCATGCTAGCCGTTGGGCATGGGAGTTGTAGTTCAACATGTTCCTCAACTGTGCAGTACAATATTACCCCCTCCAAAATCTTGTTTTACAGATTTATGACATTATTATCCTATCCTTCCACCAATCTGCCCTCCTTTTAAAAACTCACAACAACCCTGTGAAGTAGGTTATGCTGAGACGGCGGCTGGTCCAAAGTCACCCCATAAGTGGGAATTTGATCTCAGGCCTCCACATATAACATTCTGAAACACTGCAACACACTGCCTCCCAGTGGGGATAGCAATGTATTAGAATAGCAGTTGGTTCAAGGGTTGTGGATGGGGTTTCTCCAGGATTCCCTTAGTGAGTTTTGCTTTAAAAATTTAGAGTGCAAAGTGAAGCCATGCCATGCTCTCTCATTACTGATGATTGCCTTCATGGCTTCATTCTTAATGCTCACTGTGGCGCTGCCACATTTCTGCTTTTCTGTTGGCGATGAATTTTGTTCTAAAGCATGAAATAATATTTCCCTTTTTGAACAGTATGTCTTAGCTGTTGGAAGCTCTGTATTCCATGCAATGTTTTATGGAGAGCTTGCTGAGGACAAAGATGAAATCCGTATACCAGATGTGGAGCCTGCTGCTTTCCTCGCTATGCTGAAGTAAGCATCCTTCTTCATTGCTGGAAGTGAATTTGTTTGTACTTGATCTAGTAATGCCATAGTTAAAAAGTTAGGCATTGTCATAAAGAAAGAATTGATGTGCAAATGCACTGATTAGCTTATGGATACGGTGTCTGTAGTTGTGTGTTAATTATAGGACTTTTAAAAATGAATATTTTATTTATCCCTCCCTTCAGATGTCAAAGAGATAAAGAATTAAACAACTTTTAGAAGACATCTGAAGGCAGCCCTGTATCGGGAGGTTTTTAACGCTTCATGTTTTATGTTTTTAGATATGCTGTTATCTGCTCAGAGTGGCTGGGGAAACCCAGCCAGATGGGTGGGATATTGTTGTTGTTGTTGTTTTATTAATAATAACCCCTCACTTCCCTTCCCCGCCTCCATCTCCTGCATATTTATTTAGTCAGCAGGTCACATTGCTCAAGCTGCTTTTTCATATACTTTATAAAGAATTGAATATAAAAAGGAAGAGCTTTAAAACAGGGTGAAAAGGAAAGATTCCAAACTACTAATATACTGTTGCCCGTTTTAGATGCAACACCAAGCCAAACCATGGCTTAGCACATCTGAGCAAGCATGCAAGTCTCCAGAGTGAAGATCACAGCCTCAACAATCCTATCTCAGTCTTGCTGCTGTCATGCTTCCTGGGGCTAAGCCATGGTTTGGCTTAGTCTTCCTTCCACGATCCAGGGTCATGGTTTGACTCACTTCAGTGAGTCAATGCATGAGAACAAACCTTGCTTGCAGCGGGTGGTTTGTCTGGTGCAAGACGAACCATGGGACACAGTCTTCACTCTGAGATCTCACACGTTTCCTCATTCCCAGTAAAGGATGAGTTGGCTTAGCATTACAGGTGAACCAGGTCTGCATTTGTTTGTGCTGCCCCTTTTTCTAACGACACAATTCCTTTTTATTCCTGATAAGCGCAGCTTCTGAAATGCAGTCACTGATGATAATGTTTTCTTATAGGCAGGATGAATTTTCAAATGTTAAAAATAATAGTATTTTCTTGAATGCTGTTTCTGCATTTTAAACTTGAACTGAAGAAAGGACATGCATTGGGGGGGGATGATTTTTCCCTCCACCCAGCTTGTTTTTCTTGCATGACGAGTGGGAAGTAAGGAAGAGCAAGTTGCTTTCGAACAATGATTGCCCATTAATTCAGGATTTAATTTGGAATGTGTATTTGGAAACATCTAGCATTTCTTATTAAAAAATAATCATTTTTCTCTGTGTCGTCTCTTACTGTTTTATATGTGTGCTTATATATTATAAAAATCCTTTCGCTGTGCCATTGAATCCCCCTGCAAGCTTTGCCTGACCATGTAACTGCTAAATATTAGTCTCCGGTCTGGATTGCCTTGGCAATTGTGAAGGGCACTTTCTAACTTTTCCTTAGGGTGCTTTTGCTGCTTGTAGCTGTGGTTAGTCAGCACACAAATGTGTGAGGAGCTTCAAAGAAACGAGATGACACGTATGAACCGGCAAGACGCAGTTGTGTCGTCATTTGTGGTTAGATCTGTCAAACTGCGAAGGTTGCAGTATTTAAATATAGGTGTTACGTCCTGATGCAAATGGGATGTTGTCAGGTGAATAGTATGATATGTTCAGGTTATAAATACCAGCAGTGCCTTAGGTAGATATGGGATCTTCAGTTGAATCTTACCGTGCCAGAAAAAAAGGATTTACTGCTTGATGCAGCTCTACAGTGGAAAGAGTTTATATCTTCCTAAATGCAGGCACTAGGAGGCATACTCAAACAGAGCACAGTCTAATACAGGTTTAAGGGCACTTCACAACCTTTGATTTCAATAGGCCTTTGATTTCAGTAGATGCTTGTGTGTGTTCTGCTGTGCACTTGATTGTACTCTTGGTGTGCACAGTTCTGGAAACACGGATTTAAGAGTAAGACGAGTGGATTCATCCTAATGAAAACATGTTTAATACTCAACATTTACACTGAGCTGGACTCTCCCCTGTCAAAATAGGGTAGCAGCGGAAACATCACAATGGAAATACCATGTTTTCACTATCCATAGCTAAGGTGTTCCAGGAGAGAAGAAAGAAGGGAAGAGTGCAAACCAGGTCACTGTTATCTCCATTCTTGATTTTTTCTTTTGGTGATAACCAGTTTATTATCTTTCTGCAGCAATTTTTAAAAAGCATCTCTAAAATTAGGAGCCAGACCTTTTCATAATTAAAGAAAAATAAGGCTGTTAGAGTAGGCTTAGGTGTACTTTACTGTCCTAGTTCATGACCAAACTATACAAGATGTTTAACTCTTTCATCTCCTGAGGAAGGTCCCTCTTCTGAGGCTGGTATTTGTTTTGTAGGGGAAATCTCCAAAACCAGGGTGGTGGAGGGATTTTCCTCGGGACTGCAGCTGGGGAGATTTACCCCAAACTTCCTGGTGTTATTTGCAGTGTTGAAAACTGGCCCATTAAAGACACATTTAACCACATCTAGGCAAGGTACAGCAAGAGGTAAATCTGTAAAGTGGCTTGAAGCATATCTTACTGATATTTGTAAGCTACTCTGTGAGACTGTTTTCTCTTGAAGAGTAGGATTAAAATTATTTTAATAGAAAAATAATTAGGCCCCTGGTTTCTAATATGTGTACAATATGTTAAAATATGTGGTGTTAAAACCTACTTGGTTTCTATATCTCATGTTTTGAATGCATAAAACCTCTACACTGGTGATGTGCACGTTTGCCCTGAACATAAAAGGAAAATATGCATTTTACTTTAAGTATTAGTTATCATTTCTATGTATGGTAAGTGTCACTTAAACAGTCAGAGCTTTTGTCTGACAGTTGCTTTTAATCCACCAAAAATCCCCAAAGCAATTTCATTGTTATAATAAAAGTTTCATTTTAAAAAGACCACAGGTAAATTAGCCTGTTGCTACTGTTTATAATAGCTGTGCAAGTTAGATATTTAACATCCCTAAGTGCTGTCTTCTATGCTGTATTCTTTCTGACACTTAAAATCCCAAGGGCTAGAACTACGTGTTAAAACATTGTGCATCCAAGAGAGATTATGGTTGCCTTGTAAATGAGCAGCTAGTGCCCCATAGGGAAAATCAAAAGAAGTAAACACAAATCTTTTAAACAAGAGCTTAAGTGAAATTGACATCAAAGCTTCACAAATGTAGTTCAAAATATTCTGCCACCCACCTTCATCCTCCTTCCCTTGCCCCAGTGCCAGATCAAAACCAGTTTGTGCTACTTCCCTCCCTCCAAATAATTAACTTTGCTAGAAATTACTAGGTTTCTCATTGTGATCTGCAAGTCATACATATATGGCTGCTCTAAACTATTTTCATCATGGTTAGGTTGAATGTTCAGCATGAATTGCATGCAGTATGCAAAACTGAAACCAGATTGAAAGAGAAGTGCCTTTGCCTTGTTCATGTGCTCGAGTAATGCCTCCTTTTCTTCTTCTTCATTGTGCTTGGGAGCTGGAGAAACTAAGGGTACTACTAGATGTGCATTTTTGGAGTATGCTGTGAGTTCACTTGGGAGACAGCCTATCAGCTTCTTAGGGGGGCTATCCCAACCTGAAAGTTTGGGTTCAGAACCCAGCTAGATCCCCAAACAATCTATTGCAGGCACACTACAATCTGCCCCATAATCTTATGTGGAATGGATTGTGGAAGATGTTCTCTGGAGTACTTTGATCACTTCCCTTGAGTGATCCGATTGCAATGTCAGTTGTCAGAAACAAGGAAAATAAGACTGTAGATGATAGGATGAGGGTGTCCATCTAGTTGACCACCATCCTTTCCAACAATGGTCAGTCCCTGGTGAAGCCCACAAGCAGCCCCTCCATTGTCTGCAGCTGGTATCCAGAGAGACACAGCCATTGAACCTGAATAATCAATTTAACTAGTCATAGTGAATAAGCATTTTAGAGAGAGCGATCTTCCATAAATATGTCTGCTCTTTTACTGGCTACCTAAGCCAATGGTAATTACCACATCTTGTGTTGGCGAATTCGGTACATTTGTACATTCATTTTCGAACAGATTAGTTTTCAAATGTTTTGGCTCCCGAATGCTACAAACCCGGAAGTGAGTGTTCTGGTTTGCGGACTATTTTTGGAAGCTGAATGTCCAACGGGGCTCCAGTGGCCAATCAGAAGCCACGCTTTGGTTTCAGAACATTTTGGAAGTCGAACGGACTTCCGGAACAGATTCCGTTCGACTTCCAAGGTACGATTGTATTTTAATTGTATGTTCGGTGAAGAAGGGCTTTTTGTCTCTCATGAGCAGAGTTATTGACATTTTTCCCTGAAATACAAGTCCATTATATTTCACCATGCGCTAAAGTAAATTGGTTGTCAACTTTACACTATAATGAGCTAAAGCTTAAATTGATTGATTCATGGGGCTGCCAGTTAAGGGCACACTTGTTCATCAAGGCAACTTCCCTTGCAGTGCATTGCAGTGCTGTGGAATGAAAAAAGACCATATGAAACATTGCCTCCTGAGCGTTTGCAGATTTTGTCATCATCTTAAAAAGTCACCCATATTGAGGTTTTGATGAGCTTAACAAAAGGTAGATGACAAATCAACAAATTAAGCATTTGTTGCAAATAATTCCTGAACAACTATATTAGCGTTTTATCATACATGTGTCTTTCACTACTAGTGTTCTTGAAAAACGTCCATCTGTTTTGTTAACAGTATTACATGCGTGTCTTTTTTTGCAGATACATATATTGTGATGAAATTGACTTGGCTGCGGATACAGTTCTGGCAACTCTTTACGCTGCCAAGAAGTACATCGTTCCTCATCTTGCCCGCGCATGTGTTAACTTCCTAGAGACGAGTCTGAGTGCAAAAAACGCTTGTGTACTGCTCTCCCAGAGCTGCTTATTTGAGGAACCAGACCTGACTGAGCGCTGCTGGGAAGTGATTGATGCCCAGGCAGAGCTGGCTTTGAAATCAGAAGGGTTCTGTGACATTGATTTTCAAACACTCGAAAGCATCCTCCAGAGGGAGACCCTGAATGCCAAAGAAATTGTGGTTTTTGAAGCTGCTCTCAGTTGGGCCGAAGTAGAGTGTCAACGCCAAGAGCTACCTGCCAGCATAGAAAACAAACGCAAAGTCCTTGGGAAGGCGCTCTATCTCATCCGCATCCCTACGATGGCGCTTGATGACTTTGCAAATGGTGCTGCTCAGTCCGGCATCCTGACACTCAATGAAACAAACGATATCTTCCTTTGGTACACGGCTGCCAAAAAGCCAGAGCTGCAGTTTGTGAGCAATGCCCGGAAAGGCCTTGTCCCGCAACGCTGCCACCGCTTCCAGTCTTGTGCTTATCGCAGCAACCAGTGGCGCTACAGGGGCCGTTGTGACAGCATACAGTTTGCTGTTGACAAGAGAGTGTTCATTGCTGGCTTCGGGCTCTATGGCTCCAGCTGTGGATCGGCCGAATACAGTGCCAAGATTGAACTCAAACGGCAAGGCGTTATCCTAGGGCAAAACTTGAGCAAGTACTTCTCTGACGGATCTAGCAACACTTTCCCAGTGTGGTTTGAGTACCCTGTGCAGATCGAACCAGATACCTTTTACACAGCTAGTGTGATTCTGGATGGAAATGAACTTAGCTATTTTGGACAGGAAGGGATGACAGAAGTTCAGTGTGGCAAAGTAACTGTGCAGTTCCAGTGCTCTTCAGACAGTACCAATGGCACTGGGGTTCAGGGGGGGCAGATTCCAGAACTTATCTTTTATGCCTGAAAGAAGATGGGTTCCAGAACATGGAGAGTGCTGTTCTATGGTGTATATGTCTGGTCCAGCCCTGTTTGATACTTACCTTGCTGTCTGCAAATATGTGATCAGTACAGGTAATATGTTCCTGATTGCAGTGAACAGCTTAATGCTTGCTGTACTTTTGTAGCCTAAGTGTAAAATTCTTTTTACTGGGAGCTCCCAGGAACAAGCAAATGAGCAAATTATAAAAGTCAAGAGTTTCACAGCCTTACCACACATGAGATGGCCTTTTTTTGTGAAAGAAAGGAAATAGATGTTCTTCTCCATGCTGTTTCCCACCTACCCTTTTAACTTGCTACTTTCTCCTGTTCTTTTGATTTATTTATTTTTGTATCCTTCATGCCATAGGCTTTTCAAACATCTCACTGTTTGTTTTAACGGACACCACCTCACACTTCCACTGGAGGCTGATTTGGCAACAACACCACCAATTCACACAAAATCAGTTTTGCTAGAGAGACAAGTTTGGTCTTCCTGCATGTGCTAATCAGATGTTGGGAAGTTGTGTTAATTGAGATGGACCACTGGGATGAACTGGTGCATTGAGAATGTCTACAAAGGAAAGTAAGTCTCCTCAAGGAGCAAAGTGGGTTATGCACAGTGGATTCCTACTTTCTTCAACACCATTCTCCCAAGCTTCTCCTGAGACACAAAACAACCCCTGCTTGTCCAGCTAGTGCAGTGAAATGAATGGTGTTTTCACCATGGCAGTGCCTCAGTGACCCATTTCTTTTTAATAAAGCATTTCCCCATTTAATAAGCCTTTGTAGTCACCTTTTATGGGTCCAGTCCCTTTCCCACAATTTTCTGATCCGTAGAAAATGAGCAAATCCCTAGTGACTATTTTTTATTTTTCCAAAGGCAGTTGAAAACCTGAGTAAAATAATAATAATAATAGCAATTTTTGTAGTATTATATTACTTTCAATTGCTATGGATAGTTCACAAATTGACAAACTTGACAGATAAATGGATAGAAGCAAGAAGCAAGTAGGTTTCCAAGATTTCTCCATTTCTGGGTCAATATCCAAATAGTAGGTTGGACAAAATGCAGTTGTACTTAAATATTCACCCACATGTTTGCTTTTTAAAGATGCCCCAGATCTGTGATTTTTTAAAAAAGATGCCCAGATTTCTTGGCTTTCAGAATCCCCCTAACTACGTACTGTGTCTGGAATGAGATAGTAACTTGGCTGGCGTGGATGCTGTTTGTAGTTTTTCTTCTTAGAGCTGCTTTTTAGCACAGCTGTAAATGGTTGCTTTGAGTAGCATTCATTACCACACTACATAGAATGCCTGTTAAGACGCATCTCTAAAACATGTATATGTTCATTTTATAGGAAGTTTTGATTTTTGTGTGATTGTAATGAAATTGGTAACTGCCAACATTTTCTGAAAAGGGGACATTTG
This sequence comes from Podarcis raffonei, assembly GCF_027172205.1. Classification (NCBI taxonomy): domain Eukaryota; kingdom Metazoa; phylum Chordata; class Lepidosauria; order Squamata; family Lacertidae; genus Podarcis; species Podarcis raffonei. The sequence goes on along the minus strand of NC_070604.1, from coordinate 14,275,446 downwards.
TGACTTAGATTTCCCCCGTTTTAATTTGATCTTCATTCAGATCTGAAGTTCAGTTTTTCATTGACCAGAAGCATTTTTTTCCTCTCTTATTTTAAATTGGTTGTCAGGCTTCCTGTAGAACCATCTGTGTTCTTGGCAGGAAAGGGCTACAGGCTGGGTGGTAGTAAAAATGAAAGGAAATAAGCATAACTGAATGATACAGAGCAATTTCGTGTTCATGAAATAATAAAAGACACATTTTCAAGTAGGCAACACTTGCCTCTGCTTGAAAGTTGCTTACAGTGGTATTCCCAAGCTGATTTTCAATTCCCCTTGCTTTAAATTAAGGATATGATTTATTCAGTAAAGTAAGCATGAATGCTTCCTGCTATATTGTTTAAGGTGGGAGTGTACCTCCCCAACACTAAATCTACACACTGATATAACTATATAAATGTTTCTCCCACCTCTCCACCCACCAATATGGTACATTATCTGTTCATGTGCTTGCTCTGAATATTTTAACCTGCTGGAATCCTGGCTTCTGGTAGTCTTTTAAGTGCCATTAAGAATCTAAAATATGGTGGATTGGGCATGAGAAAATCCAGCCTTCAAATGCAGTGTTTTCTCAGATGTGTATAATATAAAGGAAAACACAGATGCTATTCTTAAAGGGAAAATGTTATTATTGCCTTTTTAATTATTTCAAATGGTATGATGTAAAACAGAAGCATATAAATGCTCTCATGTTGTATTGGGGTTGCTTCCTGATCAGATGTACCTGATGGTATCCCCAAGAACCATTGTGGCTGGCGCATTGGTCTTACACCCAGGGAGAACCAGGTAAAAGCCCTGCTCAGTCACAAAATTTCCCGGGTGCGCGTAGCCTAACTTTCCTCACACTGATGCTGTGAGGATGAAATTGGTGGCAGGGCATCGAGGAAGGGCAGGATAGAAATGAGAATGAATAATTTGTGCATAATGTGCTGGGAGAGGGGGAGGGGCTCCTGCAGATGCTTCCCCATGCTTTTTCATGAACCTCAAATAAGAGTCACAACGGAATTGCATGGTTTGAGCAAGTAGTGCTATTTCCCCTGCTAGCAATCCTATAAAAGCCAGTTTCCAGACTAGGGTCATGTGGGGTTTTTGATGCCCTGTGCCCTCTTGGCCTCTAGATGGCATATGTACACTGCTGCTTTTACTTAATGCCCCACTGAAACAGATGGCTGTCAAGAGGTCCAGAATGGTATACGAGTGTAGCACTTTATATTTCCCTTAAGCATGAATGTCTGGCCATTCACTTCCATGGGGGGAAGTAACTGGGTTTAGTTGGGTGTAGTGCTGCGGTGAAAGAGAGCTAGGTTAGGCGGCCCCTGATTTTGGAATGCATAGCTCAACCTTCTCTGAAAAGGGGTGTCTTTCTGTCCCCCTTCCCTTGTTTGTCAAAGTGACAGGCGCTTATTCAGTTTGAACCTGAAAGCAGAAGTATCATTTGAACTTCATCATATTTGCCTACCAATTGTGAGCAGTTCTTAAACCAGTTTGCAGTGGTAAATTACAATCCTTTTTTTTGATGGTACATTTCAGTGCACCATCTCCTTTACTGGTGTGCTGTCGGATACAAAAAATGCATGTCTTAAACCAATATAAAAATTAAGCGATATATTGGTTTACTCTTAAGATAAGGGAGGCATAGCTTGCTGCATAAAAGTTAGCATGTGTCTTCTGCAACTGAGTCACTTAAGCTGATCAAGAGGCCTGGACTTCCCCATGTGTTCCTTGAAAAAAGAGATGAGTTCAGAGTTTAAATAGTATTAAATTTGTCTTAGTATGGACAATATTTTAAAGCATATTTTGAAACTGATTTGCATTCAAGACACATACTGCAGAGGTGTTTAAAAATTATCTCTGCAACCATGAGAGCTAAATACTTTCACAGCTTTCACGAAAGCACCCTTCCCTGCTTTTAGATTATACGGGAGAGAACTAAGTTATGCTTCCAACATGATTGGGTGTTTGTATTCCGCATGGTGCACATTATTTTACGTGCCTCACAATGCACTCCTGTGCACGTCTACTCAGAAGTAAATCTCATTGAGTTCAGTGGGTCTTACTTCCAGATAAGCATGCACAGAATTACAGCTTAGGCAGTAGAATTTAAAGTGTGCATTGCACTACTTTCGGCAGTTTTCAGTTAAAATGCCTTTAAAATTACTATTAAACTTGGACCACTTCTAGTATGAATTATTTTTATTGTCAGCATCTGTACCATGCCTTTCTAAGGCATATTCAATGCAGCTTGTAATCAAAATAAAAAGAATGCACAACAAAAAGAACAAAAATATGAGGAAAATGGCAAAGCAATAAAAAGGACTAAAAACTATAGGATAATCTGGCAGGGGGAGGGTGAAAAATGAAGATATGCTGCAAAAGCTTGCTGTAATAAAATTGCCTTTGCTGCTCATCTAAAAGTGAGTAGCTATAGGGCCAGGAGCACCTCCTTGGGGAGGCTGCTCAGATGTATGACTGAGAAAAGTATAAATGGGATCAAAATGAAAAGTCAGAATGCTAATATATTGATAAGGAGGGAACACACAAAGAATGGGGAAGTCCACATTTTCCGAGTGCTGCAGAAGCTGAGTATTTCAGAGTTGGTTCTGTAGATAATACCAGAAAATTCAGCCAAATGAAATCTTCTACCTAAAGTGGCACTTTAACCATGCAACTAGAAATTTTATGAAGGAGGTTTTTGTACCTTTCAGAAGTGTCCACGTTTGATCTAGTTCCTGGTCAGTTGTTACTCTCCAGGGAGCAACCTGGTAAAGAGTCTTGCGTGTGCAAACCATCCCCAGATAGTAGTGTGTGGTACTGCATTTGGTTGAATGCAAGATCTCCACGGTGTTGTATTCAAAGTAGAACTAAGGCTGTTGTTCCATCAATGCAAACCTTTCTGCTTGCTTGACAGAGCTATCTCCCCTTCCTCAGCATGCCATTCTGAGGATTCTCCCAAACCCCTGGAGAAGATTTGGGGGGAGCACATTGGAAAGTCCCAATGCGCTAGCAGAAATTGTGGTCCTAAGGCTTCTGGTTACTTTCTTGAATGGGGCAAGGAGTTAGAGCACAGTAGATTGCATACAAGAGCCTCTAGGTTCAATCTCCAGCATCAGAAATGCACACACATACCATCTGAAACTAAAGCTGCTGCCAGTCCATGTATACTGTTAAGCTAGATGCACCAGTGGTCTGACTCTGTAGAAGACAGCTTCCTGTGGATAAGGAAACTTCTACGGAATTGAGTCCCCGCCCCCCCCCGCTGATTAACAAAAGTGCTTTTTGCCTGAGGACCTACGTCACTTTTAGAACGAATAGAAGAGAATGCCCAATGAAGTATGCCAAATAAAAAAACAATTACAGGGTCGTCATTCAGCATCTCTGAAATGCACAAATGGCTGTGTGTGGACTTTGCTGTTCTCTTACATGAACAAGGGTATGCAGTGAGGAATCTCTGTACATGCACAGAGGCACATCTCTGTGGATACAAGGTCCTTGCATGCAGGGGGACTATGCATTTGTCTCTTAAATACATAAAGTGCCCCACAACTGCTGCTATCTGTTAACATTAACACTAATTATATTATTGGCATTCATATTTAAATAGTGCTATTTAAAAGTATCTGCTGGTGATCATACCACCACTATCAATGAAAGGCTTTACCCAAATGGCATTGAGTCAATCCTGTTTTCTGTATCTACCCATGTTAGGTTGGATTCATTCTAATCAATGTATGTTGCCTTAAATGGTTTGTGGATTGAACTATAAGGCTGCCAGCATCAATCGACTGGAAGCAGGGGATGTCCGTAGAATTGTTTCCAAATGAGAGCTTTGTACCCTTAAATAGAAAGTCAATATCCTAAATGTATGAATTCCTGTATATTTTGGTTTATTCTTCTAAAGCACCAGACATATTTATCTGGAACAGAACAGAGCCTGAGATGTGAGAAAATATTATAGATGCTGTTTAAATTACGCCTAACATCTTGTTGCATGGCGAGCTAGAAGGGGGAAGGGAAGCTGTTAACTGGATTTGTGGTGTAATATACTTTAAGCATATCTGACATAGTATTTAAGTAAATGTTCTAATTTCTACAGTACTTATTTGCACTGATTTTTTTAAATGTTAAAACTCCGTTATTTCAAAGACAACTGCGTCTAGTTGTGCTTAGAGCAGTGCTTGACTATAGCAACCGATGGCATTATTTATGAAGGACAGATATATATATATAAATATGAAGTACCTCAAGTTGAATGTTATCGTACTGTATCTTTAATGTAACAGTGCAGAATTTTAGTAGACACATGAATGTGTATAATCACATTTAAAAGGCAAATAAAAATTGAACTGGTTCTTACACTGTTTCCTGGTGTGCTTCTGAAACCTTAATAAATTTGCAGTAATACTTGCTGGACTTTGGGCATCAGAAAGGCTTGATGTACCTGATAAGTTCTATCCTGAGGAAGAACAACAAATGGGTTGATCAGTATTTTGTTAAAATGCTAAAACCGAAGCAAAGGAGAAAGAAAGGAGTCGTGGGTTCGAACTCTTGAGAAACGTAAATACTACAAAAGGTGGAATTCAACTGGGCAAGATCCAACTTGAGTTGGGCCAATTTGGTTGGGAGCTGTACCTCAGTGGGAAGAACATGGGAAAGGTCCCAGGTTCAATTTTCTGCAGGTAGGGCTGAGAGAGAACCCTGTCCGAAACCCTGGAGAGCTTCTGCCAATCAGTGAAGACAATACTGAGCTAGATGGACCAATGGGCTGATTCAGTATAAGGCAGCCCCCTAGGTTCTGGGGCTTATTGCAGCCCGTGAACAGAAAGCTCTTCTACATGGGCTTGGTGGGTGGGCAATGATATTTTATCACTCCCAACCCCAGTGACAGTCCTACATGTGATGGTGTCATATGTCATAATGTGCTCTTCCAGGTTTAATCAACCTATTCAGTAGGTTTTAGAGGGGGTGAACAGACCACATGTGCTAGAGCAGGCATCTTCAACCTCGGCCCTCCAGATGTTTTTGGCCTACAACTCGCATGATCCCTAGCTAGCAGCACCAGTGGTCAGGGATGATGGGAATTGTAGTCTCAAAACAACTGGAGGGCCGAGGTTGAGGAAGCCTGTGCTAGAGGAACAATCTGTAGAGGTTGGAACGATGATCATGGCCACCAAGGTGTGAAGGAGGGGGGAATGCCTGTTGGCACATCTATTACTGAGACAACGAAACCATGCACACAGCGGCCAACTCTTTCCTGTCCTCACCCTTTCACAGAATACGAAGCTCAAGATAAAATGGAACTTTCTTTCCTCAACCGGCTTCTTGAGTGCAGATTATCTTTCCCTATTGATAGCAATAAACGATCAGAGATGCTTGCATACGACACAACAAAGAAACAACAATGTACAGTCATACCTCAGGTTACAGACGCTTCAGGTTGCATTTTTTCGGGTTATGGACCCGCCGAAAACCGGAAGTACCAGAACGGGTTACTTCCGGGTTTCTGCGCATGTGCAGAAGCGCCGAATCGCAACCCGCAGATGCGGCGCTGTAGGTTGAAAATGCTGCAGGTTGCGAACGTGCCTCCCGCACGGGTTACGTTCGCAACCCGAGCGTCCGCTGTACTAAAAATAGGAGCTGCCCAATTATTTTATCAGCAGGCTGCGCTATGGGAGTGAGAAAATCAGTGTGTTAAGCAGCATACAAATTGACAGCCAAAGGTGCATATTATTGGTTGCTAATTTTTGCTGGCGGGGGCAAAGGTTTGCATCAAAAGCTCTCCTTGCTACCTCTCTAGATGGCACAGAAAGAAAGCAACCCTCTTTTCAAGAAACGGGTGTCCTTAATCCAGTGTTGCCACTTGACTCCCAACAGGCCATAGTAGCTAGGAGCGCCTTTTACCACCTTTAGCTGGGATGCCAGACACAGCCATCTCTCAGAAGGGCTAACATAGCCACAGGGAACCATGTGTTGGTAACCTCAATACAGGACAGCTGCACTTTGTGGGGCTTCCCTTAAGGCTGGTTCAAAAGTTGCAACTAGCAAAGGATGCTGTGGCTAAGTTGTTGTGAATCAACTTACTACAGTAAACCAGGCCAGGTTTAAGGTTTCGTTGATGAGATATAAAGCTCTAAACAACTTAGGGCCAGGTTCCCCAAGGGAATGCCATTCCTCATATAGATCTACCCAGACATTATGATCTGCAAGTGAGCACCTTCGCCACTGCCAAACCACAGCTTGAACTGTTAGTGGATGCTGCTGTATCGTGTCTTATTAATTAACGTACCATTAATTTTATCTTTTTCATATATTGATATTAACACTATTTTAGATGGCTGTGGGCTGCCTTAATATTATTTGAATAAATATGATATAGAAATTATTTAAATAAATTCATAAATTAAGAAAGAGTTGTATTACATACTGCACAAATAGCGTCCTACTTGGTGTGCAGAAGGAATATACAGTCCTGTAATCTGAAATGGCACAATAGTAAATGGCACAGAGGAAAACTCTTGATTCTGCTGACTTGTGAGTACTGGCTCCAACTTTCGCACAAACTGAATTAAAGAATTAAGTGCTATCAAACCATAAGCCAGCAAAGTTACCGCAGGAGTCTTTCATCTGCTTTTACCTGCAAAGCTAGCGGTTGCTAGCAGGTAAAGCAGAATATGGCAGTTTTGTTTTTAATTTGCCTATTCCACCCGCACATTAGACTGTCTGCTTGGCTTCTGTAACAACATTTTCAAAAGAATCAGCTCAAAGTGAAGGTGAAATCTAGAAAGGTAAGAGTTATTCTGCTTGTAGGGTATGCTTGTGTTGAAAGAAATAGATTGCAGCAGCAGCTGCTTCAAACACCACCAGCAATATCTTTTAAAGTAACCCAGTTTGTGGGAGTATATTAATATTCATTTTGCTGCAAAATGTTTGGCCTTGTGAAAAAGCAGGAAATAAGCCCTGGACCTCATTTTAAACTTTATAGACCTAATTAGTGCCACTCTCAATATAGGCACCTTAAGATCAAGCTTGACTAAATTGATGCTTTTTATAGTGTAATCTGGGAATGTGGGCAGACAGCTTTAAATAAGTTCAATTTTACTTTGCTGCGCCTTGGGGGTTTTTTCATCTGACTCATGCCAACCACTAGGGTGCATATGTCCTAGATTGATACCCAGATAAATTTATCCATTTATTTTTGCATGTATAGCATGTTCTTTACTGGAAAACGCCCCCGGCTCTTCCTTCTGAGTTATCCAGCCATACTCTTCTGCTGTCTCCCGGGGACCCCTAATCTGGAATGTTGCCAGGTCATCAGTGTGGGAAGTAAGGCTCATCTGCCATCCGAATCAGTTTCTGAACACAGAATGAAGGAGTGGGCACTGTCTTGTCTTGTGTTTTGCCCTTTGGGGAGCAAATGTCTTGGGCTGGCCTGACTGGGCCTCAATGAGCAAAGAAGGATATTGTAAAATACCACATCCCTCCCAGATGTGAAGCAGTCATATGAGACCGAGGTGAATTTTAATGCTAGGAATGGTATATTCTACCCAGAGATCCAGAGAGGCCCAGGCCACTTGATGGCCCGAGCCATAAAGTAAAGGTAAAGGGACCCCTGACCATTAGGTCCAGTCGTGACTGACTCTGGGGTTGCGACACTCATCTTGCTTTATTGGCCGAGGGAGCTGGCGTACAGCTTCTGGGTCATGTGGCCAGCATCACTAAGCCACTTCTGGCAAACCAGAGCAGCGCATGGAAACGCCGTTTACCTTCCCGCCGGAGCGGTACCTATTTATCTACTTGCACTTTGACGTGCTTTCGAACTGCTAGGTTGGCAGGAGCAGGGACTGAGCAACAGGAGCTCACCCCGTCGCGGGGATTCAAACCGCCGACCTACTGATCAGCAAGTCCTAGGTTCTGTGGTTTAACCCACAGTGCCACCCATGTCCATACTTAAAATAAAAAATGATGACACATGGAAACAAAATAAGGCACAATCAATCAAAGAGTGGTTTGTTTATACAATCAGCTGGTCCGAAAGGACCGTGTTCATCATGGTCTAATCTTGTGCCATCAGGACAGATAATATTTTTGTTCGTAAATATTTTTTCAAATACGGCTTTTTACCAAATTGCACCTTTTGTTTGCTTAACTTTGCAGATCTAAGCTGATATATAAGGAGCAAATCTGATCAAGTGACGAAAGAAAAAGTAGTGTTGAAATTGTAGCCTCACTTTGAGCTTGTGGCCGTGGGCTAAATGGCTCACCTGGACCCCATTCTGATTGGCCCTGATTCTACTTCCCACGTGGCCACTGCATTTGAGTAAGGTGCACATGGATGGATGGATGTAATCTCTAACCAGCCAGAGTCCAGTCTGCAGCACACCTTTCAAAGCCAGATTCACAGAAATGAAACACCGAACGAAATACTGACGAGAGCATGACTTGATCAGGGAAAGGAACCTGTCGTAATTACACCTAGAGAACTCAAACTGATATCTAATAGGAAAAGATACCTTAGGGAACAATGCTGAAAAGGGATAGAAATGATGGATTAATAGGTTTTCTACATCACTAATTTTTATGTTCCAGTACAGAGAGTCAAGAGAATAGGGGAGATACACAGGGAGGGGGGCATGGCGCCATATGCTCAGGAGCTGATAAGGACACTTACATAAATAGAGAATTGGGACAGCCAAATAAAGCCCCCTATAAATAAGGTAACAAAGCACATCTCTGCTGTTTGTCATGCGGCTGGAAAAAGCGGGCAGGTGACACCTGCTCTTGTCGAGCTCCTGCTAAGACTCCCTAGTTAGTTAGAGAAGCAAATTACCTAAGGAAGGCCAGAATGAAAGGCTCTTTCGGAGGTTATTAGTGGGACTGGTCTCCTCAATGCAGCACTTGATTGGAGAAAGACAGAAAATTACAGGGCTTTGATTGTAGAGGGGAAGCTTTTAACTGCTTCCTGCTGTTCTGTCATTTGGTACTAGCCCCAAGTGGCCAAATTAAATTTGTGTCATGTTCCTCATTCCCTGACCACAAATCACTCTCTTGCAAGCTAGTGTTTTAAGAAGTGGGGGAAGTTTTCCACATGGTAGGAAGAAAAATTTTCCTTCTAAATGATTGAGTGGGGGTAGGGATCCCAATGACCACCTGTGATCTAGAGTAGGGTTCTTAAAAAACCAACCAACCTACTAGCAGTAATTTGTAACCATCGTTCCTTCAGCTAAATTCATAACTGCCCCCTGCCCTGCAATCTGTTTTGCTATGTGATCAAACAGAGCAGCGCGAGTGATTTCTGCGATTTTGGAGCAGCTTTTACCATTTCAGCTACTATTTCTGCAGAAAGGAAATTCTTTGGGAGCTTGACATTAGAGGCTTCTTTGTGTGCTGAGCATTCTGTGAGGTCATGTTGACTTGCTGGGCAATTTCACAGTTCCGACTAGAAGAAAAGAAACAAGAAGGAACAAATAGCCAATAAATCAAATCCCCTTTCATAGCTTTCTTCAGACTTGATTCACACAACAGTGTTTTTTCCTCAAATTAGGAGGTCATTTCCCCCAGTCATCCCCTGCTGGGTATCTTCCTGTTTTGTAGTCACCTCTACAAAAGATGGAGGATGTAATGATGTCACAGCTACCTGGATACACAACTGATTACTACCTTGTGAAGTAGTGGGGTGAGATTCTTCCACCAACCAGTGCAGATTAGAACTGCACACAAATCTCTCCATGAAAATTGAGGAGGAGGGAGAGAGCTGGCAATGGGTCAAAAAGTTTCACAAAACACCATTTGCTTACCTTTCCCTGCCATTGCAGTATCCTTTTCATGAGCATTGATTGTTTGGGGTTGCCTCAAGAAGATAACCAATCAGGGATCATATAGCTAACATGATGGTGCCACATGACCACAGAGCCATTCATATTTTGCTCTGTGATGATGTCTTGAAGCCAAATCAGAGTGACAGCTAGCAATTCTGCCATGTAGAAACATCTTTGAAACCAAATCAGAACGGTGAACAAACACCTTGGGCCCATTTTGCTACTTCGTACCAATTTGCTGAGTCAAATTGTAGTCCAAACTGGTGGGGTTGGGGAGAGTGGGTGTCTTGAAATAAGGTAGTGGGAAGCAAAGGTTTTGTAGGAAGGAGGTTCTAAGATACGGTAGGTAGTTTGCGGGCATGCCGGAAGCTGGAGCAAAGTTCCTAGAGGTGGCGCTTTGCAAGCAAGTCACAATCCATTCCCATGATATCTGGATGTGATAGCATGTGTTGCGCAGATGAGTATCCTTTGGTCTTCAGGCTGCATGCAGCACAATGGGATGGCAAAAAGGTGCCCCATCCACTTGGAACACTGTCTCTGCCCTCCTGCCCCCATCCTCCCTCCCTCTCTTTCTCTGGCTCCTCTGAGCCAGATGCTGGCTGAGCTACTTCCACCTTCTCTCTCTCTCTCTCTCTCTCTCTCTCTCTCTCTCTCTCTCTCTCACTCTCTCTCTCTCTCTCCCTTCTCCCATTCTCTCCCATTCTACTGCTTCTGGGCCTGGCAACTGCCATCTGGCATCCCTTTCTCCCAATCTGCTAATCCTCCACCACTGCTACCCTTGAGGGAGGAGCAGAAGCCCTTCTGCATTTGCCATGCCAGCGTCGGTGATCCCTCTGCTCACCTGCAGCCTGCCAGGTTGTCTCTTAAACTGTGTCCAGCTTTTCGCACGCTCCGCAAGCCAATGCCTTGCTGCTTCATCTGGGGTGCTGCCAACGTCCTTGTGCCTGCCTCCATGATACCATCTTCTTTTGGTGCCAGGCCACCTTGAGATGCCTGGCTGCAACCAGAAGCCCTGTGATAGCTGGGGTGCCTGCCTGCCAACCCTCTTCCCTTTTGCTGGCTCCTGCTGGCATTCCCTGAACATACATCCAGTGAAAAATAACTCTGGTGGTTACTTCAGGCTGTGCCTACCTTTCATTTGCCCCCCTCAGTGAGAGACTGTGCCCACAGATCATACGCTCCAACATTAATCTGATGAAAATAGGGATGTCCTATTCAATAATAGCGGGACGCGGGTGGCGCTGTGGGTAAAAGCCTCAGCGCCTAGGGCTTGCCGATCGAAAGGTCGGCGGTTCGAATCCCCACGGCAGGGTGCGCTCCCGTTGCTCGGTCCCAGCGCCTGCCAACCTAGCAGTTCGAAAGCACCCCCGGGTGCAAGTAGAAAAATAGGGACCGCTTACCAGCGGGAAGGTAAACGGCGTTTCCGTGTGCTGCGCTGGCTCGCCAGATGCAGCTTTGTCACGCTGGCCACGTGACCCGGAAGTGTCTCCGGACAGCGCTGGCCCCCGGCCTCTTAAGTGAGATGGGCGCACAACCCTAGAGTCTGTCAAGACTGGCCCGTACTGGCAGGGGTACCTTTACCTTTACCTTTTATTCAATAATAACAATTTATACCATGCGCATTTCACTGGGTTGCCCCAGCCACTCTGGGTGGCTTCCAACATATATAGAAATGCTAAAACATTAACCATTTTTTAAAAAAAACCTTCCCTATACAGGGCTGCCTTCAGATGTCTTCTAAAAGTTGTATAGTTACCGGTACTTATCTCCTTGGCTTGGGGTCACATAACTCCATACCCTCCAGCTTTTCTCCAATGAAAATAGGGACGTCCTAAGGAGAAGCGGGACATTCCAGAATCAAATCAGGAATTGAGATGGCTTTTGTAAATCTAGGACTGTCCCTGGAAAATAGGGACACTTGGAGGGTCTGCAGATTCTTATTTCTGCATATTTCCATCTGAGAGAGAGAGAGGGAGGGAGGAGAGGGAGAGAGAGAAGAAAGAAAGAAAGAAAGAAAGAAAGAAAGAAAGAAAGAAAGAAAGAAAGAAAAAGAAAGAAAGAAAGAAAGAAAGAGAATGCCTTCCATCAGTGGCCTACCTTTGGCCCATTTATCAGTGTTTCTCACATTTGGGTCCCCAGCTGTTGTTGGACTACAACTCCCATCATCCCTGACCACTGGTCCTGCTAGCTAGGAAAGATGGGAGTTGTAGGACCCAGCTGCAGACCCAAGTTTGAGAAACACTGACCCAGCTCATTAGCATCTATATCAGGGGGGCTGTCCGGGTGCTATTAGACCACGACTCCAATTCTCCTTGACCACTGCAGGAATTGATGGGAGCTGGAGGCCTCAAAAATACATAGAGGGCACATTACGTCTCACACCAGGTCTTGGGCACCACTTAAGATTAAATACAGGGTTGCTGCCCCTCTGGTCAGTTCTGTGGCCTACTGTTTTAGGCACAGTATCCTCAGTATGAGGGGATATATTTTCACTCCTCAAGGAACCTTTTAAGAGATATTTTCCCTCTTTGTGAGAGTAACACTGCCCTTCCTCAAGACCTTAATTCACCATGACCACAGAGGAGCTGCTATCATGACTCCGAAGGCTTCATCTACTAACCCCCTGGCCTTTCTCAGCTTCTACAGATCAAGCTACCTTGGCCTCAGGGGAATAAACTTGTCCCCTGAGAGACATGAATTCATTACACCGAGAGCAAAACCATGATTTCTATCCAGCAGGAAGATAATTGCCTACATGACACCCTGGCCCATGCACTGAATAGTCCTCACACCCCTGGTAGTTTTCTACCCACATCTTGTTATTGTTTATTGAGTTAACTTGCTTTGGAGAAGTAAAATCACAGAAGCCGTAGGGAGATGTCTGTCCGCTCCCCCCCCCCCCCGGTCTTACAGGCAGACACACACAAAGACACACACTTCCTTCTTCTTCTTCTCTGTGGTGGCTGCCGCATGAAGGACGGAGAGATGTGACAGTTTCTGCTGTTGTCTCATGCAACATTTTAACTGCCCTTAAGAAAACTACACTTCCTAGTGCTGGGCAGGCTGGGTGATATATCAATATATCACCCAAAACCGGTTTGAAGTCCACATCATGATAGCGGTTTCATATTTTTGACCTGGCAATATAATAATAATAGTAGTAGTAGTAGTAGTAGTAGTAGTAGTAGTAGTAGAAGAAATAATAATAATAATAATAATAATAATAATAATAATAATAATAATAATTTATTATTTATACCCTGCCCATCTGGCTGGGCTTCCCCAGCCACTCTGGGCGGCTTCCAAAAAAATATTAAAATACTGTAATACATCAAACATATATCATGAATCATGGTGTGTGTCTGCTAGGCAAAAATCACAAAGTGGGAAAATCTGTGAAGCCAGCTCAAGGCTTCTCTCGATTCCTGCAGCCCCTGTTAACTCTGCTGGCTCGGCTCTCCCTTGCCTCCTGCAAATCAGAAGAGCAAGTGCTGGCAAAAACCACGATGCAGGAAAAACTGTGAAGCCAGACAATGCCTCTACATGGCTCCATCTTTATATCAGACATCATGATATTATCGGTATATTGCAATGTTTAGGTGGTAATATCTCACGATGGTGATGAAAGCCAGATATCTCACAGCCCTAGTGCTGCGAGTGGGATGACAGAGAGAGAAGGAGGGGGGAAGAGTGAAAATGAAAGCTGAACCAGATGTTGGTGTTGTTGCTGCCTACTGTCAATAGGCAAACAAGTGGAGCTCTTCTCTAGCTTCTTTGGTTTTTAATGACTGATGTTTTAATGCACAGTGGTACCTCGGGTTATATACACTTCAGGTTACAGATGCTTCAGGTTACAGACTCCGCTAACGCAGAAATAGTACCTCGGGTTAAGAACTTTACTTCAGGATGAGAACAGAAATCATGCTCCGGTGGCACGGCAGCAGCAGGAGGCTCCATTAGCTAAAGTGGTGCTTCAGGTTAAGAACAGTTTCAGGTTACGAACGAACCTCTGGAACGAATTAAGTACTTAACCCGAGGTACCACTGTATTTTAAATCTTTTGTTGGTAAAGGTAAAGGTACCCCTGACCGTTAGGTCCAGTCGCGGACGACTCTGGGGTTGCGGCGCTCATCTCACTTTACTGGCTGAGGGAGCCGGCGTACAGCTTCTGGGTCATGTGGCCAATATGACCAAGCCACTTCTGGCGAACCAGAGCAGTGCACGGAAACACCATTTACCTTCCTGCCGGAGCAGGACCTATTGATCTACTTGCATTTTGACGTGCTTTCAAACTGTAGGTTGGCAGGAGCAGGGACCGAGCAACGGGAGCTCACCCCGTCGTGGGGATTCAAACTGCCAACCTTCTGATCAGCAAGCCCTAGGCTCTGTGGTTTAACTCACAGCGCCACCCATGTCCCTTTTGTTGGTATAAATAATCTATTATTATTATTATTATTATTATTATTATTATTATTATTACTACAGTGGAACCTCGGGTTAAGAACTTAATTTGTTCTGGAGGTCCGTTCTTAACCTGAAACTGTTCATAACCTGAGGTACCACTTTAGCTAATGGGGCCTCCCGCTGCTGCTGTGCCGCTGCTGTGCGATTTCTGTTCTCATCCTGAAGCAAAGTTCTTAACCTGAAGCACTATTTCTGGGTTAGCGGAGTCTGTAACCTGAAGCATCTGTAAACCAAGGTACCACTGTATTACTATTGGATTCAAATCAGGGTTGTAATACTCATCAAGTGCCACTAGGACCAACACCAATTCCTCCAGGATTCCTTCCACCACCAAAGCTCTTATCTCCCTGGAAACCATACGTGGGCATTGCTCTCACAATGGCTATTTCCATGACAGTGGAGACGACGAAAGCTTTCAGATCTTCTTTCATTGGAAAGCATAGCATCCTGGTTATTTATGCCCTGCCCAGCCATGAGTCTAAAGTGATTTTATGCACTCCTCAGGTGAAGCGGGGGTTGCCATGATGCATGAAAACCAGCTTGGGGGGGGTGGAGAAATGGCTCTGAGTTTCCTTTTCGCAGAAATATTTTTCCCCCTTATCCCTTCGCTCTGAGTGAACACAGTTTAATATGTTCTTACTACCTATTCCGTACCATTTCTACTCACCTCTGAGCTCCCTCCCAAAGCGGCTTCCCGATTCAAAACACAAAAATACGCCGAGAAGCAATGAGATAAAAAAACCAAATGCATCAATTAAATCATTAAAACAGCTGGGCCCATTTAAAAATGCATTGCCTCAGCAGGTGCTTAAAACAGATTAAGGATGCTGAGGAAAGAAAAAGAAGAAAAGTATTTGCTGCTCTAAGAACATATGAAGAGCCTGCTGCCTCAGGCCAATGGACCTTCTAGTCTAGAATCCTGTTCTCACAGTGGCAAGCCATACGCCTGTGGGAAGCCAGAAAGCAGAAGAGCACTCTTTCCTCCTGTGGTTTCCTCCTCTGGTATTCAGGAGCTTTGCTGCCTCCAGCTGTGGAGACAGAGCAACACCATTGTCTACCAGCTCCATCTGGTACACAGGCTGAGACCCTACCTGCCCACAGACTGTCTCGCCAGAGTGGTGCGTGCTCTGGTTATCTCCCGCATGGACTACTGCAAAGCGCTCTGTGTGGGGCTACCTTTGAAGGTGACCCGGAAACTACAACTAATCCAGAATGCGGCAGCCAGACTGGTGACTGGGAGTGGCCGCCGAGACCACATAACAATGGTGTTGAAAAGACCTACATTGGCTCCCGGTACGTTTCCAAGCACAATTCAAAGTGTTGGTACTGACCATCATTCAGCCCGGACATTGAGATCCAGCTCCGAGGGCCTTCTGGCAGTTCCCTCCCTGTGAGAAGTGAGGTTACAGGGAACCAGGCAGAGGGCCTTCTCGGTGGTGGCGCCTGCCCTGTGGAACGCCCTCCCATCAGATGCCAAGGAAATAAACAACTATCTGACTTTTAGAAGGCATCTGAAGGCAGCCCTGTTTAGGGAAGTTTCTAATGTTTGATGTTTTATTGTGTTTTTAATATTCTGTTGGGAGTCTCCTAGAGTGGTTGGAGACACCCAGCCAGATGGAAGGGGGAATAAATAATAAATGATGATGATGATGGCTGGTAGTCATTGATAGCCCTCTCCTCCATGAATTTGTCTAATCCTCTTTTAAAGCAGTAATAATAATAATAATAATAATAATAATAATAATAATAATTAATAATAAATTTTATTTATATCCCGCCCTCCCTAGCCGAAGCCGGGCTCAGGGCGGCTAACAACAATAAAATAGTACAACATTCTAAAATCATTCATTATAAAATTAATTCAAATAAAATTGATGGCAACCATTGAGATAGAGTTCTGTGAAGATTGCCAAAGGAGGGAGTCAGGCTGTACCCTGACCAAAGGCCTGGTGGAACAGCTCTGTCTTGCAGGCCCTGCGGAAAGATGTCAAGTCCCGCAGGGCCCTAGTCTCTTGTGACAGAGCGTTCCACCAGATCGGAGCCACAGCCGAAAAAGCCCTGGCTCTGGTTGAGGCCAGCCTAACCTCTCTGTGGCCTGGGACCTTGAAGATGTTTTTGTTTGAAGACCATAAGTTCCTCTGTGGGACATACCAGGAGAGGCAGTCCCGTAGGTACGAGGGTCCTATCCAGGTTGTTTTCCATCACTGCCTACTATGCCCTCTTAAAGATCAAAACTGAAGGACGCTAAGTAATCGTTTTCGGGTTTGAGCTCCACAGTCTGGATGCTGCTACTGAGAAGCTCTACTCTCCAAGACCACCTCTGAAGATGACATAACATTGGAGCAGGGTCTCCAACGTTGAACACAGAAAGCAACCAGGTTCATGTGAGAGCAGGCGGTCCTTCAGCTGACCACGCCCCAAACTTTTTAGGGGTTCATGTGTAATAACCAAGACTTTGGACTGGAAGTTAGCACAAATGAAAAAGAACTGGTGTGTTATGTTCTGAGAAGGGAACTCTGGAACTACACTGACTGCTGCATTTTGCACCAGTTGGAGTTTCTTCAAGGCAACCCCTTTCAGTAGTCCAAATTGGCTCATGTTTGGCCCATCGCTCTGCCCTGTTTCGGTCATTCTGCTGCATATCTGTCATCCCAGTGGTTTATCTGAGCTCCCCTCAGCCTAGAAGAGGCATTCTACCAAATCGTACAGCTCCTCAATTACACTCTCAATGGAGCAAATTAGTGGTAATGAAAATCAGGATGAAAATGCTTAGGGATGGAAAGTCCATCAAAACAACTCTGTAATCTTCCTTCTGCGTCTGCTGCGATATAATGAGTATCTTGCCAGAAAGTAAATATAAAATATGAAGAATCCCCCCCAGCATGTAAGATTCTACTTTTAAAGAGTGTCCATTTAAATAACATGAACACACACACACACACACACACACACACACACACAAACAGAGAGAGAAAGAGTGAACAGAATCTCTTTAGGCTTGTATTTCCTCAGTTTTTTATTCTCTCTTTTTCTCCTGAGGGAAGTCACTGGGGAAGCAATTTGTTTCTTTTTAACTAAGACAGGAACCTTTGAAGTCATGGAGTCTTCTGCCTCACCAAGTACCCCATTTAATTTCTCAGGGTGGGGCAGTGTAGGGGGTGGGGGTTTGATGTCAAATCGAAGCTTTCCTGAGCTGTTAACTACTTGCAAGACTCTTACATTATTTACAGCTCTGGCAAAGCAATTTCCCTAGTCAGCAGACAGGCTATCTACAAAGCACACTCCTTGGATATCAGTTAGTCTTCAGCACTGAATGAGTTGCTAATGATAATGCACATGGGATTCTGTGAGGAGAAGGAACCTTTAAAGATCTTTAGAAATAACCTGAGTGACCCACTTTCTGTGTCAGTGCTGGATTTAGGGCAGTGCAGGCAGTTCCACCCCTCCCCATGGATGCCGAACCAAGGGGGTGCAAAATTTAGAAGATCTGTAACTGAGAAGATCCATTTGGGGCACCAAATTTTGGCCTCGCACAGGGCACCATATTGCAACAGATTGCAACAGATTGCCAAAGTCCGCCCCTGTTCTGTACCAGATTTGTAGCATACATTCAAAGCACATTCAGTGTGCATGACTTTCACCAAACAATCCTGAGAAATGTGGTTTCCCTCTTGCAAAGCTAAAATTCTGAGCATCCTGAACGTACTTCGGTTCCCAAGACTCTTTGTGAGAAGCTACATGCTTTCAAAGTACATCGGATGAGCTTTAAATACATGGTGTGGACCTGAAATAGGTTTTCTTGCTTTCCCCATCAGAGTGCAAAGCCATTGATGCCGTTGTCCTTTGTAAATTATCTCATAAAATTAAAATACATGTTTCCATGTTGTGCCGACGTAATCAAAGCTTATTTCACAGATACAATACAGCTCTTACATAGGTGAGCTGCACACCAGTATCGGGTAGCAGGGAGAGGCGTTGGTGCTTACCTGATCTGCTGTCACTGGCATCACTGCGCTTACCAGGAGTGAGAGGCAGAGGGGAGGTTGGTTCTCAAGACCAGGAGGTGGGGAGATGGCCTCCCTTTGGGGCAGAGATGCCTCTGGTAGCTTCCAGATTGGATTACTGCAATGCTCTCTATGTGAAGATAACCTGAAGACAACTGAGAAACTTCCACTGGTCCAAAATGTATCAGCTGATGTTTCCTTTAGAACACATCTCTCTCTGGTTTTGCAACAGCTGTGCTGGTTGCCAGTTCATTTCTATGCCCAATTTAAGGTGCTCATTCTAGGGTTTCCAGGCCTAAACTACTTAGGCCCCAAATCTCTGAGCATCTGCCACCTTCTCTACAGACCCTCGCAGGTGTTAAGATCAGAACTTGCTAGTTCTGCCATCCTCAGAGGTACAGGGGTGCATAGGAGCCAACTTCTAGGGGCCGAGGTTCCTTTAGACCCCCCAGTGAAATATTTGAGGGGGCCACAGCCCCCCAAAGTTGGTTGGCATTCCCATTCAAATGGTGGGCACGTGCCGTGTCTTGTGATCGATTATACAGGGCGGGGCTTACTTGACCCTACCCAATAGTTAATTCAAGTTGGCACCCCTGCAGGGGTGTGGCCTGGGAGAGGACATTATCTGTCAGAGCCCCTAAATTGTAGAATCTGGCACCATCATTGTTGTTGTTGTTGTTGTTGCTGTTGCAAAAAGGGGTTGAGAGGAACTGCCAAATTCGTGGCAGATGCAAGATATGAACCAAAAACTCTCTGACTCACAGCCTGGCATCTTAGCTGCAACGAAACAAGAGCTAATGTAATGTTTGTCCCCAAATAATTTCGGCTGGATCTTAAGCTTCCTCCCGCTGGCAGTAGCATCTCCTGAGGGGAGTTCCATCCAGAATCTCCCCACCAAATGAAAGCAGGGAAGAGGCAATTTTGGCCAACTTCCCTTTCCACTTGCAGTCTCCAGAGCTGCCTCCCACACTGTTCCAGAAGGTCCCCCAAACCCCCGGAGCAGATTTTCAGGGACATAGAGGAAGGGAGGAATTGATGGAAATCACATCCTCCCCTATTCAACTGGCAACATTGAGCAGAACATTTCTGCGCAGGAAGGAGTCCTTCCTTGTTTGGTACCAGAGGCAAAGTCTAGATCTAATCCTTTATTTTCTAATTTTGGGGAAAGTTGGATACTTCTAATAACTATTATGTCTTTTATTTGGAAACTTCCTGATGCTTCCAGCTTGTTGTCTCTTGTTTGATAATAAAAAGTCCATTTAGAGCTGTGGCAAAGAACACAATATATACAATGGCAAAAAAAGGAATTTGTAGAAGTTGCAACTTCTCTGTCTGAAAGTTTTGAAGGTTGGAACTTGCCTGAAATCTATAAAATCAATTGGCTATCTGTAAAATAACTTGCAGGTAAAGCAGCAGGAAGGATAAGCAAAGAAAGGCGTCTGATACCTTCTATTTTCTTCCTCTCAGAACTGCCGCACAACCAATCAAAGCAGTCAGCATAACTCAGCAGGGTGAATTTAAACTTTTGACTTCTATTCTTACTTTGCAAAAGGAAGGGAGAGTGGGAAAAATGACATTTGTTATGAAAGGAACAAAAACGGTGCAATATTTTGTGCCTGGGATATTTATTCAAAGTCAGCGAAACATTTTGCTCACAAAAGGACATAGCACCTACCCGCCCGAAGGATTTCCGAATTTACAATTGACCAGTTTCCTGTCTTTCAAAGCTAGCTTCATGTACGTGAGCAGAGTGTGCCGAACGCCCTCAGAACTTTTAGGAGCCTGGTGCTTTCACGCTTGTTCTCACCCTAATAAATCAAAACTTTCAGGCCTGCACTCCCCGGTAAAAACTACTTTGGTTAAGGGAAGGTTGCTGTTTATGCATTTTTACAGCCATGAATCTTCTGGCTGGTATTCCTGCTGACTATAATGCCTCACAGCCATTCTGTAATTGCGAGTAAAAATGCCACTCATTTGCCAAATTACTTAACTAGAAAGGTTTGCTTACAGAAAGAACTGAGGAGAAGGGAGGGAGAGGACGGAGGGGAAGATTTTAAAAGGCTGCTTGCAGAAATTATACCACAGCAGCGGAGAAGTCTGCATAGCTGTCAAGTGTCCCTTATTTGAAGGGACAGTCCCTTATTCCAGCGCCATGCCCCACTGCTGTCCCTTATTGATAGATGTCCCTTAAATGTCCCTTAAATGATGTGCCTCAAATTTCAAAGGAAGCAGCTCCTCTCCCTCCCTCACTGCCGGCCAAGGAGGAGGGAGGCTCCAACTGTGTTGCTTGGCTGTGTTGCTCACCCAATAAGAAGTCTAAGAATGACTGGGGGGTGGAGCTTGCATGCCTTGTGTGTGGCTAGTTAATGCAAGCTGAGGGGTTTTTGAATGCTGGACGCCATTTTGTTGCATGTGCTGCTGCAAACTTTGCAGTGCAAAGCCAGGCCGGGGAGCCATCTTAAGTTGAGGCTGCATAGGCCTTGTGGTGCATGTGATTCAGATTTTATTCAGTTGAACCTCTGGTTACAAAGTTGGTTGGACAGTGTTCTCGAAGCTACCAGCATGAGTTTGACCAGACTGAAGGAGGACAGGAAGACTGGAGTGCCTGGAACAGGTGAGGCTGCAGGTCCCTTATTTTGGCTGCTGGTCCCTTATTTTCAAGGCTGCTGGTCCCTTATTTTCAAATCTGTAAGTTCACAGCTATGGAAGTCTGGTCACCTTAAGGATTTGTCTTTCTCTGAGAATAACCCAGCAACAAATAAGTCCCAGCAAAGGAAGAATGGATACAAAAACTTAGGGAATATGCAGAAATGGTGAAACCTACCGAAAGAGTAAAAAAATCAAGACAACAAACTTTTTATAAAAGAATGGAAATGTTTTATTGAATATATACAGATAAATTGTAAACAGATAAGAACATTGGCAGGATTATTGTAATAACCTGCAGTTTGATAAGAGTATATATTTAAAGTAGATGACTAAATGAGCAAATTCAGTTAATTTGGATATACAGAATAAATTTAAGGAACCACAGAAAGAGGGGGAAGGAAGTCAAGTTTTGAAACGTTAAAATGATTGTAAAATTAGTGAAATGTATAAACCTGAAAATTATATTAACCATATTGCAAACACTTTAATTAACTATATGGAAACTTAATTCAGCATGCAGCCCCCAGGTTCTGGCCGGCCTTCCCCAGCCACTCTGGGCAGCTTCCAACATAATATAAAAAACACGATAAAACACCTAACATTAAAAACTTCCCTAAACAGGGCTGCCTCCAGATGTCTTCTAAAAGTCAGATAGTTGTTTATTTCCTTGATATCTGATGGGAAGGCGTTCCACAGGGTGGGCGCCACCACCAAGAAGGCCCTCTGCCTGATTCCATGTAACCTCACTTCTCATAGGGAGGGAACCATCAGAAGACCCTCGGAGCTGGACCTCAGTGTCTGGCTGAACAACGGGGGTGGAGACACTCCTTCAGGTATACTGGGCTGAGGCCGTTTAGGGCTTTAATGATCAGCACTAACACTTTGAAATGTGTTTGGAAACGTACTGGGAGCCAATGTAGGTCTTTCAGAACCAGTGTTATATGGTCTCGGCGAGGTGAGTTCTTGTATATGAAGGGTTTTAGCACCATAAATATGATAATCTTCACAGACCAGGGGTCAGCAACTTAAGGTCCATGGGTCACAAGCAGCCCATGGGGGTCGTTTAACCAGTCCAGGGACCCCTGCCACCCACTCAGTCGGCCCCCGTGCGCCGCATTAAACTGGCACGAAGCAGAGCAGGGACCGCCTTCCGTGACGCTAGCCAGCTTCTCATTGGCTGCAGGAAGGTCCTGCAGCCAATGGGAAGCTGTGCACGCCTCCTCTGCGCTGGGAGGAGCCCTGGAAATAGCCTTTGCGCGTGCGTGTGCACACACACTCTGGCCCACCGCAGTGTCTGCAGGACTGTGAATCGGCCCAAGCCACAAAAACTTTGCTGACCCCTGTCATAGGATAACTTTTTTAAATAAGTAAAGAAAGAAAGAAATAAGCTCCACCCACCTGCCTTGAAATGGATGCCAGTGCTAACCCATTCTTGTCTCTGTCACAGGCTCCCTTTGTTACCTTGAGACAGGTATTTAGTTGCGCTGCCTACTCCATTTGTAAAGTAGAGACAATAAAATTCATTTCTTCCTTATTGGGGTGCACGCTGAAGATAAACAAACTTATAAATGGAGGCACTGTTGCCATGGTGATTTGGGGGCAAAAAAGGCTTAGAGAAAAATCCCCGGGAAATGCATTGGCCTGTCAGAACAATATAATATTTGAGTGTAGGCCCAATTTTATAGCAAGATTCAGGACTTAATCAATAAGGCACTAGCAGGAAAATAAAAAAGGGGGGCAAGTGGAGAGAGAAAAATATTACAGAACGTGGAGACACTTTTATTCTTAGGAAGTAACTGGTTATTAAATGGAATCAGGGAAAGTTATTTCTAACTTGAGCGTGACAAGCTTATGGGCTTGATTGATTACAGTACGCCAAGGGCCTTTATTAAACCAGAATGTCTTGAATTCACTTTCTGTGCTGGAAGTTCCAAAATGTGTTTAGGGTAAGTACCCACATCTCGGGTTTAGACCCTGTTCATCCATCAAAGCACCCAATAATGCTCTCTCTACTCAGTCAGCTAGGTTTTCCTTTTATCATCATTACCGACTCTCTCCTCTGTATACTTGCCATCTACTATCATTTCTGTCTTACTTATATACTTTCAGCCATCTTCACTGCATTGCCCCCATTAGCTCCCCGCAAAGCCGCCATCCTTTCCCCATCCTGCTCATTTGGAGTTTTAACACCCAGGGTTTGGGCACCTGCAGTAATTTTCTGAAATAAGAGTAAAAGAAAAATCTCTGCAGCTAAAAACAGAGGGAAGTTCATTCAATACTAATTGTGCCCTACTGCAAGTTACAATTATTTCAGTGGGACTCAGTTGCATTTAACTAGAGGCAGGGCTGTAGCCATCATATTTCTCATCAAGTTGCAGGGTGCTTCAGAGAAAACTTTTTATATGAGCACATATTCCATCCATGCATATTTGACCATTTTATACATTGGACATGGAGAACAAACTTTTAATCTACTCCTGCAAGGCAGAGGACAGGGATGGAGGATCAATGCAATTGTGTTTGCATTTTAATGAAAAATTCCCTAATTCTTGAACCAAACACAGCTATCCTTCAAAATCTGCAGTAAGTTGGATCTTGTGATGTAGTTCTCCATCCAAAATGCCTATGACAAATATCAGTGAAAATAACGTGGAGAATTGCTTGCAAAATGTTTGCAAAAGTTAAAACTGCATTTCAAGATGTATTAGGAGAATTTGCAATGTTGATACATTCCCAACAAGGTGATGATGATGATGATGATTAGTATTATTATTTTAAAAAGAACAGAAATTGCTGCAGAAATGTGGAAAACTGAATTTAAGACTGGAGAAATGAGAAACGTCGAGAACTGAAATCAACAGTTTCATTCATCCCAAGCAGAGGGCAATGCAAAGTCTTCTTACCAGAACATTTTTCTTTGTCAACAGAACAATGGCCGGCACAGATACCACTGGTGGTAGCTTCCACCCACTGCCATTTGGGTGGGTTCATTGAGGTACTCCTTGCTGGTGCGGTTCCCCCCCTCAGCAGTGAAGGTTCCCCAGCACTGCTAGATGGCAAACCCAGTCAGGGATGAGCAGAATAATATTTCAGCTTCATCCAATACTCCCAGAACAGCAGATTGGGCATTTGGATTACCTGGCAAGTAAAGTTATGATGAACAAAGCTGCCTGAGTCAATATATTGTAGGACCAACTCCCTAGCCACACAGTTTCACATAAATGCTTTCAAATTTGGATGTTTTGATCATTAAACAACACAATGCAACCAGCTCATGCCAGGGAACAGGGTCATTAAATTGATATGCAGCTGAACTACTCAATGCCGTTTGTCTAATTTTTGGAGATACACAATTTCTTTTAATAACTCTTTAAATCTCCCCTGATTCATGCCTTCCCCAATAATAATCTTCCTCACCAAGACTTATTGGGAACTGATTTGTGGGTCTGCTTCGCTTAAGAGAGAAAAGCAAAGCTACTTCCCATGATATGAAAGGTTTGAGTCCCTGAAGCTTTATATAGCCACTGCAGAACCTTTCATGCTTGAAACAATGATGAAAAATGAATGTCAGCTATGAAATCAAATTACATAAATCTTTTGCTTCTTTATATTTAGAAAATACAACCCCACACCCACCACACACAATTTGTCCTGCCACAAATGCACACATCAGGGCTATGCTGCATGACAAATGTGTGAGGTTGATCTATTTATAGTTCTTGCAACAGCAACACTGCCAGTACAGTTCTGAAGCGACTGCTGCATTGGTTTTATTTTGCAACATTTTAAGATGCTGACTCTGAAGTCCTAAATGCCCTGGGCCATAATTTAGGGGGCACATAGAATCACAGAATCACAGAATTGGAAGGAACCCTCACCAAAGATGATGGCCATCCCAGCTAGACATGATTGGAAAACAAGAGAGAGATATACCTAGAGACTTCATCCAGAGATGTCACAGAGAAGATGGAGAAAGTTTTCTTTTCCTTGCTTCTTTTGTATCTTATATTGCAGGAATGTCCAACTTCCAAGAGACTGCGATCTACTCCCACTAAAAAAAATGTGACAGTGATCAAGTTGTTGAGCTTTGAGTTGGGGATCAAGGTTCACGCGATTGGCCAGGGAGACCCCACGATTGGCCAGTAGATCGCGATCAACCTCTTGGACATCCCTGTTATATTGTATTTCATTGCCTTATGATTTGCATTTCATTGAATGTTGCATTCCCCCCATTATAACTGGACATGTCACAGGCCTCCTGAATGAAGAGTTTGGGAACTCCTGTCCTATGTACCATCATCATCACCGTCGTCGTCGTCGTCGTCAGAACTCTGGTTGAAGACATTCTTTTCAGTGCCATAAATATTCAATTCACTCAAG
The DNA here is from genome assembly GCF_027172205.1 of Podarcis raffonei. Taxonomy (NCBI): domain Eukaryota; kingdom Metazoa; phylum Chordata; class Lepidosauria; order Squamata; family Lacertidae; genus Podarcis; species Podarcis raffonei. The sequence goes on along the minus strand of NC_070604.1, from coordinate 14,250,102 downwards.
CACATTTTTTTAAAAAACCAACAACCTTACTGGAGCTCAAACAAAGTCAGATTTTCATTTTGAGAAATCCTTGGTTCAATGGGAGGTCACAGGAGCAACATCCTCCCTATTCAAACAATAAAACAGCCTATAACCCTCTTGGGAGTTACTGCAAATATCATTCAAATGACAGGCGGTAAAAACTTGTTTCCTTTAAGATACAGGCACCTGACAACTGATCTTTGAAAGCTTTAAGAGAATTAGAGCCCCCATTCACAGGTCTGCCAGCTACTTAGTTGCTTTGCTGTATCTCTGCATGGTGTTTTAATCTATGTACTTATATAGGTTGTGTTAATTTGAGCATCATTAACATATATATCTGAAATAACTGGTATGCCAAACATGTACATGACTTTCTTTGGGATTATGTTAATTCTCAAAGGCAACTAATCCATGATTAGTGACAGCGGTGTAATTTAAATTAAGATTCACCCTCCACTCCCCCTTTCCTCCATCAGCCAGTACCTTTCGAACAAAAGAATACAATCAAGAAATAGGCTGGTCCACTCCAAAGATATCTTAAGGCTATGGTGCATAATTCATTTTAAACAAATAGGGGGGGAAAATCAGTTTGATAGTACTCTCATATCAGGTGCGCTTGGTTTAAGAATGTGTTATGGGCAATTTACAAAGCCAAGAAAATAAAGGAAGAAGCCCAAAATATACACCAGTAATTGGAATTGTTTGGGTCAAATATCTGAGTTGCAAGGTCTCATGTGACTAAATTGTTCCACAAGATAGTTATAAACCCTTTCTTTCTTTCTTTCTTTCTTTCTTTCTTTCTTTCTCTCTCTCTCTCTCTCTCTCTCTTTCTTTCTTTCTTTCTCACAGATCTCATAAATATCATAGCTGGTTGTTGGAGGATTTTGAAGCAGAATAGGCCCCCCGCAAATGAAAATGTTTTTCTTTGGGCTCAGCTAGACATCCCCCACAACCCCCACTCCCAGGACCGATATGGATTCTTATAATGATAAGTGAAGATCACATTCTACTGAACACGCACATGTACATGAGAAAATTACTTTAAAACCATAAAGCACATTGCTGCTTATCCAGGGAGAATAAAAATCCGTAAATCTGTCTGCTGCTTGAGCCAGGTGCCTTCAAATTACGTTTAAAGATCAACAGCTTCCAGACATTGCACAATGCCTGGAGCCTATTACCTGATAGTTAGGAGTAGAGGGGCAAGTATTCATCATATTCACCCCAGGTGCCCCTTTCTCCTGCCTCTCAACCATGCAATAGGTGACCGCACTGCTGACAGTGGCTTAGAATGAGGAGAGGCTCCCTATCCCAGACATGTAAGCTCTTGCACAGCATTGCTGATTTCCTGTGTGAACAGTGCATCCCAACCACTTGAGGAACCTGTCTCCATGTCCAAAGGGCTTGTATAAACCATTCCCATTGCCTTTTAATATTAGTGAAATATACTCGGAGTCGAGAGTGGATTTCATGCTCTTTATTCAGCTCATAGTGGTGAGGAGGAATTGAAGTTCCCCCAGAATGTCTGCGTTATATACATTATTTACACAATGGGCCCCACGTGATTGGCTGATTCTGGAATTGTCCTGTAGGCCAATCAGGTTGCGGATTCACTTCTACCTGGAGCTGGATTGGGTGGCTCCTGTGGACCAATCAGACTGCTGCATTCTGGGTCCTATTGTTCTAGGACCAATCAGACTGCTGCATTTTGGATCCTATTCGTCTCAGTACATAACAATTAGCCACTGGCCCAATCATAGCATTACGATGCCCCTAGCTGCTCTTCTAACACTTCTGTTTTACGACACAGTGCGGGGAGCTCCCTCACTGCTTGTTTCATTTTAAAATGGGTGCCTCTGCAGCTGGAGACGAGAAATGCATCTTCAGCACAGGGGAGGCAAAAGGTCTGAAGTATTACATTGAGAAGGAATTGCTGCACACACTTCCTTTCTTTCAAAAGAAAGGATACTTCCACACATCCACCCCCATTCCTGCCTCTTTGAAAGATGACAAAGATCATTTCTGATCTGAACAGACCTCTGCTAAGGGTGAACGGAATGATATTCAGATTTATTTTTTTGTGCTAGAAACTTCCTTGGAAGCGAGGCGTTGAAAGCCCTTACAAACCTTAATCCCAACTTTCCCCATTTCTTTCACTTCCCTTTTCTTCTTTAGTGGACATCTCCTCCCCCCCATTCTCCAGGTGATCTCTGGCAATCAGGGATCACACACTGGATATGATGACATCATGATTCTGTGCAGCCAATCAACTGTTTGTTGGCATAACAAATTGCAGATTGACTCTGTTTGGTTAGCACAAAAGCAATGCTTCCTATACAGGCCATATGTTTAATCCTAGCCAATCAGTGTATGCACACACAACAACAATTTTCCCAAAATGCCCCCTTCTCAACTCAGCCCTATACAAATGTACAGCAGCCCACCACAGCATAGACCTTTAGAAGAATAAAGCACTACACATGCAACATCAGTGCTGATGACTGGTGTCCAATAGTTTGTCATTACTTTTTAATTTTATTGGGTTTTTTGTGCCTATCTTTCATGGAAATAAAGCAATATTAAGCTACCTGCCAGACAGTGACGTGCTTAACCTCAGCATCGTTACCTCATCTTTAAATATATTTAATTGCTTGTATTGGTAATTTGAATATTTCTTGTCAACTGTTTAGAGGTTTTATTACAGTCAAATGGTACATAAATGTTGTTAAATAAAATTAAATTTAATAAATCATATGACCTGGGTGTCCAGTTAAAGCACTTTTCAATATAGTTTTTTCTCTCCTTTCTATTTGTGCGTTTATATAAGTTAGAGGTATTTATTTTTCAGAAAGTAAAAAAAACAAAAAAACCATTAATGTGTTAAATTTAAATTAAGTGAGCTCCTTCTCACAAAATCGCTTTCTCAATTACCTCAATGGACCAGACAGCTCCATCCATTCATTAAAGTGAGTGTGCAGGCTTCCCCAATATATACATTGCCAAAAGCATTTAATGAGGTTCTGTGGCAGAGATGAAGATATTTTCTGTTAAGCGTTTCAACAAGGCTGAGGGAAATGTAAATAGGATTGAAACATTTATCAGTACTAATCCTATTGGTCGCTAAAGAGCAGCAAAGTTATTCATCATTCCCCAAGATCTGCAATGGAAATAAGGAATGCATTTCAACCACTTCAACATCATTCTTAGTCCAGAATGTTTCCCTAGCTTCTCTATTTTAACTCTGAACATCGAGTTAAGCACATGTCATTTTTTTTTAGGGAAAAAACCCTTCCTGCTTTTTTGCTTGAAAATCCTGCTAGGGTCTCTTAAGCTCAGAGACTTGTCATTTCAGTCTCGTTCACTTTTATTACATCCTGCCAGCTATGTCCAGATAAACTATAATGAAGGCTGCTGCTACCATTATAAGCCTCATCTTCTCTATCAACAAGCCTTCGGTACCATGGCCATTACGGGGAGCCTCAAAATTTGATCCACCATTGATGATAGGAAAGTTTAATTTGTGCTTGCCAGGCTGCAGAACTGATCTCTAAATGGCACATCACACAGGCTGTTATTTTGTCTCTTGGTGGATAGTTCCGAACTCCCTTTCCTCCCCGTCGGCATGAAGGTCATTCCCTTGAAGCAGAAATTAAACTTTAAGGAGAAATATAGAACCATAACAAACAGCCACAGGAATTTTTGGGTATCTATTCAGTTTCATGTCATTTGACAAGACGTCGTCTTGCCTGTGTAGAACCCCAAAGGATCAGTCCCTCCTGTGTACAGATGTACCTGCTTCAAAGGGTTATTATAAGTTCTAAATGTTTCGTTCTGATATTCATCTTGCTTTATACTTTGTAAACCTTCCCTGTATGTTTTCAATGAACGCCTGCCTCCTTCACAAATCAACAGGAGAGCAAATGGTTGGGCCACTACCAGACCATCTTGGATTTACTTGTACCTGTCAGCTGATGTTACATGACATTATCTCGAATCATAGATTCACATAGTTGGAACGGAATCATCTAGTTGAACCCCCTGCAATACAGGAATATGCAGCTGTCCATTATGGGGATCGAATCTGCAACCTTGGCATTATCAGCACCACACTCTAACCAACTAAGTTATCCAGGCTGATGTTCAGGCAATGATGGGAAAATCTAGTGTGTCATGGGACTGGTTTCATTTGTCTTGGGGCTGATGGACCCACACATAGCTGCTCTGTTATGCCCACTAGTGTGGAGGGAGCAAAGCAGAATGTACAGACACACAAAATTGCAATATTCCTGATGATGTGTAAAGCCAACTGAAATTGCACTTGTAACTTACAAGACAAGAGCAAGTATTGCGTAGTGTTAGAAACTACTTGTCTAGAAGCAGCTTGCTATTGTTGTTGTTGTTGTTGTTAATAATAATAATAATTTATATCCCGCCCTCCCTGGCCAAACTGGGCTCAGGGCAGCTAACATCAAAATATATAATACATTAAAACATAAAATCCAGCAATCGACTGAAATACAGCTTAAAATCAGATTAAAATCAGAATAAATCAGATGGCTTATTTGTATAAGCCAGTGAGAAGAGTTAGAGAGGCCACTTATATGCAAGGTCTTGTAAAAAGAGGGGGGGTCAGACTGAACTCCGACCAAAGGCGTGGCAGAACAGCTCTGTCTTGCAGGCCCTGCAGAAATCTGTCAAGTCTCACAGGGCCCTGGTCTCTTGCGACAGAGCGTTCCACCAGACTAGGGCAGGGCCAATCTCCTTGAGGCCCAGGGCCTCCAAGATGTTATTGTTTGCGGACCATAAGGTCCTCCGCGGGGCATGCCAGGAGAGGCAGTCCCATAGGTTTGCAGGAACTGAGACCAAACAACGGGAGCTCACCCCGTCGCGGGATTTGAACCACTGACCTTCTGATTGGCAAGCCCTAGGCTCAGTGGTTTGGACCATAGCGCCACCCACGTCCCTATGTATAAGACGACCCCTATTTTTTTTAACCCAAAATTAAGAAATTAAGTTGTTTAGCTTTTTTGGGGGAAGTGACTTCTGCCAATCGCTCACCCACCTGCCCGCCACTGCCGATCACTTGCCACTGCCACCGCCGATCGTACACCTCGCTGCAGCCACCAATTGTTTTCCTGCTCGCCGCCCCCAACAGCACGCCCGCCCACTTGCTTCAGCTGCCAATTGCCTGCCCGCCTCGCCACAGCCGCCAATCGCCTGCCCAATTGCCACAGCCGCAGCTAATCGCCAACAGGCCTTGCCGCAGCCACCAATCACCTGCCCAATCGCTGCTGCCAATCTCCTGCTTGCTGCTGCCATTAATTGCACATCCCCTCTCTGCATTCACTATCCATGTATAAGACGACACCCAATTGTTGCTTCTTCTTTTTTTAAGCAAAAAGCATCGTTTTATATATGGAAAAATACGGTACGTTATAAGGTGAGGCTGTGCAAACTGCTACCTGTGGAGTACTGAACAGCTCTGAGGGATCCTCCTCACAAGCAGGACAGCAATTTAAAAGTTAAATAAAGCTTGTAATTTTTTTAAAAATCCGCTGCCCTGTTGCTGTTTTTAAGAATTATAGTTTCCTTTTCCGTTTCCTTTACAAAAACAGGTTTTACAATAACAGTTAAACCCATCAATTACAAATGAAATAGAGGGGGGAAGAAAGAGTAGAAAAAGAGGAGGAAGGAAAAGGAGAGAAGGGGAGATAATAATGTGAAGAGAGTTTAGAAGACAGAAAAAGACTGTGGTTCCAGACAATTGTCCATTATTAACGCATTATCCAAGGGCATCCTTCCACAACAGTCCATGGGAAGAGGATGGATGCCAATCATGTTCCTTCTTTGCAATGTTTTCAATAAAAGGATGTCAAACCTGAAGGAAGTATTCCTCGTTTTGAGTTTATGCAACGATCTTAAATGTTTGGTTAATTTTGCCTTTAGTGGAACAGTCCAGAGCTGGTGATACTAGTGGTCTTGAAAGTCACTATCAGTATTTGCCCACTGTTAACTCTGGCTGCCGTGAACAGTAAGTATAGTTAAGCCCTTATGGGAAACTCCAACTTCTGAGTCATCAACTATAGTAGTGTCCTCATCAGGTCTATTAGTAAGTATTGAGATGTAATCAAACAAATTTCATAAAATAACCACCCATTCAACCACAATCTGAATGGGTGGGCACCTCCACCACATATGGAAGCATGTACCCATACCCTGCCCCACCCTCCAGAAATATAGGGCTCGCTTAACAACAACAAAGAAATCGACCAGAGCTCTTCAGTGCTGAACAGGCAGTATTCTGGGCAGCCTCACTCCTTGAAAAGCCCGTTGACCTAGAGAAAGAGAGATATTGAAAAAATATTATATTTATTAGGACACTCCAAGCCCCAGCAAAGAGCTACTGCCCAACCCTCCTATATATACATCTAGGTAACTGAGTGTGTGAACCTGTCGTCTGTCATGGGAAGTGGGAAATTCCCAACTTAGTTCTGAAGAAAAAGGGTTATATCGATGTGGCCCCAGTATCTGTAATAATGGAGGTAGTTGAAAGGTTTGAGGAATGTGGAGTAGAATGACTTATCCCCCCCCATGTTGCTGTGCTGTAGCAGAAAGTAGTGGCAAAACATTATTCCTGTTGTATGCTTCCCAGGGAAAGTGCCAGAACTACTGTGTCAATGTGATATGTAAAGAAGCAGCGTGGGAAGGTTTTGTTTTGTTTTGTTTTGTTTTGTTTTGTTTTGTTTTGTTGATGTTTCGGTGAAGCAATGATGTATCCTCCAAATTATTACAAATTGGTCTTGGGCTGAATTTCTGCAACCTAGCAGCACACTGTCAATGTCTCTGATGCAGAGAGCTCTCTGAATAGGCATTGTTTGTGTTCCTCTTTAAGCAGCTCAGAGACAAATATTCTGAAACAAATAGCCTTTTAATTTAATTGGCTTCCAACTTGCAACCAAGAAGAGAAAACTCAGTATGTGTCAGAGTTACTGTGAAAATTGTTGAGGTCAGAAGCTCAGCTGGTAGATCTCAGATCAGTCCACATTTCTTTCATGAAGCAATTGTCTGTCTGTCTGTCTGTGTATACACACACACACACACAGAGAGAGAGAGAGAGAGAGAGAGAGAGAGAGAGAGACAGACAGACAGACAGACAGACAGACAGAGATACAGAGAGACAGAGACAGACAGACAGAGATACAGAGAGACAGAGACAGACAGACAGAAAGACATTCTCATTGTATTGCATTTTCCATCATACCCCCCGGAAGCAAGATAATTCTGCTTTAGAGTTCCAAGTGGCATTGCCGCATGATTTATCACTAGTTGGAACATGCAATAGCATCCATTTTAAAAGAAGCTGCCAAAACAAAAAACTACATACTGTAATATTGATACTCTTGTACAGTGCCAACATGAAGTCAAATTAAGTCCAAAGCGATGTGGGGCCAAAGAAAGCAAAGGTGTCTTCCATCTCTTATGTGGAAGAGGGAAACAAAATTTGGGGGCAGGGGAATAATAGTGTCTCCCGTTTCCAAATATACCAATCTAGCTCGACATTAAGATAGGTAGGAGTTATAGTCTGATGCTATGCACACTTGTGCTAGTGAATAAGCATTTCGGATCAGGTGCACTTCTGTGCCAGGATAATATCACATAGTGTATCATAGCAGAGTTTATTACTCTTGCTACTCTAGAAATGGCTGATCTTGCTAGCAAACATTGTGACAAGCCATGCATATATGCGTCGGGGTAGGGTGCCTGGTGGATTGAGGATTAGTCACCTACACAATGGCCTGAAAGCACCACAGAGCCCTGCATAACCTTTTGATAATGGTATTATAATTGACATGCAGCCTAGTAGAATGATCCCATTTACTTAACAAGGAGTGTTAAAAGGTGATGCTGTAGTTACCGCAGTGCACACCACTTTGCTTCCCACCTCCAAGATGTGCATTATCTCTTTATAGAATGGGATGCCCATTAAGTCAACCTTTTTCTCTGCAGTCAAAACAAAATGGAATTTGAAAATGGAATAGCAACAAGCTCCACTTACATCATGTATATTTAAAGGCAGCTGCATATGCCAGCTAAAAAGGTTCAACAATTTTTGATAACTGGCATAAAGCACCATTATGTGTCTCCTTTCACACATCTGTTCAAGAGAAATAGCACACACCAGTTCATTCAGAATAAAAAGAATCCCCTGTACAGTGGTACCTCGGTTTTCAAACTTAATCCATTCTGGAAGTCCGTTCTTAAATCGAAACCAGTCTTAAACTGAGGCGCGCTTTCCTTAATGAGGCCTTCCACTGCTGGTGCCCTCCCACAGTTCAGCTTTCATTCTTAGACTGAGGTAAAGTTTGCAAACCGGGACACTACTTCCGGTTTTGCAGAGTTCGTAAACCGAATAGACTTCAGCTGGCTTCAGTTCTGTGAAGAGACAACATATTCTGTAGCTGCCTTAGAAGGGCCCTCTGGAGCTGTCCATGGTCATTTTCCTACCTGTACTGCCTTTGACTGTTCTTCCTGTGAACACAAACTCCCACAGAACTCTAGTAGCAGGATCTGGGCATTGGGATCTCTGGCGCTTCAGTTGCACTGCTGGGACACCTTGCGAACACAGGGAATGGATTGCTCTTCTAGAGCAGCACCTCAAGCTCTAGCTTTTAATTAGTCAATCAATTGGTTGATTTGGAGCTATTTTTCATGTGGATCTATGCCTAATTAATTGTAAATCAATGGAGAACTCCCAATTGTATCTCTCCAAACCCATGAGCAGGACGCAGGTGGCGCTGTGGGTTAAACCACAGAGCCCAGGGCTTGCCAATCAGAAGGTCAGCGGTTCGAATCCCCGTGACGGGGTGAGCTCCCGTTGCTCAGTCCCAGCTCCTGCCAACCTAGCAGTTCGAAAGCATGTCGTGCAAGTAGATAAATAGGTACAACTCTGGCGGGAAGGTAAACAGTGTTTCTGTGTGCTGCTCTGGTTTTGCCAGAAGTGGCTTAGTCATGCTGGCCACATGACCTGGAAGCTGTCCGTGGACAAAACGCTGGCTCCTTAGCCTATAGAGCGAGATGAGCACCGCAACCCCAGAGTCGTCCGCGACTGGACCTAACGGTCAGGGGTCCATTTACCCTTTACCTTTTAAACCCATGAGCAGGCAAAAGCCTGCCCACTCTCACCAATGATCCAAACTCCACGAGGCTATTGCTATGGTGGTGATATTTCTCCCTCTCAGAACAGGGGGGGGGGGGCTTGCAAATCACATCAAATGCAGCAGAAAAGGTAAACATTATGGAACTTTTCTGTGTTTAAAAATCAAATTTCAAAGGCACCATGCACAACTGCCCCCCTCCCCTCAGAGGTTGTGGGATTTCATCTCCCATTAGCTTCAGCATAGAATAATACTTGGGTCTTCAACTGTTTTTGGACTACAATCCCCATCATCCCTGACCACTGGTCCTTCTAGCTAGAGATGGCGGGAGTTGTAGTCCAAAAACAGCTGGAGACCCAAGTTTGGGAAACCCTGGAATAAGAGAATTGTAGAGTTGGAAGAAACCACAAGACCAACCCCTGCAATGCAGGAATCTTTTGCCCAGTGTGGGGCTCAAACCCACGACCTGAGATTTAAGAGTTTCATGATCTACCAACTGAACTACCCCAGCCATTGGTCAGAGATGATGGGAGCTATAGTTCCGAAATCTCTGGATGACCACAGGTCAACCACCACTGGATTAGAGCATCAGAGTAGCATCACAGTAGGAGTGGGTAGAGCTACTTTCAAAACCCTACTCACAGGGCTCCTTGGGCCAGACAGGTAATTTGGGTCAGGTGTTCTCTCTCTTAACCTCCATCACAGGGTTGTTGTGATGATAAAATAGGGGGGGTAGTAAATGTAAGCTAAGGAATCTGTCACCCTCCGGATGTTGCTGGATTTCAGCTACCACCATCCTTGACCATTGGCCATGCTGGCCAGGCCTGATGGGAGTGGGAGACCAACAAGATCTAGAAGGCACCACATTGGAGGAAGCTGCTTTATGGCACAATCATGTTATGCCTCAGTACTGATGTCCCCCCCACGGTGTGTGGATGGGATATACGAAAGCTTACGCTTGTGTTTGAAATTCTGACTTTAATTATAGTACAATGTGGCTGTGATATGGGAAAGAGCTGCATCTATTTAATGATGCCCTAATATTTTCCAACTTTGTGAAGGCTGCCTGCTGAAATTAGGAACAGAATGCAGTGCTTACAGGCTGGATACACTGTCCATCTGAATTTTTGCAGCTTCCCATTTCAGGCAGATTCAATATAGCAGGGGGGAAAGTTTGCCCATCATGGCATGCACATTTTCTGTGACATAAAGTGCAATCAAGAGCAATGAAGCACTGTATGCTAGGATTGTTTCCTTGTTTTATTTTATTATTTACATGTGGTTTGTTTGCTCTTTCCCATTCTTCTCTACATCCTTTCGCCTACATGGATCTATTCTTTCACTCTTGGCTGAAATGAAGACCTCCCTTGTCATTTCTCCTGCTCTCTCCATCCTCATCATTCTCCCCTCATTACATTCCTTGGCTCGTTGGTTCAGAAGAACGAGGATGAAGCAGCTTCAGGTGGTACAATTCCTTCGGTGAGCCAAAAACTCTTTGTGGTTTGACTCAGCAAGACATAGTCCCGATGAACCGTGTCGGAGCCAGCATAGATAAAGTCCTTCATATTTCATGCAAGGTCCCCTATAGTACCTCACTAATAGACAACCTTATTATTGTCTTTCACCATGGGCAGAATCCATCAAAACTTAGTCACAATGACTAATAGCTCAGTTGTTCTACAGTTCAAGCCAGGACATGGCCAGAGCAGTTAAATATCCCTGGAAAGGACTGGAATCCAGGTGCTTCAGTGAGTGACTAGGGGATGAACAGCCTGTGTCAGCATGGTGGCGATAACAGAGGACAAAGATTTCTCCCCTTGTGATTTTGTGATTGAGTAATATTAACCCTGGGTGGGAATTTGTCAAAACCTGGGAAGGTTAAAGAGCTATAGAGGGATAGGAACATGCATGCAGGCCCCCTACCATGTCTCCAAGTGTTGTGGCTACTCTCAGACCTTCACACATTGAACACAAATACTTGTTTGAATATACAGTGGTACCTCTGGTTATGAACTTAATTTGTTCCAGAGGTCCCTTCTTAACCTGAAACCATTCTTATCCTGAGGCGCGCTTTCGTTAATGGGGCTTCCCGCTGTGCATGCGCCTCCACCACACAATTTCCGTTCACATCCTGGGGCAAAGTTCGCAACCGGGAGCAGCTATTTCCAGGTTAGCAGGTTTCCAGGTTTGCAGCTATTTCCAGGTTTGCAGGTGCTCCACTCTCAGCCCCGTCAGAGGAAGCTGAGGTTGCCTCTGGGTCTGGTAACCCTCCAGCTTCTCCTGAGCTGCAGAGGCTCAGGACAGAGGTGGAAGGAACTAAGTTCCCTCAGGAGGAGTGCTCGCCTCCAGGCCAGGAGAGGTGAGTCACCAGAGGATTGGGGCCGCCCTATGCCTCGGGGCAGATAAAAGCCGGCCAGCCCCAGTCCCAAGTTGTGGAGCAACATTGTTGGTTGCTAGTTCCTGCCTGAACCCTGTCCTGCTTTTCTGCCAGAGTTCTTGACTTCACCCGACACCCTGCCCTGCACCCAGCTTCAGCTACTACGGACTGCCTCCATGTTGCACCTTTGACCACAGACCGGAATTGGACCTCGCCTCTCAAGTAACCCACGGGACCAGCACACCAGTTCTGGGTGCCACAGTTTAAGAAGGATATTGACAAGCTGGAATGTGTGCAGAGGAGGGCAACCAAGATGATAGAGGGTCTGGAAACAAAGCCTTATGGGGATCGCTTGGAGGAGCTGGATATGTTTAGCCTAGAAAAGAGGAGATACAATAGCCATCGTCAAATATCTCAAGGGCTGTTACTGTTAGGAGTCCAGTCCTTGGCTTGATAACATAGTGAGCGCAGTTAATTAAAAAGGATGATTTATTGTCAAAACAAACAGATCACTCCGGACAGCATTAACACAGCCTCCACCATCATGAATCAAGTTGACCCTTCTAAGGGTCCCTTCCGTTTTCTAAAACAGAAAGTGAACTTATGAAGCTTACGTCTTTTTTGCTTCCTGTCTAGCAAGCCCCCCATACACCGGCTCCAGGGAGAGATTGGATCAGCTCCAACCTCTTCGGAGGCAGGCTCGCCCTCCACCATTCTCTTATCAACTGGCATTCCTAAGGGCGGGGGAGTTGGCACTAGGGTATGCTCATCTTGTCTGGCAGTTAACCCTCTCTCTTCCTGTCTACTTCCTTCACTGGGAGCTGGCTGGGCTGGCTGATTCGTGACAGTTACGTGGAAGAGGGAAAAGTTTGTTTTCTCCTGCTTTGGATGGTAGAACTCAAGCCAATGGCTTCAAGTTACAAGAAAAGAGATTCCGACTAAACATCAGGAAGAACTTTCTGACAGTAAGAGCTATTGGACAGTGGAACAGGCTCCCTCAGGAGTTTGTGGACTGTTCTTCCTTGGAGGTTTTTAAGCAGAGGCTGGATGACCATATGCCATGGATGCTTCAGTTGAGATTCCCGCATTGCAGTGGGTTGGACTAGAGTCCCTTCCAGCGCTACAATTCTATAGCACGTGTTCTTGAAAGGCCATTGGCTGTCTCATAGATAGTTCCCTGTGACCTCTCATCCTACTGTTTATGCCCATCTATTCTATTGTCATGGAAATAGTTGGTGGTTCATAGTCCTTGGAACTTTAAATTGATGTGATGGCTCTGAGTGGCTCCCACTGCCCCTATGCAGGGTTGTCTTGCCCATAGAGGCAAGTGGCACTGGGTGCCAGGGTGCCAAGTTCTGGAGGGTGCCAGGGAAGAGGCGGAGGCTGGACGCGGCGCCTCCCGGCATCAGCTCGCTGCCCTCACCCGCCTCGCTGAAGCAGCGCCGTGCCTGGAACCTCCACCTCTTCCCTGCTGGAGGAGCTGCCCTCCAGCCGCTGCCCACCTCCTCCAGCCCCGCAAAGCTGCTGGCAGTGCCATAAAAAGGTCAGCAACTTTGGGAAATGGGGGGGGCAGAGGGATCTTTGTACCATGGCGCCGGATATACCATATTTTTTGCTCTATAAAACTCACTTGTTCCCTCCTAAAAAGTAAGGAGAAATGTGTGTGCGTCTTATGGAGCGAATGCAGGCTGCGCAGCTATCCCAGAAGCCAGAACAGCAAGAAGGGATTGCTGCTTTCACTGCACAGCGATCCCTCTTGCCCGTTCTGGCTTCTGAGATTCAGAATATTTTTTTTCTTGTTTTCCTCCTCCAAAAACTAGGTGGTCTTGTGGTCTGGTGCATCTTATAGAGTGAAAACTACGGTACTTAAGACGGCCCTGTCCCTATGGTCTCCTTATTCCTGATGTTTACTCCTGCCTCTTGTGCTGCTGCCAGATCCCGATTGGAACGTCCCGCCTGTGAATAGGAAAGACCAGCAGAGTCTCTAGGACTTAGGGAGTTCTTATGAAACCATGCCCTCTAACAAGGCACACATCTCTATCTCTTTCAACCAGGGTCTGAGCCACCAGCTCACTTTTATGTCTGGAGCTAATCAGAAGACGGCTGCATTCTCCATTATACTCCATAAGCATTTATTTCAACCAATACGCCAAGATATAAATTCCCTGGATTAATTTTTAAAGCAGTGTTTTAATCTCCTTTGAAAAATACATGCATGCATTATTTAGCATGCTGCAATGGGAAGGGTTTGTCAGGTGCAAAGCGCCATAGATTATCATAGAACGGCTCTTCTGCGTGCACTTACAAGCCCCTCTTTTGAATCAGCATTTCTTTACAACTCAGATGCAACATCAGACTCAATGACATTGTTTCATGCGGTAAACTGAACTCAAAAGGCGATTGTCGCATTGCTCTCCCTCTTTTTTATTTTATTTTATAGGCTTGGCATTTAAAAATTGTTTGTAACGGGGGACCTGCTGCTTCGAGGCGAAAAATGCCAGCAAGTAATTTCACTGGCTAAAGAGCCACTGACAGAAGAGGAAATTATTTTGCTATTGTTATTCTAGAAAGAAAGCAGCTCATCTTTAGAGGGGGATATTTTATTAAATAGTGATGGGAGTAAATTATATAGCAGAAATGTGTGTGCGTCTTATGGAGCGAATGCAGGCTGTGCAGCTATCCCAGAAGCCAGAACAGCAGAGATTATATAGCAGGGATGAGGAACCTGTGGTCTTCCAGTAGTTGTTGCTGGGCAAGGTTATACGTAGCTTCCAACATCATTCACCATTGGCTATTCTGGCTGGATCTGATCAGGGCCCAATAATATACCCTGCTCCAGAGGGCAGAACCTGAACCAATGGCTTCAAGTTACACATCAGGAAGAACTTTCTGATGGTGAGAACTGTTGAGCCGTGGAATGGACTCCCCTGGAAAATGGCAGCCTGTCATGGATGCTTTGGTTGAGATTCCTGCATAGTAGGGGGCTGAACTATATGATCCTTGTGTTTTACCTAGATCTTTTAATTTTAATTTTTGTCACTGTAGTTTTGTTTGCTGACCTTAGGACAAAAGAGTTAATTTGTAGTTTATTGGACCTGTCTATATGATTTTCCTTTTTGTGTGTGCATTTTGCTGTCTTTCTGTCTTTATTTTTATTAGTCGCCCCCCGCCCTGGGATTGAAAATATTCAATGAAGAACAAGCTATATCTACGGTACACAAAAAAAACAAATATGACTGCCTGCATTTGTTCCTTGAAGTTTTGTACCGCAGTTCATGATTAATGACAGTGAATGGGACACAAGGTTTTGTGTGGACTATAGTGTTCTCGCTCTTTGATTTAAACCCACCTGTCAATAAGTAAAAAGGCCCATCTTCAGAATTGAGGCAAATTATGATTATTTTTAAACCATTTTTATTTTCTTCATCCCAGTCTGCAGAGGAAATTCATGTCATCTATGTTAGAAATTCAAAACTCCTTGTGGTGCTTCTGATAGCTACCATTTCCCTCTCCTTTTTTGTGTGTGTGACGCATTTATATTTTCACTCCATACATAGTCAGTAAATTTAAGATGCCTCAGTACCATTTCTTTCCATATAAATCTTGCAATCGTTTAATATTTTCCCAGCAGCTTGGATAGCTCCTCCTTTGAGCATGGTGTATTTTCTGTGTGTGCCTGGCTGCTACAGAAATATGTGTTTGCTGGTACACTACAGAAAAACTTTCCAGAGCTGCGAAATATTGCTGGAGTGCTATTGATCTCATTGGATCAATAATAATGCCCCTTGCTATGTAATGGCAATTATACAGTAAATTTGAGACCTACTTACAGAACAATCCCAAACTCAGCCAAATGCTAGCTAAGAGAAGTTAGGATAGGGTGGAAGAGCAGGGCAACAAGTCTATCCTGGAGTCTCCTGGTGGTAGTTGTTGGCTTCAGTCTGTCTTGAGAGACAGTGCGCCTCCAGGTGTGAAGTCAAACCATTGTGTTAGCAGGATCGAAGTAACCTCTCTGGGATGCAAGCCTGGGCAGTGTGTATGGAGGTCCTGGGCTGCCCAGATGACAAGACCCTGCTCTCAGTCTCGCTGACGTGGTCCAAAAGGAAGCAGAGCAATACTGTTGGCACCATCTTGGCTGCAGGAGTTGCTGGAACCATATTAGGGACTCCACTCTGGATTTGTGTAAGGTTTGCTCCCTAGCCCTTTCTTCTCCTGAAGATATCTCGCAAGGCAGTGGAGGTTTAGGATCATTGTTTTCCTTGTCCCAGACGGGCTATCTTCTCAGTTTATGAGCCCTATTGACCCTTCATTTCCCTCTACAGCACATGCAGAGACTGCCTTCTGGACCGTTGGACTCACTATTGGCCTTGTTCACTCAATTTTGACAGGCTGTCTTTGCATGCAGGGGAAGTCCATACCCATGGTACACCCATGGAAAGCTCCATGTGCATAGGTTTACTGCCAGTGGTTTTCCTACTGGCTTACCCCCAAAGGTAACATGCTGGAACATGCTGAGGGTGGTTTTGAATAAAGCCCAATTGTTTCCCTGGCAAACCCATGGGTCAGGATCCTGGGGTAGATATTCCTGCTCTTATTGATGTCAATAGGAGGGGAAATAGTGAAAACAAAAACAAAAGCCCAATAACAATGGGGGAATGGAGGAAAAACTCCCCATTCCTGCCTTGGCTTGAGTAAGCTGGCAGAGCCCTGGATGTGACATTGGCTCCACCACACAGCTCCCCTCTGTGTGTAAAGGTACCCCTGCCCATCAGGGCCAGTTGTGTCCGACTCTAGGGTTGCACGCTCACCTCGCTCAAGAGGCCGGGAGCCGGCGCTGTCCGAAGACACTTCTGGGTCACGTGGGCAGCGTGACGAAGCTGCTCTGGTGAGCCAGCACCAGCGCAGCACACAGAAACGCCGCTTACCTTCCCACTATAAAGCGGTCCCTATTTATCTACTTGCACTTAAGGGTGCTTTCGAACTGCTAGGTAGGCAGGAGCTGGGACCAAACGACGGGAGCTCACCCCGCCGCGGGGATTCGAACCACCGACCTTTCGATCGGCAGGTCCTAGGCTCTGTGGTTTAAGCCACAGCGCCACCCGCGTCCCCCTCTGTGTGTAGTAGCCAGTAAACTGATGTTCCTATGAATTTTACTTGCATTCATATATTTCTTAAATTTTTATCCCACTGTTCATCCCAAAGGAGCCCAAGGTGACTAAATTAAATGAAATGAAACCTTCTCTCCCAAAATATATTAATTTCTTTTTAGTGTCAGAGAGAGAGAAGTTGATTAAAAAACAAACAAACCCAACCTTGCAGTTTATATTTTATTAAGCTGGTTCATTGCAACTTAATATTATTTTTGAACTGATAGGGTTTTTCATTTGATGTAGTCTACCACCCTCCCAAGACAAAGGTAACTATTATCTAAATATTACACTGAACCTGATGAAAGACATCAGCTCATGCCATAAACAGTGGGCTGGGAAGTGATTGTTTTTCCTTTCTCAGATCCCCAGTTATTAGTCTAGGGCTCTGGCTTCCAGTATCAGCATTTCCGCATTTCAATGAGAGAAATCATTCCCAGCTTGGAAAATCCATCTAGCTACTGGGTTTAAATTCAAATGTCACCTTTAATGCATTCAAGAGATGAAGCTGTGATCAACAACCTACAGTTTTCACAGCAAACCTATGAACTCTGGAGTCCTGCTTGCTGGGACTGCTCCAGGGGCTACAGTTGAATGGGAATAGAGATGGGGAAGAAGTTTGATTCAGTTCACCATAAAACCTGAATCTAACAAATCGGCGCCTTCCAAAACAGTCTGGGGACCAAAACACAGCCATCCCTGGAAATTTTCATTTAGCTGAATTTTGCAATACAGTTCTCCAGCCAAGAAATCTTTACAAAATGTACATATGAGGAGAAAGTGTACAAAATTGTGTTTATTGGGAGAAATCTGCTCTAATATGCTGCTTTTTAACAACAACAACATGCTGCAGAAATGTTGCAAACTGAATTTAAGACTGGGAAAATGAAAAACTCAGAGAAACAAAACTGGCAGATTATTCCTTCCTTAGATGTGTTGGATGCAAAAGGATGCAGCTTCAATCCCCACTGAAAAAGCTGAAAACGACTTACTAGGCAGTGACTGCCTGAGATTTGGAAGAGCTGCAAGCAGTCAGAGTAAATGATACTGGACTAGGCAAATATGTCGATGGGATAGGAGAGAGCATCCTGTTTTCTAACCATAATAGAAAATAGCTTTCGGGCCTCTTTCCAATTACTAAGAACACAATGTCCTCACTAGTGTTGGTGATCTCCAGTTTGCTCTGCTCAGAATAGGTTCACCATAAGTTTCCAAATAGACCTGAAGAATAATTCATTCTTTTCTGAATTACAAATGTGGAGCCCCTTGAAATCTCAGTGCCACCATCAAGAGCGCAACAGAGTCCAAAGATCTCCATCTGCAAACCTCATAAGCTCCTGAGACCTTGCCCTTCATAATAGGGAATACTGGAACATATGCTTTTCAGGGTACTTAATACCCAAACTTAGGCACCAAACAGAACTAGATCTCCTGAGAAAAATGGGAAGCTAATCTCATTCCCTTTGAATGTAGCAGTTCTCTGGCTTTCAGCTCAGGTGAGGATGTGCTCCCTCCCTCCACTCCCTTTCATCCCTTTCCCTTTCCCTAGTGCCTCCCAGAAGTTGCCTATTGGCCTAACACGCAAACTCTTCAGTCACAAATCTATACAGATTTGTGGCGTATTTATTTGCTGTATATAACAACTTGCCTGTTGTCTTTGTCCATGGAGTTTTCTTGGCAGGGATACTGGAGTGGCTTGTCGGTTCCTCCTCCAGGTACCGGTTCCTCCTCCAGGTAGACAGCATCCTAAAAAGTAGAGACATCACCTTGCCAACAAAGGTCCATATAGTAAAAGCTATGGTTTTCCCAGTAGTGATGTATGGAAGTGAAAGCTGGACCATAAAGAAGGCTGATCGCCGAAGAATTGATGCTTTTGAACTATGGTGCTGGAGGAGACTCTTGAGAGTCCCATGGACTGCAAGAAGATCAAACCTCTCCATTCTTAAGGAAATCAGCGCTGAGTGCTCACTGGAAGGACAGATCGTGAAGCTGAGGCTCCAATACTTTGGCCACCTCATGAGAAGAGAAGACTCCCTGGAAAAGACCCTGATGTTGGGAAAGATGGAGGGCACAAGGAGAAGGGGATGACAGAGGACGAGATGGTTGGACAGTGTTCTCGAAGCTACCAGCATGAGTTTGACCAAACTGCAGGAGGCAGTGAAAGAGAGGAGTGCCTGGAGTGCTCTGGTCCATGGGGTCACGAAGAGTCGGACACGACTAAACGACTAAACAACAACAACAACAACATGCATGCAGCGCTTGCTCATCAGAAGAACTCCGAGCGCTTTCAAAGATCCACATATTCATCTCAAAATTCAGATGCAAGCAAACATTAAAAACAAGCCGTTGTAACCTTTTAAAACAGAAACAAAATCAGCAGTTTTAAAACAATTGAACGTAATAAAATTCCATGTTAAAATGACACGCCTGGGTAGGCTTGCTGGAACAGAAAGGTTTTTGGCAGGCATTGGAAACAAGATAGAAAAGGCCTGATGCTAATTTTTGTAACACCTCTCACCCTCTGTTGTTCAGTGTTGTTTGCTTCCTGTTGGCAACCAGGGATTCTGCAGTACAACTACCTAGCAGGAAGCAAAGCTGTGCTTCCAGGAAGTACACCATCTGTCTGCTACCGTGCTTCTTCTATTTCTGCATATCTGGAACTTTGAACTAGTTTCAAGTTCCTGCTTGTTGGCTTGGCCCAACTTCCATGTCAGCTCGTTTCTTTGGCTCTCATCCAGAATGATTGATTCAGCCACTTTTAACGCCCCTGTTCTGACCCTGCATGACTATTGACCCAGCATTGGATTGTTCCCAAGTGTTTTTAGTAACCTTGCTCTGGAACTGATGCCTAGACTGTAAACAGTAGTAGACAGGACACTGAAAGTTGTGCTCCCGTTAGAGCTTCTCTTTCAACATTTTTGTGCGTGTTTAAAACAGAGTTTTAAAAACCAGTGCAACAATTCTTCTTCATTTACCTCCAAGCCCTAAAACAAGCTTCACAGTGAATGCTCTAGGACTTTCTTACAATCACAGAACCATAGAATTGTAGAGTTTCAAAGGACCCAAGGGTGAGCTAGTCCAACCCCTGGCAATGCAGGAATCTCAACTAAAGCATCCATGGAAGATGGCCATCCAACCTCTGCTTAAAAACTCCAAGGAAAGAGAGTCCATTGCCTCCAAAGGGAGACTGTTCCACTCTTACTGTCAGAAGGTCCTTCCTGATGTTTAGTCAGAATCTCCTAACTTGAAGCCATTGGTTTGGGTCTAGCCCTCTGGAGTAGGAGAAACCAAGCTTGCTCCCTCTACCATGTGACAGCCCTTGAGATATTTGAAGATGGCTATCATATCTCCTCTCAGTCTCCTCTTTCCCAGGCCAAACATACCCAACTCCCTCAACAATTCCTCATAAGGCTTGGTTTCCAGACCCTTTAACTTCTTGGTTGCCCTCATCTGACATGTTCCAGCTTGTCAGTATGGTGGACGCAGCCTAGAATAGCATTAGCTTTTTTGTTGCTGCATCACACTGTTGACTTTACGTTATGCTTGAGGGCTACTAAGACTCCCAAATCCTTTTCACATGTACTACTGGCAAGCCATGTGTCCCCCATATTATATTTGTACAGCTGGTTCTTCCTATCTAAGTGCAGAATCTTATCTTTGTCCCTATTGAAACTCTTTTTGTTAGTTTTGGCCCAATTCTCCAATCTGTTAAGGTCATTTTGAATTCTGATTCCGTCTTCTGTGGCAGTAGCTACTTCTCTGAGTTTGGTGTCATCTGCAAATTTATGCTCATCCCTTCAATTCCTTCATCCTATTGTATTATAAAGACACTGAACAAAAACAGGCCCAGAAATGGACCCTGTGGCATACCATTTATTACTTTTTTCCAGGATGATGAGGAACCATTAGTGAGAATTCCCTGGGCTTGGTCAATCTCCTTCCTAGCAGATGCATAGAATCCCAGACTTAGACACTTCTAATCTCCCTTGAAGAGAAGCTTGTGGTCCCCTAAAAGGGCATCTACCACAATTTCCTTTCTGTGGAAAAGAGCTGTTCTATCAGCAGCTCACTTGGCCATGATAGCAATAATGCTGGCAGCTCGACTACCCACCCCAGTGTTGCAGTCCACTGAAAATTACTGTCTTCTAAGTCTATTATTATCCTGTATCCAATAGTAGCTGGAACCAGATGCTTCAGAGGAAGTGTGTTCATTGCCAAGTGTACTCAGTACAGAGCAATAATGAAGTCCTGAATTCTCTTCAATAGCCCCCAATTCCAGGCAGGCGAATGTTGGGAGATAGCCCAAATCTACACTTTTATTTAAAATGTGAATGGTTCGCCACATTAATATGTGGCTCGTCACAGCACCAGGATTGCCTTGGCTTGTTTGCAAGGCAAACAAGCAGAAAGCAGATTTGAAAATGAGGAAACTCAAGTTAAAATCCCCACTTGGACTATGAAATTCACAGATTGGCTTTGGGTCAGTCACATTCTCTCAGCCTAAGCCACCTCACAAGAGTTGTCGCGAGGATAAAACGGGAGAATGCGATGCACTTTGCATTCCTGGAAAGAAGATTGGATATAAATGTGATGGATCAATGCTGGCACTTAGCAACAAAGACATCTAGATGCTGTTGGTGTCTAGTGCTGTTCCATTTCCTCACCTGTCCCCTTTTCAGTTTCTCCCTGTTTCTCATTTTTCCTATCTTACGTTCGGTTCTCCACGTCAGTTTGCAATTTCTTTTTCTTTTTCTAAAGAGATTTTTTATGAAAATTCAACACCATTTCAGGGCAAATTTATCACGTGATACCCATCTTTGTGTGCAATTCTGCCCAATGGAATACTTTTTTGCATACAGTTGTACCTTGGTTTTTGAACAGAATGCGTTCCAGAAGTCTGTTCGACTTCCAAAACGTTCAGAAACCAAGGCGCAGCTTCTGAGTGGCTGCAGGAGCATCCTGCAGCCAATTGGAAGTCACGGAAGCCACACTAGACGTTCAGCTTCTGAGGCAACGTTTGCAAACTGGAACATCTACTTCCAGGTTTGTGTCATTCGAGTTTCAAGTTGTTCGTGAACTAAGCTGTTCGAAAACCAAGGTACGACTGTATTGTTTTTCACAATGTGAACTGTAACGAATTTCTGTCCCATCCCTAAGAACGGCCCTGCCCTATGTTAATGTTCCAATGTGGCAGCCCAAACAAAAGAATTGGGCCCACCTGCCCCAAAATAAGAGGTCACTACTGTTATGAGGCATTTTGATGTCCCACAAAAAAACAACAGCATAAGTCTCCTGCTTCTCTTCAGCACAATTGCTGAAAATAAACCACTTTACCTGCTGCCTCCGCATATCCTGGAAAGTAGACAGTCTAGAAAGTTCTGCTATGCCTATGAAAATGTTTTTGCAATTCTATCAGGCTGTTTTGAACCTTTCTGAGGCAGCAACACCCCTACGAAATGCCACAACATCGTATCAAGCCGTGTGTTTTCTTTGACGTTTCATGGGAAATCAAATAGGCATGAAGCAGACAGAGCTGATAGCAGGGATACATATCCCATATTTATGGGCTGAAGTGCACTCGGAATATAAACCAAGTTAATAAAGCGAAAACTGCAGAGAGCGGGTATGCATAATACAACCTCGCTGGTGTACACGATTATAACTTCTCAGAATGTTTGTCCATCAACTTCTGACCCAGACCTGAAAGATACCATTAGGAAGTCGCGAGGAAAGGAAATGTGTTTTGCTTGGGGATATGTGATCTTACATTTGGCAAAATGTCCTCCAAGAGCCCCTCCCCTATAGGAATGGCTACTTGGTATAAATAAAGGTAAAGGTAAAGGTACCCCTGCCAGTCTTGACAGACTCTAGGGTTGTGCGCTCATCTCACTCTATAGGCCGGGAGCCAGCGCTGTCCGCAGACACTTCCGGGTCACGTGGCCAGCGTGACAAAGCTGCATCTGGCGAGCCAGCACAGCACAGGGAAACGCCGTTTACCTTCCCGCTAGAAAGTGGTCCCTATTTATCTACTTGCACCCGGAGGTGCTTTCGAACTGCTAGGTTGGCAGGCGCTGGGACCGAATGACGGGAGCGCACCCCGCCGCGGGGATTCGAACCGCCGACCATGCGATCGGCAAGTCCTAGGCGCTGAGGCTTTTACCCACAATACTGTAGGTCAAATGACTTTATGCAGGAGGGGAGAGTTATAAGGTAGCCCGTGAGCAGCCATTTTATATTTTGCTCTCCACCAGAAGCACCAGGTTGCCCCCAAGATTGGGGGCGGGCAGGCAGGGGGGGCACATCATGTGCATTTGACATCACATCGTCTGGAGAAGACTGAGGGGGCCGGAGACACATTGACCCCCTAGAGTTGGTGCACCTGCCCTCTACACATACAATGCTGCATCCTGAAGTAACTCCACTTCCCCCATCATGTGGGTAGTAGGAGCCTGCTCCTTCAAAAATGAACAAAAGGGTCAAAATACTGCTTTCTCTCTAGTTAGTTTGCTATTAGGTAAAGGTAAATGACCCCTGGATGGTTAAGTCCAGTCAAAGGCCACTATGGGGTTGCAGCGCTCATCTCGCTTTCAGGCTAGGGGAGCGAGCGTTTGGCCACAAACAGCTTTCCGGGTCATGTGGCCAGCAGGACTGAATCGCTTCTGGTGCAACAGGACACTGTGATGGAAACCAGAGCGCACGGAAATGCCGTTTACCTCCCCACCACAGCGGTACCTATTTATCTACTTGCACTGCAGTGCTTTTGAACTGCTAGGTTGGCAGGAGCTGGGACAGAGCAGGAGGTGAGACAGAGCAACGGGAGCTCACCCCGTCGTGGGGATTCAAACCGCCGACCTTAGATGCATTGTTTTGTTTGTTTATTTGGGAGGAAGGGAAATGGCCTCAGACAGACTTTATTAAATTGATTATTATTGATTATTTAATTTCTATATCGCTTAATATACCGTATTTTTTGCTCTATAAGACTCACTTTTTCCCTCCTAAAAAATAAGGGGAAATGTGTGTGCGTCTTATGAGTGAATGCTGGCTGTGCAGTTATCCCAGAAGCCAGAACAGCAAGAGGGATTGCTGCTTTCACTGCGCAGCGATCCCTCTTGCTGTTCTGGCTTCAGAGATTCAGAATTATTTTTTTCTTGTTTTCCTCCTCCAAAAACTAGGTGCGTCTTGTGGTCTGGTGCGTAATATGGTATGTAAAATATCTCTAAGTGGTGTACAAAGCCACAACTGACAACTTAAAGAAAATATTATGAAAATGCACAGTTACAGATGTTACATTATTTTGCTCTCCACCAATGTTACATTAAAACAAAGTTAATAATCTATATAAAATCAATATCAATTCATTTTCCTTCTGGCACACTCTCCCTGTCAGCGGCCGTGTTCTCACCCAGGAGGGACGCGGGTGGCGCTATGGTCTAAACCACTGAGCCTCTTGGACTTGCTGATCAGAAGATCGGCGGTTCAAATCCCTGCGACGGAGTGAGCTCCCGTTGCTCTGTCCCACCTCCTGCCAACCTAGCAGTTCAAAAGCACGCCAGTGCAAGTAGATAAATAGGTACCGCTGCAGTGGGAAGATAAATGGTGTTTCTGTGCGCTCTGGTTTCCATCATGGTGTTCCATTGCTCCAGAAGTGGTTTAGTCATGCTGGCCACATGACCTGGTAAGCTGTCTGTGGACAAAGAAGCTGTCTCCCTCAGCCTGAAAGCGAGATGAGCGGTGCAACCCCATAGTGGCCTTTGACTGGACTTAACCATCCAGGGGTCCTTTACATTTTACTTTTTTACCTTTTCTCACCCAGGGTCCTAACAAACTCTCAGCTCACCCACAAAAGACTCACAACGAGAAGAGATCCTGGAAATAGTGTACATCACCCATGTCTCTCAGTCTAGACTTGCTGTTCTATGGGCAGGCCCAAGGTAAATGGTACTTCCTCAGGCTGCCCACAGCTGTGTCCCATTCGGCTGTACTCACCACACCCAGTTCCCGGTACACCAGATTTGCTGAGTTTCTGGGGGAAGTGGTCCAAAGCCTGGGGGAAACGCCCCTCTCCACTCACAACTCTTTGTAGCTGGAGTCAGCTACAACTCCCAAGGTCTAAAGTGGGGTAGCACATCCAATTTGATCCCAGAGTAAAGGCCTAGAAATGGGTGGCACTAAGCAAACAGCACTTTTGTAACCCTCAAATTTACACCCTTGTCATTATGGTGACCTGCACAGTGTGGAAGAATTTCAGTAGTAGCCTCAAATACGGTTCTCAAATATGGGAAACGCAAATATTAAAATTCAATCTATAGCAATAGAGAAGAAATATGCCCCACTTGACATTTTGGCAGATCTGGCAACTAACAGATAAAAATAAGTACTTCAAATCATTTGACAGGCTCAGGGATGAATCTAAACTTCCCAAAACAGCATCTTGGCAGTATCTGCAATTTAGACATTATATCATCAAAATATTCAGGGCAGATGCTTTTAACAGCCTCAGAAGTACTATATATATGTGACAGTTTTTGAATTCTATAGAAACATTCCCATTAGCCCATAGTGTTTGGTGTGAATACACAAAAGAAGAGAGATGCATGTACCAAACATTATGCGGACTGCAATCAAAGTGTGTGTCCAAACCAGAAATTACAGGATTACAGGTGGAAATATAGTCCTTGAGTTTCTAATTTATAACTTTTCCAGCATAAGATTATATTCAGAATTTGCTGGACTCCAGGCTATATCGAGCAGGAATGACGAGTCATCGTGGCTGTTGCTGCAGATGTCCACTCACTAATACACATGGTCATTGCATTGAAACACTTTTGGAATGAAATATTCCAGAGAATTAATTTGGTGTTCAACATTGCATGTGACTTCACAGCATTACACTATTTAGCATTACCCTCGGAACTGAATTTGGGGAAAAGTCCAGAAACTTGGGTCATGTGAGGAGCAGCACCATAGCCAAGAGCACTCTTCTCAGAAACTGTCTATCTTCTCAGTGTCCACATGCAGAATAATGGATGGAAAACCTGCCAGATGGAAGAGGCTGTTGAGTCGCCCAAACACTACAGGAAGATATGTAAGCATTTAGACTCTACTTTTTATAATGCTTTGGTATCACTCATTCTCTCCTCCACTAACCTACTTTTAGCCCTGTCTGTTTGTGTGCCTGTTTTATGTTTTATTTTTATTCATTTAGAACAGGCATAGGCAAACTCGGCCCTCCAGATGTTTTTGAGACTACAATTCCCATCATCCCTGAGCACTGGTCCTGTTAGCTGGGGATGATGGGAGTTGTAGTCCCAAAACATCTGGAGGGCCGAGTTTGCCTATGCCTGTGTGATGGCCTGGGATTCGGATGCTGAACCTGAGGAATCCCAGCCTGCACAGGATTCCCCGCCTCCAGAACCAGCTGAGCCGGGGCTGGGGTTTGAGCCCGAAGGGTCCTCACCTGTGCTGGATCCTCAGGAGCAGGCATCAGCTGAGTCTGCTCTGGCTCCTGAGGGGATGGAGGACCCATTGCCTGCAGGTGCTCCACTCTCAGCCCCGTCAGGGGAAGCTGAGGTTGCCTCTGGGTCCGGTAACCCTCCAGCTTCTCCTGACCTGCAGAGGCTCAGGGCAGAGAGGTGGAGGGAACTAAGTTCCCACAGGAGGAGTGCTCACCTCCAGGCCAGGAGAGGCAAGTCACCTGAGGATCAGGGCCACCCTGTGCCTCGGGGCAGATAAAAGCCAGCCAGCCTCAGTTCCAAGTTGTGGGAGCAACCTCGTTCGTTGTCAGTTCCTGCCTGAACCCGGTCCTGCTATCCTGCTGGAGCTCCTGACCTCACCCGACTACCTGCCCTGCATCCAGCTTCAACTTCTTCGGACTGCCTCCATACTGCACCTTCAACCTCGGACTGGACTCGGACCTCGCCTCTCGGTTAGCCCATGGGACCAGCACAGCCTGATTTAGAACAGGGTTTCCCAAACTTGGGTCTCCAGCTGTTTTGGACTACAATTCCCATCATCCCTGACTATTGATCCTGCAAGCTAGGGATGATGGAAGTTGTAGTCAAAAACAGCTGAAAACCCAAGTTTGGGAAACCCCAATTTCGAAGCTCAATATAAACCACTCACTAAAAAAAATTAATAATATCCAGTTGGGATACAAATCCAGTTATATATCAACATGAGACTACATCCACCTGTCCTATACCTGATGTCATGTATGATGTCAGGAACACAGCAGGTAAAGACATGACTGGGCCAAAGGGGGGTTGCAGGCACTGCTGATCAGCTGGTGCAGTGATGGCCAAACTTGGCCCTCCAGCTGTTTTGGGACTACAATTCCCATAATGTGTGACCACTGGTCCTGTTGGCTAGGGATGCTGGGAGTTGTAGTCCAACAACAGCTGAAGGGCCAAGTCTGGCCATCACTGAGCTGGTCTGTGCATAGCGCTTCACAGCCCCTGCCCATCAGCTGGTTGGCAGTGCTTATGAAGCTCAGGTCAACTCAAGTAGTGTTAGGCTAGCATCTCCTTCCCCAAAAGGAAGGACCCAGGGCCATGTTGGAATGGAATGTAAAAGTGTTGTCTAAAATGTATAAGATGTTATTGGAATGGGATGAGCAAGTAAAATCCTCAGTGATGCATTGGGCAATAGATACTGGTTGTAATATAGATATGGAAGCATGGGTGCGATTGTGGAATATGGATATAAATTGTACAGCATGTTATGGTCTAATTGAAAATTATATGAAAATGATATATCGATGGTACCTAACACTGAGCAAATTGGCAAAAATGTATAATTCCAAATCAATTAAGTGTTGGAAATGTAAAGAGAAAGAAGGTTCTTTTTATCATATGTGGTGGTCTTGTAGTAAGGTTAAAGCTTACTTGGAAATGATATATAATGAACTGAATAATGTGTTTAAAATAATGTTTGTAAAAAAGACACAGAAGCTTTCCTTTTGGGAATTATAGGGACAACTATCCAAACTGCATAGAAATTTATTCATGTATGCGACTACAAGAGCAAGAATGTTACTTGTCCAAAAATGGAAAGAAGAAGAAGTCCCCGTGAAAGAAGAATGGATACAAAAACTTAAGGAATATACAGAAATGGCTTACTGGAAAAATAAGAAATCAAGATAACAAACTTTTTTAAATAAAAGAATGGAAATGGTTTATTGAATATTTACAAATAAACTGTAAACAGATAAGAACATTGGCAGGGTTATTGTAATAACCTGCAGTTTTAAATACGAATAAATGAGTAAATTAAGTTAATTTGGATATGCAGAAAATATTAAAAATAAATTTAAGGAACTGCAGAAAGAGGGGGGAGGAAGCCAAGTTTTGAAATGTTAAAACGTTTGTAAAATTGTTGAAATGTATGAAACTGAAAATCATAAATAAAATCATAATAAAAAAGGAAGGGTCCAGGGCCATGCTGGAAGCCTGGAGTCATCATGAGACAAGCAAGCATCTTCTAGATGGAGCTTGAAATCTAGGAGCAATTTATCAGAAATGGGCCCATGGTCAATAGATCCCCACTAGGTTTGCTATCCTTCGATTGGGCTTTTCTGCAGTTGAAAGGAGGATGCCTGTTCTCGGAGCTTATTAAGAAGATCTTTGTAATCTTTGCGCGTAAGAATGAATTGTGCTTCCAACACACACACACACACACACACACACACACACACACACACAGACGTGTGTGTAAATGGAAAATCTTTTGAAAAACATCTTCATGTATGCGACAACGGCCATGAGAGTTCTGGTAGAACAAGGATGGAAGACTGAAGAAACCCCAACTAAAGAATCATGGCAAGAAAAATTGACGGACTATGCAGAACTGGCAAAACTGACATATAAGCTACGGGACAAGGATAACTGTGACTTTAAGGATGAATGGGAACCCTTTACAAAGTATCTGAAGACGCAACAAAGCGAACTGGACTCCTTGGCAGGTTCTGAATAAACTTGCACAAACTTTTTATTGATAATAATCAGCTAAATAGTTTGAGGATCTATACAACTTTGTAACAAGCAGAAAACAGCATTCTTAGAGAAACCAAAGACTGGAACTGAGGGATGTCGGGGGGTGGGGGGGTGGGTTTTGTGTGGGAGGGGGGGAGGAAAAATGGGGGGGACAAAGATGATATGTTTTTGGATAATATGGCTTGTTATAATTTTGAATTTAAAAAATTAAAAGAAAAAAGAAAAAAAAAATTGTCTGAGGATGCAATGTGATGCAGCTCATGACACTAGTGGAAATAAGCGACTTTCAAATGCTACCCAGATACTTTCTCTCCTCGTAATGTACTACTTTAATTTAAATTCACTTTACAGTCTGTGCACATGAGAATTATTCTGAGGGTTTAATTTTGCTAGCTGCTGAAAGCAATACGGTGGCTATCAACAGAAAAGAAATAGTGCCGCTGTTTATTAATGCTTTTGGGCTGTACTGTAAGTACCCTGGGAAGCTATAGCTGTGGATCAAATAAAACATGCGGCTCTTAGTATTATTTCACAGGTGTTTTTTTGGATTCTGTCTTTTTATAGTGTATATCAGACAAGAGTCTCCTGACTAGATTTTCAGGTGAAAGATTGAAGCTGATATTATGAACCAAAACTATGGCCAAATAAAATAAAATAAAATTGGTGTGGTGCTAGCAATCTAGTCATTTTAATAAGCAAATTCTCCACAGAATTAAGGTTGCGAATACAGTTGGTTAGTGCTGAGGAATTAGATTCCCCCGTCCCTCAAATATGCAGCCATCTGGTGCAAGTTTTTTTTATTTATTTACGGCACACAGTATATGCATTTATTTGTGTTTCAAACTATAATCCTTTCTCTGATTTCCACCCGTATTCTATAAATAGCATTTGCTTGCAACATACGGAAGCAATTACAGTGAATACAAAAATGCAAATATTGTACAATGAAGAAAAAATGTGCATAATGAACAAAACCGTTTACTTTCTGTGGATAAATGTATATTCTGTAATAACAAGAAGCATACTCTAAGCAGAAAAAAGTAGATCTTCATCATATTGAAATAAAATTCAAAATAGGCTTGTCAACAAGTCATTGGATTATTAGTCCAATATAAAAGCACCCATGGCAGTGTCTGAAAAGCTAGTAAGCCTATCCCAAGTTCTTTCGAATCAGTTCCATCCCTGAACGCAATTCTGCACTTGCCAGAATGCAAATCCCTTGAGAAAGCAAAGTTTTTTATAAATGGGTTTTCCTCTTTCTGTCTCTTGGGAGGGTGATCTAGGGGAGGCAATAAATGATGTGTGTGTGTACGTGGCCACAGTAGCCTTAAAAACATCCATGTTGGGCAAAAGATTCCTGCATTGCAAGGGGTTGGACTGTATGACCCTGAGGGTCCCTTCCAACTCTTCAGTTCTATGATTCTGTCATTCTATGTGTGCACGAATCTAAAAAGACTGTTCACTCCCGAACTAAGGGAAATTAGTGGGACGTGGGTGGCTCTGTTGGTTAAACCACAGAGCCTACAGCTTGCCAATGGAAGGTCGGCGGTTCGATTCCCCGTGACGGGGTGAGCTCCCGTTGCTCGGTCCCTGCTCCTGCCAACCTAGCAGTTCGAAAGCACGTCAAAGTGCAAGTAGATAAATAGGTACCACTCCAGCGGGAAGGTAAACGGCGTTTCCGTGCGCTGCTCTGGTTCGCCAGAAGTGGCTTAGTCATGCTGGCCACATGACCCGGAAGCTGTACGCCGGCTACCTCAGCCAGTAAAGCGAGATGAGCGCCGCAACCCCAGAGTCGTCCACGACTGGACTTAACAGTTAGGGGTACCTTTACCTTTAAGGGAAAGTAAAGTAAAAGATGGTTACCTTCTATTGAGACAGACCACAGTCCCATCTAGTCCAGCATCCTCTACTCTGATTGGCTGGAGCTCTCCAGGAGACAGAGGCAAATCTTTCTCATCACCTGTGACATCAGTCTTTAGATTGGAATGCCCATGATTTCACCTGAAACTTTCTGCATTGCAACCAGAAAAAGGGAAGGGGAAGTACCATAGCGAAGAGGAAGAGGAAAATGAGAGAGAGAGAGAGAGAGAGAGAGAGAGAGAGAGAGAGAGAAAACAAGGGTTTGGGAAATCAAATTGTCATGCCTTGTAAGGAATGGAAAGAAAGAAAAGTATTCGATACACCGTTAGTAAAAAAAGTTATGAAGCTTGAAAGGAATTAATAGTAATCTTTATTTTTTATTTATTTATTTTGTCCCAGCTCCTTATCCGATTTCACAAAACTTTGTTCCCAGTCTACAAAATGTGTCCAGCTGCACATTAGAATAACCTCTGACCCTAGTGTAGAACCTGTAGTCAGGTTCTAGCTCCCCGGGAGGGTAGAAAACTTTTAATGGGGACCACCACCATTTGCAATCTTTTGAAAGAATATATCATTACCCAACAGAAAAACTAATGAAATATAGCATTGACGGTTACGTCAATATGAGTGACTTGGTAGCACTTTTTAAAGTACAGCTAGCTCATGAATATACACAAATATCTATGTGGCATGATGATGTAAAGCCAAATATTTTGGGTTATATCCAACCAAGTCATCCCATTAGCACAAGGACTTTCACTCACACAATGGGACTTGCTTTCCCTCTCATCTCCCAATAAACCCTGTGCCCCCCAAACCTGTTCTGGGGTTTTCACCAACCCTCTAGAGTAGATGGGGGGCACACACAGAGACAGAATCTCTTGAAGTAATCTGTTCAGCAACAAAGGAGATGCCAAAAGCTGCTGAAATTTTTATCTGTCCAGATTCAGTAGGAATGAAGTACCCTATTAAAAATCTTGACTATGCAACAAAATGTATAATGTCCAATGTTTCTCTCCAATTACTGTCTGGCTCTCCGTGTGCACTTTTTGGTTGTAGCTTTTGCTAAATTTAATTTGTTTAATTTAAATAAATTAAAGGCAATTGAGCCCACTATAAATCAGGATTGCAGCAGTCTTGTATAACTGTCCATTGCTTGAAGAGAGGAAGATAAGCAGTATGAGCTTAAGATATGCAATATGCAAATGATTAGCAAAACATTGATACTTTTATTTGGTGATGGAACTCACCAATCTCTTTTTTGTACACTTCATAAAATTAAGATGACCATCTCATTACGGCTTGCATGCCCAAAGGATATGAATTTGGTCTGTGGGATTGCTGATTGTCAAACCTCACTTTCATTTCAGTGGAGAAAAGTCATTGTATAAGATAATAACCGTCCTTCCGCTAAAATTCATATCTCTCTTGACAATTAGGCAGAAAGCTATTTCAGAGCATCGGTTGATCATACACAAAGGCACAATAGTCTGAAATGACAACATCACAATCCTTCTCCGTGCTTCCTTTTTAACACTCTGAATGGTGTGTGTCACTGGAAAGTTCAATTGGAATTGGAGTTTCTATAGCCTGATAATCATTCTGCCAATGCCCTGAAGGCATGGTTACATACATTCCTGTTTTATAAGACAGGTGTGATTTGTTAAAACTCCAGAACTGACACAGAATAGGGTTGGTGGACCTGTGGCCCTCCAGTCTACAACTCCAGTCATCCCTAACCATTGCCCATTCTGACTGGGCATGATGGAAGTTGTCACCTGACCGTGGCTGAAGTGCCACAGGTTCCCCATCAATGGCTTAGAAGAATACATCTGTTAGCAAAAGTGTTCAATGGTCCAAGTCTACCTAAAAACCCTGGTATTTAATTGCAATCTTTTGTTAAACGAGGTTGATCTAGTGAGCCAGAGATATATGGCAATTTGTACTTTGTCAGAAGCCCTGATGCTACACCACAGAGGCACCAGATTGAGGAATGTTCTGTCATTAATCCAAAGCAGAACCACACTCCAATACTTCACATAAGGGAGGGGAGCTAATTTTCCATCTTCTTAGCACTGACAGCTAGGGAAATCTACCTTCCCACATGACTATGATAGGAATATTTCCTTAGCCCTCAAACTCTGGCTTTTAAAACCAGGGTCGAAAGTGAACCACCAGAGTTCATGGGCCCCATCTGCACTATAGGTGTCTACACATTCATAGACTTGGAGGAAGCTCTCGTGAATCTCCCTTAGACATGAGGACTTTCATTCTCTACCTCTAACTTGAGAACCTCTCTGTACTTTCAATGGCAGTGCTGGTCACATCCTGGGGGGAATCTCTTCCTTTGTAATTTATGGCTATCAGAACTTAAAGCTCCATTCTAAATCCTGCAACATAAGAGCAGGAGATAAAGCGTGTGCATGTCCATCTCCTGGTTTCAAGTAAAATATGGGGCTTAAGGAAGATTAAAATAAAAGAAACTGATGCCTCGGAGGAAGAGCAAAGGAGTGAACATAAATGAGCTGTCAAAAGATCTCTCTGTCTCCCCCACCTCGCTCCATCAATTCAACAGCTGGCAGGAAGACAGATCAGAAAAGAGACTCATAAAGCAAACCCTGAGCAAATTAGAACAGACTTCAAGCTTCCTCCAGAATGCCAGGATGAGACCAAGACATTAAGGAACCAATTAAGAGATTAAACATCTCAAACTGTAGTTCGGTAAAGGAAGAACTAACAGTATCTGGTAAAAATTTAAACCATGTACAACGTAGAGGTGCCAACACAACAAGGTTTTGTTGTTGTTGTTGTTGTTTAGTCATTTAGTCATGTCCGACTCTTTGTGACCCCATGGACCAGAGCATGCCAGGCATTTCTGTCTTCCACTGCCTCCGCAGTTTGGTCAGACTCATGCTGGTAGCTTCGAGAACACTATCCAACCATCTCGTCCTCTGTCGTCCCCTTCTCCTTGTGCCCTCCATCTTTCCCAACATCAAGGTCTTTTCCAGGGAGTCTTCTCTTCTTATGAGGTGGCCAAAGTATTGGACGGTTTGTCCTTCCAGTGAGCACTCAGGGCTGATTTCCTTAAGAATGGATAGGTTTGATCTTCTTGCAGTCCATGGGACTCTCAAGAGTCTCCTCCAGCACCATAATTCAAAAGCCTCAATTCTTCGGCAATCAGCCTTCTTTATGGCCCAGCTCTCACTTGCATACATCACTACTGGGAAAACCATAGCTTTTACTATATGGACCTTAACAAGGTTTTAGGGTGTGGCAAAAAGGAACCTGTGGAAATGGTCCTTAGGTCGTTGTGGTCCCAGAACATCTTGGCCTTCAGAGTTCAAGATCAACACTTTTAGTTGTTGTTCAGTTCAGTTGTTGGCCTCTGTCTCTTTCAGGAAACAATGGAAGTGTGTGCTCTCAGGTGTAAAGTCAAACTGTTGGGTTGCCACAGTGGCTGCTGTGCCCGTAGAGACCAAAATAGGAGATTCAAGCTTTATTGCAGCTGAGGCAGAAGAAGGTTTTGCTGTTACAGTCTGATGCACCATGGCATTTCTTCTCTCTGCACTCACCAGATGCAGCTTGTCACGCTGGCCATGTGACCCGGAAGTGTCTCCGGACAGCGCTGGCTCCCGGCCTATAGATGAGCGCACAACCCTAGAGTCTGGCAAGACTGGCCCATACGGGCAGGGGTACCTTTACCTTTACCTTTATTGACTGTCTGGCTCCGAAGCGCCCTCTCCGATTGCATGGAGCCCAGACAGCCCCGTGGTTTTCTTCGGAGCTGAGGGCGATGAAACAATCGCTGAGATGGCTAGAGCATCGGTGGCAGAAAACTCACTCCGAATCTGACCGGACACAGGTTAGAGCTCAACATCGAGCCTACCAAGTGGCGATAGCGACGGCGAAGAAGACTTTCTTCACCGCCTCTATTGCATTTGCAGAAAATAGTAGCAGGAGACTCTTTCAGGTGGTTCGCAATTTAACGGAACCACCTTTACCACCGGGGCCTTGTAAAGACCCCAAGATCTCCTGCAACAATTTTGCAAAGTTTTTTGCAGATAAAATCACTCATATTCGGAAGGAGCTAGACACCACCGTGGGAGCAGGGCCGGGGCGGGAGAGTGCTAGAGCTCTGTCTGGTCAAGTTGCATGGAATCAATTTCAATCCGTTACCCCCGAGGATGTGGACAGGCTGCTTGGACGCGTGAAACCAACCACCTGTCTCCTTGATCCTTGCCCATCCTGGCTAATAAAAGCAAGCCGGGAAGGGCTGGGCGATGGGCTCTGTGGGGTGGTGAATGCTTCCCTCTGTGAGGGAACATTCCCAGATCCGCTGAAAGAGGCGGTCATTAAACCGCTTCTTAAAAAACCATCTTTAGACCCGGCCAGTATGGCTAACTATCGCCCAGTCTCAAATCTTCCATTCTTGGGCAAGGTGATTGAGCGCGTGGTTGCTGAACAACTCCAGGCACGCCTGGAGGATGCGGACCATTTGGATCCCTTCCAATCGGGATTCAGGCCTCACCATGGGACTGAAACTGCCTTGGTCGCACTGGTTGATGATCTCCGGCGAGCTAGGGACAAAGGTGAGAGTTGTTTCCTGGTTCTGCTGGATCTCTCAGCGGCCTTTGAGACAACCGACCATAACATCCTTCTGGACCGTCTAGAGGGGCTGGGAGCTGGGAGCACTGTTATACAGTGGTTTCACTCCTTCCTCCTGGGCCGTGTTCAGAAAGTGGTGGTGGGGGATGAGTGTTCAGACCCCTGGGCCCTCACTTGTGGGGTGCCTCAGGGTTCCGTCCTCTCCCCCATGCTTTTTAACATCTATATGAAGCCGCTGGGAGAGATCATCAGGGGGTTTGGACTGGGTGTCCATCAATATGCAGATGATACCCAGCTCTACCTCTCTTTCAAATCAGAACCAGTGAAGGCGGTGAAGGTCCTGTGTGAGTGCCTGGAGGTGGTTGGAGGATGGATGGCGGCTAATGGATTGAAGTTGAATCCTGACAAGACAGAAGTACTGTTTTTGGGGGACAGGGGGCGGGCTGGTGTGGAGGACTCCCTGGTCCTGAATAGGGTAACTGTGCCCCTGAAGGACCAGGTGCGCAGCCTGGGAGTCATTTTGGACTCACAGCTGTCCATGGAGGCGCAGGTCAATTCTGTATCCAGGGCAGCTGTCTACCAACTCCACCTGGTACGCAGGCTGAGACCCTACCTGCCCGCGGACTGTCTCACCACAGTGGTGCATGCTCTAGTTATCTCCCTCTTGGACTACTGCAATGCACTCTACGTGGGGCTACCTTTGAAGGTAGCTCGGAAACTACAACTAATCCAGAATGCGGCAGCTAGACTGGTGACTGGGGGCGGCCGCCGAGACCACATAACACCGGTCTTGAAAGACCTACATTGGCTCCCAATACGTTCCCGAGCACAATTCAAAGTGCTGGTGTTGACCTTTAAAGCCCTAAATGGCCTCGGCCCAGTATACCTGAAGGAGTGTCTCCACCCCCATCGTTCTGCCCGGACGCTGAGGTCCAGCGCCGAGGGCCTTCTGGCGGTTCCCTCATTGCGAGAAGGAAAGCTACAGGGAACCAGGCAGAGGGCCTTCTCAGTAGTGGCGCCCGTCCTGTGGAACGCCCTCCCATCAGATGTCAAAGCGATAAATAACTACCTGACATTTAGAAGTCATCTTAAGGCAGCCCTGTTCAGGGAAGTTTTTAATCTGTGATATTTTACTGTATTTTTGGTTTCTATGGAAGCCGCCCAGAGTGGCTGGGGAAACCCAGCCAGATGGGCGGGGTACAAATAATAAATTATTATTATTATTATTATTATTATTATTATTATTATTATTATTATTATTATATACTCAACTCCCATCATTCCTGGGCCAGCTGAAGTATCTGATCACTTTTCAAGGGCAGTCCCATGTAGAGACTGCACCACAGTCATTCATTTTAGATTTCCAAACGCATGGGTGACACTTGGCTGCAGCACCAGAGAGCAGTCAGGGATGAACCTTCAAACAGTGTATTTTTGAAAAGTGGAGGAGGAAAGAGTCCTTATTCTGGAGAACATGAAGGGAGAACTAGACAAAGAAAGCTGAGAACATGTTGACCGCTTCGTTCTTCAAACAGTTAGATGAGCACTCCTACACATGAATGGAATGGGGAAGGGGGACTTTCTTCCATAAATGATTTTTTGAAAATAATACTTGTAGTGTATTTTAAAAATTGCAGAGAAAAAGGCACAGGGGAGAGGAGTTGTGGCTTGTCACACATTATGCCACAAGACTAAATAGATGCCTGTGATATTCTTACAATTTCACAGAGCAGTTATTAGAACAATGAATGTGTTAGGAGGGAAGCAGAGAAGAGATTCATATCCCTGCCACAATATATTCCCATTTGCCCTCAATTGTCAGGGATGAGGCTTAGCCACACTGCACAATTCTCCGAGTGATGACTGTGGTTTTAAATGCTTAAAAAACAAAAAGCAGGCACCTGGGTTTGCATGGGGAAAGAAGCTTGCCCCCCTCCAGTCCTCTATGCATGGAGTTTCATCTTCAGTCTTCTGTTTCATCTGGGTTGCTGAGAATATCAACTCTCTGCTGCCAAAAATGAAAGAAACTTAGTGCTCTCCCCAAAAACTGTGGTGATGTATTTAAAATGTGCATTCCTTGCTGACAGAGTGTGCCTGTGTTCAAGGCGCCAAGCATGCAACTTATCTCAAAACTGTGGCTATTTCATCTTTCTCAGCTGACTGTCCACCTGTCACTCACTGTGATTCTACCTACAGTTCCATCACTCTCTTGCCATCAATCATTTCTCCGTTACAAACTCTCCTTCCCACCCACCTTACCAGTTGTTTTGCTCCTGGTAGGTGTTGGGGATGGGAAGTAAGAGGGACAAGAAAGAAAGAAAGAAAGAAAGAAAGAAAGAAAGAAAGAAAGAAAGAAGCAGGCAGATGAAGAAATATGCATTCTATCACTCCTGCACATCACCCCCTAAATAGCCTTGTGCAGCTGTCACAGAAAATGAGCCCCTAAGTTAGGGGTGGTTAGGAAATAAAAGACAGTACAGTGTTACCTTAATCCATTCTGGAAGTCTGTTCCCAAACCAAGGCACAAAGATTAATCCGTTTCAGACTTTTAAAAGCAACCCCTAAAACTCCAATTTAACATGAATTTTACTATCTAACGAGACCACTGATCCATAAAATGAAAGCAATAATCAATGTACTGCACTATAAAATAAATAAGACAGTATCGTAGATGATAAAAATTAAAATTATTATTTTTTCTTACCTGCACTGATGATAGTCATTGTTTGGATTTTATCCATTTCCACAGTCACACAATCAATCAATCAATCAATCAATCAGTAGCTGAACTGGGTTCCACACAGTCACAAAAACAAATTAACTGAAAAGGCCTCAAAAAGAAAAACGCAAAATAAATAGCAAAAACAAAAGCGCCAAACTTAATCCGTTCCGGAAGTCTGTTTGACTTCCGAAATGTTTGAAAATGAAGGCCCAGCTTCTGATTGGTGAAGGCACCCTGGAAACAATAGCTGACAGCTGCGTCAGACATTCGGCTTCCAAAAAACGTTCAAAAACCGGAACACTTACTTCCGGGTTTTCGGTGTTTGGGAACCAAGGCATTTGAGTACCAAGGCGTTTGAGAACCAAGGTACCACTGTACAAGATGAAGAAAAAGGCATTTTAAAAACATTATTAAGATTGCATTTTACATAAAGGGGTGGCACTGGTCATCACCTTCCTTTCGCTTAGTCTCACTACTGCCCTTATAGATCTCAGATGTTCATCATTGGCTCTGGCACCCCCTACTGTCATTCTCCCTGCCTCCTGCCCTACCAGTTCCAGTGCATACACAAGTGACTACTGTGTTATCAACTTCTGGATGGAAGAAGGGAGGGACTTGCCTGTTTTGTGTATGACTCTCTGCTAGGAGCCATGTGGAATGGGTATCGGTTAATGAAGTTAGAAGAGAAGCACCTGTGTCTGTTCTGATAAACAACAACATTCAAGCTTCTGTTATGGAATGGAGAACTTAATATAGTAATATTCATGCTGAGCT
Organism: Podarcis raffonei; assembly: GCF_027172205.1. Lineage (NCBI taxonomy): Eukaryota > Metazoa > Chordata > Lepidosauria > Squamata > Lacertidae > Podarcis > Podarcis raffonei. The sequence continues at coordinate 14,211,448 of NC_070604.1, read as the reverse complement.
ATTTCTGTAATTGGTACGCATGTTACTTATGGCCTGGCAAATGTTAAAGAGTGGCAGTAAGTCTAATAAACTGGGGCAATTATGTCTGCATGTTGAAATTTATTTATTCTCCACTGAAAAGCAGGAGCAATGTGTTGAGGTTTCCCCTATCCCATTTTTACAGACTAGTGTTTCACTTAGTTAGCTCCCCAGGAGCACATGCAGAGATAGATTTTTCTACATGACTTTCCCAAGCAAAAGCATGTTCTGTAGCAATCTATAGCTTCTGCTTAACGAGGCTTCCGGGTTTTATCTTAAACATCTTAAGAAGTCCTATTAATAAACACTGACATTCCATTGATTATGCATCTTTATTGCTTTTGCTAAGCACATATCGTCAATTAAACCCTGCTACCTCGTTGAGGGTAAGCAGGACTCACAGGCGTCTAATAGTAACACAGCTGTGTGCTTTTTGGGTGATTGAGGCGGCAATTAACGAGTTTCTAATGGAACAGAGATTCCTAGTGACAAGCACAGCACGATAATAGGAAGGTGTCTCCTTTTGACTTCCGAACCCGGCGTGACGCTGAAAGAAATATCAGCTCTGCGGATGGGCTTTTATGCTTCCTCTGCCTGGCGCAGACTAGCACCTGAATGGAAACAATGCTGTTTGTGTATCTCTGCTTTCTGGAGCGTTCTAAAATGGGGATGTTAGCAACAAGCCTTTTTTGTACGTAAGAATATATACACTGCTCAAGTTACACATGTCTTCTTCTTTTTTAAAAGGTCCAGCATTGCCAGATTGCAACACTTTGATCCTCTCTGTTAGGATTCTTGCTCCGTGCCTGCAGTCATGAGATTGTTGTCTATCACATGATGGTGTATGTTTTCATTCCACAGTGTGGGAAGTGACGGAGACAGGATGTTTTGTGCTACTGTGTTCCAGAAAGTGGGACTATTGTCCTTTGTTGTTTTTCCCTCTTTGTTGCCTGATGAGAAAGAGGAAGGCGCTAAGTCAGAATGCTCTGAGAGTATTATATGTAAATAAAGTAGATTAGCCAAAATGCTGAGCTACTGAGTTCTGTTACGCAAACAGCCAATACTCTGCAGGATCCTAAGTGTGCTGATGCCTCTTGGTATCAGTCGCTGTGATGTTTGGGCTAGAGAAACCTTTTGAAGCTTCCGAACGATCAACCAGGAGGGAGAGAACATGCCAGTCGGGCATGTGTCTCTGCCAGGGGTCCTACACACGAGTAGGACGATCCTAACACTCTCTGCCCATTTAAACCAAGGGGTGGAGCAATCTATGACCCTCCAGATGTCATTGACCTCCAAGTCCCATCAGACCCAGCCAGCATAGCCAATGGTCAACGGAATGATGGAAATTGTAGCTGAAAAGCTTATGGAGGTTCATCACTCCTACCTTGGTGAAAAAGAAAGCAGTGAATACTCTTCCCACCCCAAACCTCTGCCTTCTCTTTCTCTGCCCACTTCTCTCACCTGCTGTGAGATAACCTGGCTGGAGCTGATGAAAATGGATGGTGGGTCGGCATGTTTCTATGGAGTAGCATACAGTCCACCTATAGTTAGGAGTGATGCAAGCCGACCATCTCAGTAAGAACCAGTTAGCCTTCCTCGATCCAATTGGGAGACTTCAAAGTGACTTGAAGTTCACAGCATGTTATTCTTTGAAGGAGAACTGTTTGAAAATGATTTACAGATGGTATTTAACTCCAAGTGGGCTTGCTAAGTTGTATAAGACTGAATCAGAAAAGTGCTGGAGATGCAAAGAGGTAGAGGGAATGTTTTTTCATATGTGGTGGACATGTGAAAGTGTAAAAGAGTATTAGGAAATGATCCAAGATGAATTGAAAAAATGTTTAAAAGTACTCCCCCCCCCCAAAAAAAAAACCCAGACTCCTTTCTGTTGAGGATAATTCAGACTGAAATTGCTAGGTGTCAAAACAGGTTATTTATGTATGCCACTATTGTGGCCGGTGTTTAGTTAGCTCAAAAATGGAAAATGAGCGAGGTCCCAACCAAAGAAGAATGGCAGCTGACAGAATATGTGCAGCTTGCAGACTTAACATATAGAATAAAAGAACAAGAAGAACACACATTTAGAGAAGATTGGAAAACGTTTATTGACTATATGGGAAACAACTGTGTACAGCTGAAAATGCTGGCAGCATTAAGATATATTCAAGAGTGTAAATAAGTTTTGATGGATGTAATAATGGAATACTGAATGGTATAGTTTTTGTAAAATATGCAGGGATTTATCATATGTAAAATGAACCATGGAAAGAGAAGAAGGGGAGTCATTGATATCTTAAGGATGTAAAAATGAGTGCTTTAAATTGTAAAACAGAAAATTTAATTAATATATATATATATATATATATATATATATATATATATATATAATATGGAAGGCTTCAGTCTTCTAGTACAACCATGAAATAGAGAGAGGCGTTCACCTCAGGGACTTGACTTTGACTGTCATAAAAAGGCAGGACATTATTAATTGTTTAACATATTGTGTCTTTACTGACAAGGAGAAGAAGGAGTGCTTGTAGGATTTTCTACCTCATGTTCCAGGCAACTTGGCTGCTCTCGGGTGCTACATATATGCAGGCAAGGGCATCATTTGCTGTTTCGTCCCAGGTCCCAAAATGGCCGCTCACCCTTTTCAGTTGGGTAGCGGTTGCGGACATTGGACCCATCCACCTCCCCCAGCAGAAGCAGAAGCCACATGCTGGCCAGCCATTAAGGGGCTTCTCTGGTCAGAAAAAGTACCAAGCAGGATTCCCTATCAGAAAATCAAGATAAAATGGGCCAGTCAGAAGCCCCACTGGAGGGGCAATGCCCTGGTCGCAATGCCTTGGCTGGGCATTGGTCACAGGCCTTGCCCAGGCAAGTGGCAACGTCCACCCTCTCAGTTTTCCCCACAGGCATTTATTTCACCACAATGCTGATGGTGTGACTTTGCCTGTCTTTTCAACAATAAAATCTAGCCAGAGTTAGAGGCACTTTTCAATCCCATTGATTTCAACGGAACAAATCTAACCAAGTGGTTCACTCTCCCGTGAAAAGCAAGGTGTTTTTGAAATGCTTAGCTTTCACTGTATTTTGCCCAATTAAGCGAGCCACACCATTGGGCTGTGCCTTTGCATTTCCTAACATTTAGCACCATTTAAGCTGCTTTCCCTCTCTTAAACTTCTTCACAATGGAGAGACATGAGCCCATGCAAATGCAGTTTCTGGGAGAGGAGTAAACTGTTGTCAGCTTGTATTTACTGGTTTTCAGACTGAGCACATATTACTGCAGGTCTACTGAACCACACTCCATTATCTCTTATTAATGGGAAATTGTCCATAAATTGCTGAGGCGTGACTCGTTTTCCCCAACACAGCTGCAGTCTTTTTATTTTGTGATAATCTAGCCTCGCAGGAATTTTAAAAAGGAAAGGGGGGGGGAGAGCTGAGAATGAGTGAGCACAGGGGATGAAAATAACCTGAAACAGCAAACAGAGATGGACAAGGGATTATTCTACCCAAACGCTGAATTGGGTAGCAGGGAAGCCGGAAAATGGACCAGATGCAACAGCCTGAACAGCTTCAGTCCAGAGGTCTGAAGGTAGATAGGAGAAATATGGAAGGGGGTGGTGGAAGAGGGGCTAAGTCTGATTCTTTCTGCTTAAGGTTCCTTTAAATTTACAGTACAACAGAGTGAGCACATGCAGAAGAACATCCCGCCAAAAGAAGATTATTAAGCGGCTATCTTGCCAACAAAGGTCCGTATAGTTAAAGCTATGGTTTTCCCAGTAGTGATGTATGGAAGTGAGAGCTGGACCATAAGGAAGGCTGATCGCCGAAGAATTGATGCTTTTGAATTATGGTCCTGGAGGAGACTCTTGAGAGTCCCATGGACTGCAAGAAGATCAAACCTCTCCATTCTTAAGGAAATCAGCGCTGAGTGCTCACTGGAAGGACAGATCGTGAAGCTGAGGCTCCAATACTTTGGCCACCTCATGAGAAGAGAAGACTCCCTGGAAAAGCCCCTGATGTTGGGAAAGATGGAGGGCACAAGGAGAAGGGGACGACAGAGGACGAGATGGTTGAACAGTGTTCTCGAAGCTACGGGAGGCAGTGGAAGACAGGAGTGCCTGGCGTTCTCTGGTCCATGGGGTCACAAAGAGTCGGACACAACTAAACGACTAAACAACAACAACAAATCTTGTGGTTGTCATTACATACTGACTACTTTCTTTCCTGTTGGTAACAACTGATATCTCAGTAACATTGGAAGCTACCTTATATGTCCATCTAAATCCATCTAACCGTCAGAGGCATTTCAGGACCACAGAGGTCTTTCATATCAGCAACTCCTTGGAGATGCCTAGGATTGAACCCTGCTGTGGCGTAAGGGTTCCTGCCCTTCCATTGCTCCTTTTCACGTGGAAGAATAGAGTCAAAAGACATTTCAAGTTTACTTTATGCAAAGCTTATCATACTGTTTCTGGAGGAACCAGTCCACCCATTTCATAGAAGACATTTACACCAGCCCTGGTAATGTAAAATGTGTACATCTGAAAAGGCAATGACAGCTGGTCGAGCATGAGACTTTTAATCTCAGGGTTGTGGGTTTGAGCCCCACGTTGGGCAACGATATTCCTGCACTGCATCTGGGAGAGACAGAGCCATATTTCCTGATTCCTGTTTGAATCCAAGGCTGTGTGTGACTTTATTGGGGTGTTAATGCTGGAGACCCATCATAATAGGCTCAGGTTGCATATGTGTGAATAAGCCATAAATCATAAAGACACCACAGTCTCTGCTGTCCTTCATTCCTAGGAAGCCGAACCCTATATTAAGCACTTGGGACCCCTGGAATCTCGCACTGCTGGGAGATTGGGGTGGCGTACAACTGTATTTGGGACGGTGGTGGCGCTGTGGGTTAAACCACAGAGCCTAGGACTTGAAGATCAGAAGGCTGGCAGTTCGAATCTCCACGACGGGGTGAGCTCCCATTGCTCGGTCCCTGCTCCTGCCAACCTAGCAGTTTGAAAGCACGTCAAAGTGCAAGTAGATAAATAGGTACCGCTCTGGCGGGAAGGTAAACGGTGTTTCCGTGAGCTGCTCTGGTTCACCAGAAGCGGCCTAGTCATGCTGGCCACATGACCCGGAAGCTGTACGCTGGCTCCCTCGGCCAATAAAGCGAGATGAGCGCCGAAACCCCAGAGTCGGTCATGACTGGACCTAATGGTCAGGGGTCCCTTTACCTTTACTTTACAACTCTATTTTGGCTCTGCAATCCAGTTTGGGCTGGGAATTCATGTAGCCTCTGTGCCAGACCAGATAGATATTACAACTATTGTACTTCAGGGTGCAGCCACCAGAGCATGTGCCAATATCTCATCCTTACACAGGGAAGCTGGAGAATTCCGACAGGAACGGAAGAGAAAGAGGAAATTGTTGTTTATTGTGATTTTGAATAAATGGATTCAGACTATGCACTCCTGTTGAAGAATGCCTCACTGTGCCCTCCCCACCTCTCCCTTTCTAATGCACTGTGAATGATGTGTGAGAGAACAGGGCTTTTCCTGGTGCAACAATGTTGTTATTATTACCCAAGGCAGAAGGGGAAACAGACAGCTTGTTCTGAAGTGGCATTATTATGACATAAGGGGAGAATCTCCTGGGAAGCTGGAATTGAGTTTTCTTTGAAAACAGAAGTAATGCAACAGTATAGTTCCACCAGAAACATTTTTTAATATGTTGTCAGTTCTTCTGTTGAACTTATCCAGGAACACTGTGAATGTTGGAGTCACTTAAGCAACAGTTCATTATTAAGCTAGAATGGATGGACTGCTCTACGTCAGTCACATTTTCCCTACTGCAAGTCAACCTCATTTTCCTCTTGGGATGGATGGATCTGTTTCTTTCCATTGCATATTAGTTTCACTTTTTTAAAAAAATTAGCAGTCCATTCCATGCTGTTTCTGCTTTCCCATGGTCCAATTAGCCGTGCTGTTAAGTAGATTAATACATCAAGTCATAACTATGATTGGGATTCAAAGAACTACTCCAGGTTTGTGCCTTGTGGAATTTTCCATCACAAACACCTCACCACAACTGACGCAAGGGGTAAGCAATCTAGTGCCATCCAGAGGTTGCCGAACTACAATTCCCATCATCCTTGACTATCAGCCATGTTGGCTGATGGGAGTTGTAGTCCAATAACATCTAGAGGGCCCCGTGTTGTTTTCCCTTGCTCTGGGTCATAATAAAAAACTGCTTCACAAAAACACTTCCCCATGTAGCATTGGGGAGGGCTTGCCATTTTTAAAAAAACATCAACATATTTTTAAAGATTTTATTGTGGTACTTGCTTTTTGAAATAAGTATGATCTCCAGACTCCCATTGGGCATGTTGAATTAGTTCTACAGATCCTGGCTCACATGCCCCATACTGGTTATTCAAAATATGTGGTTCTTAAACCTTTGGACTCCCCTCCCAAGTCTATACAGTGGTACCTCGAGTTACAAGTGCCTCAGGTTACAAACGCTTCAGGTTACAAACTCCGCTAACCTGGAAGAATTACCTCGAGTTGAGAACTTTGCCCCAGGATGAGAACAGAAATTGTGTGCCGGCAGCGCAGTGGCAGCAAGAGGCCCCATTAGCAAAAACACACCTCTAGTTAAGAACAGTTTCAGGTTAAGAATGGACTTCCAGAATGAATTAGGTTTGTAACTAGAGGTACCACTGTGTCTTGAAAAATGTCTGGCTAAAACTATTAAGATTCCCGAAGCTTGTTGATAAAAAATTCTCATGAGCCAGGGAATGCAGCTTAAATGTTTTCCTGTGACCCCAGGCAACACTAAAGGCTAGTAGCCTGTCCAAAATGAAAGAAGCATGCATTAGGTACTGTATAATAGATTCACAATTTGGGTGGCTCCCAACAGATTAAAAACAGAATAAAACATCAAACATTAAAAACTTCCCTAAACAGGGCTGCCTTCAGATGTCTTCTAAAAGTCAGATAGTTGTTTATTTCCTGGACATCTGATGCGAGGGCCTTCCACAGGGCTGGTAGCACTACCAAGAAGGCCCTCTGCCTGGTTCCCTGAAACCTCGCTTCTCGCAGTGAGGGAACTGCCAGAAGGCCCTTGGAGCTGGACCTCAGTGTCTGGGCTGAACGGGGGTGGAGATGCTTCTTCAGATATACTGGGCTGAGGCTGTTTAGAACTTTAAAGGTCAGCACCAACCACAGCTGTCAATTTACAGATTTGAAAATAAGGGACCAGCAGCCTCGAAAATAAGGGATCAGCAGCCAAAATAAGGGATTTTCAGAGCACAGGGAGGTTCAGCTTCTGAGCCCCTCTGAGCCAAAGGCAGAAAGCCCAGCCAGCAGCCAAACAAAGCCTCAAGCAGTGGTTCCCACAGCGCTGCAACCCAGCAAGGGGATGCAGCAAGGAAAACCACTGTCACCTCTCCATTGAGAAGCGCTGAGCAAAGGCGAGTCCCCAGGCAACGCGGCCGATTTGATCGGCACAAGGCATGCAAGCTCCACCCCCCAGTCGTTCTTGGACTCCTTATTGGGTGAGCAACGCAGGCAAGCAACACAGTTGGAGCCCCCCTCCTCCCTGGCCGGCAGGGAGGGAGGGAGAGGAGCTGCTTCCTTTGAAACCCGGGAAATTTAAGGGACATCATCAATAAGGGACAGCAAAGGGACACGGCGCTGGGAAAAGGGACTTTCCCGCCAAATAAGGGACGGTTGCCAGCTATCGTACCAACACTTTGAATTGTGCTCGGAAACATACTGTGAGCCAGTGTAGGTCTTTCAGGGTTGTTGTTGTTTTTTATCATCCTTTCAGTTGTGCATCGCAATGTACAATGTACGAAAACATACAGAAGGCTGTAACTCTACACCAGGCATAGGCAAACTCTGCCCTCCAGATGTTTTGGGACTACAGATCCCATCATCCCTAGCTAACAGGACCAGTGGTCAGGGATGATGGGAGTTGTAGTCCCAAAACATCTGGAGGGCCGAGGTTGCCCATGCCTGCTCTATACCCATTTACCTGGGCACAAGCCTCATTTAATCAGTGGGACTTCCTTTCTGAGTAAACTTGTCTTCCCTACCACGTGCAGTACTCTGTTTTCTGGACCAAGTGCTTAAAAATATCCCTGCAAGGAGAGTAGCTGGTTGTTGTTCCCTTTCTACCTTGGGGACCTGTTGTGCACATGTTCCCTCTACTGTGGAAATCAACACAATGAGAGAGTAGAGGGCATGACGGACAGAACATTGGTCTGGGATTTGGAGAGCAATGAAAAGTGGCATCTACCCTGCGGCTGTATGATTGCATCTACATGGCTATTTAGAAGAGAAAGCATGACAAATGGATCACAGAAGTGCAGACCCAGAAAATATGCTTCAGAGGGGCATTCAATGTGTCCTCTAGTCTGCTGCTGCCACTTCCACTGAGGATTCTTCAAAACTACTAGTCCACCAGTTGAAAAAAAGAAAAGAAAAGATAAAATAAAATAAAATACAAATGCACCAAAGTGTGATGAGTAACCTTGAAATTATAGGAGAAAGGGACGAGAAGGAGAAAGCTTTGCACAGTTAATTGAAATTTGTGAAAAGCCTTCTGTTCTTCAAAAATGTTGCCTCTGAGCCTTCAGAAGGTTATGGAAGTTCACGCTAAAAAGCAAGATCACTTTCACAGCTTCTGACTTTGACATTTTGGGAGAACTGGGAGGAAACATGAATCATTATTTTTTTAATCTAATAAAAATGCAGGCAAGCGCTTTCTCCCTAAATGAATACCAATTAATGGAACGCACCTATTAAAAGAGTCATTTCTCACAAAATATAAAATCCAATAACCTTTATTGCCCACTGTTCAGAGATCACCAGCAAGCTTATGAAGCATGCACAAAGGGCTTCAATAATTTGTTCCCCTGAGTCCTGCAAAATGCACCGCAAGTAATTTGTTGCCTTTCATACATGGGCAACATAATGCATTAACGTTGACCTAAACACTTGAAAAAAGTTTTTGATGAGATGGTCTGGGATCAAACGTTGCCATTTCTTCTTTGGTTCCAGCGGACATATTTGAGAAGATGTGGGATGTGAAAGTGAGGGACAGCTCAGTCGGTCGAGCACGAGACTCTGAATTTCAGGGGTGATGGGTTTGAGCCCCAAATTGAGCAAAAAGTTTCCTGCATTGCAGGAGGTTGAACTCAATTACCACTGTGGTCCCTTCCAACTCTACAATTCTATGATGCAAAGAAAAAAGAAACCTATTACAGTGGTACCTCGGGTTAAGTACTTAATTCATTCCGGAGCTCCGTTCTTAACCTGAAACTGTTCTTAACCTGAAGCACCACTTTAGCTAATGGGGCCTCCTGCTGCCGCTGCGCCGCCAGAGCACGATTTCTGTTCTCATCCTGAAGCAAAGTTCTTAACCTGAAGCACTATTTCTGGGTTAGCGGAGTCTGTAACCTGAAGCGTATGTAACCTGAAGCGTATGTAACCTGAGGTACCACTGTATTTCCTGGTGGTTATCCTGTTTATTCAGCATTTTTAAAAAAGGCATTAATTAAAAAGTTGATTCTTATGTATGCTGGTCCATGGGATTTTTAAAAAATAAAAACCCCTTAAAATTAATTAAAATACTGTATATCAAAGAAGGCTTGGATCAAATGCTGCCGTGTTTGATTATGTAAATGAAGAAGAGCTGCTAGGGAGTTGTTTAATGGTTGTTGGTTTTTAACCAGTGTCACAATGAGATTTATAGCAGGATTTTCAATTGAGACAGGACCCAGAGAGCAAAGAGGGAGGGTTTTTTATTTCTCTGTCCTGAGCTAGAACATCCTTCTGAATGCTAATGAATGTTTGATGTCTCAAGGTACGGTTCTAAATATGGCTAACTCTGGATAATAGATAGGGGATTCAGATCTCATTTGAAGTCAAATATATCAGATTTGCACTTCGGAAACAATATGCAAAATGAAACATCCTTTGAAATTTGCAATGCAGTTCACCAACCAATGTTTTAAAAAACATGTACCTTGGGGGAAAGTGCATAAAAGTAAATATATTGGTGAAACTAGCACACACAAAATAGATTATATTTTGGGGAAATTGGTTGCCAAAGTATGCACATTAGTCAAAACTGCACACGAAATGTTTATTAGAAGAAACGTACGCTATTGAAAAAACCAGAAATTTCTGCAAAATATGGAGAACTAAATTTAAGATTAGGGACACGGGTGGCGCTGTGGGTTAAACCACAGAGCCTAGGACTAGCCGATCAGAAGGTCAGTGGTTCAAATCCCCGTGACGGGGTGAGCTCCCGTTGCTTGGTCCCTGCTCCTGCCAACCTAGCAGTTCGAAAGCATGTCAAAGTGCAAGTAGATAAATAGGTACCACTCCGGCGGGAAGGTAAATGGCATTTCCGTGTGCTGCTCTGGTTCGCCAGAAGCGGCTTAGTCATGCTGGCCACATGACCTGGAATCTGTACGCCGGCTCCCTCGGCCAATAAAGCAAGATGAGCGCCGCAACCCCAGAGTCGGCCACGACTGGACCTAATGGTCAGGGGTCCCTTTACCTTTATCCAGGGCAATTCCACCACATCTCCCCCTCCTCTTGCATGCCACCATTGCTTTTAAGTATCTTATGCTCCTAACACAATTTTGCTGCATTTCATGGAGGCCTTTGTTTGCAGGACAGAAAATGTGTATCAAAAGCAGTTCCACTGCATTTACAGGGTATGTCTGTCTTCACCCTTAGTGACAGCCCGACAACATGAATGTAGGAGGCATTTCATTACTTTCATATCTTGCGCTTCCATATTCTGTAAGCCTCTTATTAAGGTAATTTATTATGCACGGCCAACGGTCTGGTTGTTGAGAAAATGTTTTCAATCAGATTGCTGACTTAAATGTGTATGTATCTCTCTATAAGAAAAAAAAATCTGGGATGCAAAAGAATTATTGCTCAGTATGAAATTATTCCATGTGCATGGACGCATGCGCATACACACAACCTGATAGCTGCTTTCACATGAAAGCTGTTGAAAATACTATCCTTTGGGCACAAACTAAATGAAGAGATTTGTGGATGCCACTGAAAACAGTAATGGTGGCTGCTTTATCTCCCCTTCCCTGCAAAATCTGATAGGTAAAAATGTAAGAACAATGTCCTCCTACTTCACAGTTATCCATTGCCACCAATGGCAACCAATGAAGTGAAGAAGAAGAAGAAGAAAAATCTTATTGAGGCATTTTATGGAAGGTGTGTGAGATATAGTCATTCAGTTCATGTTTTCATTCAAACTTGCCAAATCTGTATTTCCTGAACCAATCTACAAACTGAAACACCCTTCTCCTTTGAAAGTTGCTCCACATTTTGCAATGCAGATCCTCAACCGAAGAAGGTGTGCCACAATGTGTACACTAGTGAAAATAGCATACAGAGTTGCATTCTGTTAAGGGAATTTGCTTGCAAAAAATTCCTCTGCTGAACTAAATTGCATACAAAACTATGTACAGGAGGAGAAATGTGCATTATTCTTTTCTTTTTTCTTTTTTTTAAAAAACCCCTCAGTGAACAGAATTTAGGATGAAAAATTGAGAGGAAGTGAAATGGACAGATTTGTCCACTCCTATTCTTCGCTCCCATGTTCAACAAAATGCAAGCAAGGAGTAGGGATGGTTCTGGATTCCAGAGAAGCCTTCATGGGTACAACAATGTGTGTGAATGCCCCTTCTTCCAGATGTTCTTGCTGCATATCCAAGAATATAGGGTATCTTGGGAGATGTGCTGGATGTCAGTGGCCTACTGAGTGTGACCCCACTCCTGGCTCCTGTACTGTTGAAAAAAATAACACCTTTTAAAAAAGGAGGGGAGGAATGTGGTATTTTCAGGTGCTCATTCATATGTAAAATGTGTCCAGCAGTATAACTATGCATTGCTCAAATCTAACTAAACTATTTAGTAAATGTTTCTTTATTTATTTTCTTAACACTTCTGATAACAATTTATCTCCAAACAGAAGAAAGCATGCAGCACAAATGACAATCCTGCTTGCCTCGAGATATTATATATAAAAATGTGTGATTGCAGTTGAAAGTAACACCCCCACATCTCTTTCTTCCATCTCCCCTGTATTATCAAATAAGAAAAAAAGCAAAATTGATGTGATGGCATCACAGTTGAGTCTTGTTTGGCTGTTCTTAAGTAAAAAATTGCTTGGAGAGATTTGAAAGTTCTCATATCAGATCAGAAAGTATGTCATAAAATTGGAATTATGTTTTAGTGCTGTAATAACTCTGTGTTTAAATATCAGGCAGCACAGTGCAAGGTAATATTCCGTAGTCTTGATATTTGGGAGGCTGACTACATGGTCAATATGACATTTAATTGCTGGAAATGTAACTTTGAAAATGACTATTATCTTCTCAGGTCTGAGAACTAGTCCAAACATGTTGGACATAATTTATAGAATAGAATACATGGGTACAAACTGAGGCTGGGCCCGTTTTTTATATGCTTTGAGTGCTATGTAACTATTACTCAGATTCAAGAAGATAAATGTAGGAAGACAGCCTTTTCTGTTATGTGTCAAGCAATTATAAGCAAACTTAGGAGTTAAAATCCCCTTTATGAGGTCGTAACTCTGCATTTATTCAACTTCTGCTTAACTGATGCTGCTGAAGTTTGATTTTTGCCTAGCTCAGAATATAAAAAATTGTCCAGCTCAAATGTTCAGGTGTATTTGTAACCTTGGTGGTCCCCAACTGCTTCTTCTCTGACTCAGGTTATCAGCGTCTCGTGACCTGGTGCTTGAAGGCTGCTTCAGCATCATCTCAGCTGCCAGGAGCCCTGGATCCCAAGTCACGTGATGTCTATACTTACTATCCTGTTCTGCTTGGGCTCAGGGCTCACAAGCAGGTGACAATAAACCTGTTAGCCAAAAGGCAAATCAGGACCCAGGGCAGCTGGAGGGATATCGTCTGAACAAATTCAGTTATCAGAATCCTTAAAAGGTCTGGCAGGACTTGGCCTTCCAGTATCTCTGCCCTTCTGGGAAAGCTCTTTGCAATATTTAAAAGACCTGTAGACCAGAGCTTTCCACACTGTGTGTCGCGACACTCAAGTGCTCTGGTAAATCTTAATTTCCCAAGGTTCCTGGCACCTGGGAGGCTGATCGTGTCATATCCAAAGCAACAAAGAGCTGGCAAAGCAGGCTTCAGGAGCTCAAGTTGGTGGGAGGTGTTCAGACTCTGTTGTGGTTGTGATGATGCTATCAGGAGCTCGAAAGGACCCAGAACATAATTTCTTGGAAAAACTAAGCAGTTCTTCTGTGGTGGTGGAAAATCACAGAATAGTATCATTGGAATGGACCACAAGGCCCAAAATAGTTGATGCAAGGTGAGTTCACCAAGCTCTAGCCTACCCTTGTGGGGATATGGCTAAAATTGAGAGGTGTGATGAGTATAGATTTAATTAAGAGACCTCCTCTACCTATTCAGTGGTGGCTGGTGCTAATTGGGATTGCTAGGGCAAAAGGCCAACTGTAGGGGGAGCCTGATCCAATGAAGGTAAAGGTAAAGGGACCCCTGACCATCAGGTCCAGTCGTGGCCGACTCTGGGGTTGCGGTGCTCATCTCGCTTTATTGGCCGAGGGAGCTGGCGTACAGATTCCAGGTCATGTGGCCAGCATGACTAAGCCGCTTCTGGTGAACCAGAGCAGCGCACGGAAACGCCGTTTACCTTCCCACCAGAGCAGTACCTATTTATCTACTTGCACTTTGACGTGCTTTCGAACTGCTAGGTTGGCAGGAGCAGGGACCGAGCAACGGGAGCTCACCCCATCGTGGGGATTTGAACCGCCGACCTTCTGATCGGCAAGTCCTAGGCTCTGTAGTTTAACCCACAGCGCCACCCGCGTTCCTCTGCACTGAAGGTAAAGGTAAAGGTACCCCTGCCCGTACGGGCCAGTCTTGCCAGACTCTAGGGTTGTGCGCTCATCTCACTCTAGAGGCCGGGAGCCAGCGCTGTCCGCAGACACTTCCGGGTCACATGGCCAGCGTGACAAGCTGCATCTGGCGAGCCAGCGCAGCACACGGAACGCCGTTTACCTTCCTGCTGGTAAGCAGTCCCTATTTATCTACTTGCACCCAGGGGTGCTTTCGAACTGCTAGGTTGGCAGGCGCTGGGACTGAACGACGGGAGCGCACCCCGCCGTGGGGATTCGAACTGCCAACCATGCGATCGGCAAGTCCTAGGCGCTGAGGTTTTACCCACAGCCAACTAATTCCAGTTTTGTCTCTATCCTCCTCCCTGTTGAGTTCTACCAAGGCAACACCAAGACTAAGAAGGAAAGGATTGATACTTGAACTGGCTGTAGGTAATAAGGCAGGCAGCTTGGGGCTGGTTGAGGGCAGACTGAGCTTGGCAGGCCAGTATCCCATCTGCCTTAATGGTCCAGCCTGCCCTGACCCTGTCCCTCATAATTGTCTGCATTGATAAATGTAAAATTGTGTCACAGAAACATACACATTTCTGTGTAGTAATAGCTTTGGGACAACCATACGTGAACCATGATGGAAAACAAATCGGATGTTTGGGTTCATGTAGCCAAATGCCGCAGGAAGTTGCTGTTTGGGCCTGAAAAAGCAGGCAGCATGGCCATCGATGAGGAGAGAAGGAATGGGTTTGCTTCATCGGGGAAAAATTCTAAAATACCATAGGAAAGAAAGAAGAAGTTGTAAAACTTTAATGCATAATGTGATAAAACAACTGTTCAGCTAATTGTTCCCTTGTACACCCTGCAGAGTTACGATGTTTACCTAAGTTTCTTCCTCATCTTTGTCCAAGTTTGCAATTAACACCTATAATGAACACGAAAGCACGCTGTTGAGAAATCCATGGTGTTAATTAAAAACATTAAAGAGGAGAGAGAAGAAAAGGCTTGAAAAATAGGTCAGTGGGTGATAATTATTTTTGTATGTTAACATATATCAGTCTTGGCAGGTTATTCCCCTCCACCCCTCTCAAATCAATGTCCATCCTCTCTCAAACTTACTTTTCCAGTAGATGAGGATACCCAACCCTTCAGAGCAGAGGAGAGCGGGAATAGCTCCAATGTACTAGTGGGAACCCTTGTACTGCCTTCTACCAGCACACAGGTTTCATTGAATGTGATCCTTTGATCGTGTCAAAAAGATACTGATAAACGATGGTATCTTTGCATCTAGGAATCCCCCATTTCACTTTACTTGGGTGAAGGACTTATAAAGCATGTTCTCATTCATAGAGAGCACGTGTTGCGGTGGGGCCCCTCTGTTGCTGGGCGGGTTAGTTTGGATGACCATCCGCAGTGATTGGGCGGTTGAGTTGTTGGGCAAATTTTGGTGTTGCCATTTAGTGGGTTGGACCAAAGGTTATAAAATGAAGTCACGCAGCTCTGACTGGGCACTTTTGCTGTGTGCATCGGATCACCCACCCACCCTCCCTAATTTTAAGGATCTTGGTTGACCTTGCTATGCTTGTCATGGGGTCGCCTGCTTTTGGGGCAGGGACCTGGTAGGAATTTTGTCCAATTGGCTGATTGGCTGGTGCCATTTTGTTTTTGCCTACTGCGTAGCAAATCGTCACAACTTGTAAGGTTGCGGTTAGGCATTGGTTCAAAAATTGGTTGGTGGAGGGGTAAGTGCCTACCCCTCCAATGCTGCTGTGGAAAGGGAATTCCATTAAAGGAATCCAGGGGTTCGCCATTCTTTTGTCCGTACCCTTGAATGGGGCTTAGGGCCGTGCAAGCCCCCGGAAGCATGCGGGGGGGGTGAGGGTCTGGTGCCCGGCTCCATGCTCTCCCCAGTATTGTTTTCCCTTACTGGCTTTCGCTGGAATCCGGAAGTCAGTTCTGTCCCTGGGCGTGGGGACAGATAGTCATAACCAATGCCTAAGCAACCACTCACGTGTGTGTATTTTAATAAAGTTGTGGCCAAAATTATGCCAAAAACCTTAAACAAAAATTATGTGTGAAGTGTGAATTATTTGGGGGTGACTGGAAGACCTCAACACGCAAAGCTTAACGCAAACCATCCAAGCCAAATTAACCACAGCGTGTGGTCTGTTATCAGAGACAATACACAGAGCAATCAGTGACCCTTGGGTGCAAAAGACTGGAATAACTGGCCTCACCTATGTGGGTTCCATAAGCAAACATTCCTGGGGCGGCTTGGGAGACAGCCATGAGGAAAGGGCTCCCATCTCCTTGCAAGATAACTTCACCTTGGCCCTTAGACTAGTGGCAAAGTGATGTGCAAGGCGTCATTCATTTCAATCCTTTACGATCAAGCTTTTCCTTTGGCCTTTTTACCGGGTCCTTAGACGAGCATTCACTGAGGCATGGCAGGAAGCAATTTGTCCAACCAATTTACATGTGTACCAGCAAGGTGGGAGGATAAAGGCAGATGGAAGAGGACAGATGTTTTCCAGGGGGCAAGAGAAGAAGTTTGAGTTGAGTTTGCAAGGACAGTCAGAGGCAAACTATCAGCAGAGTTTCTCCATGTGAAGTTGTCTACACAGCTGTTTTTATTATTATTTTATTATTGGAGAAGCCACCTCAATAAATTTGTGTTTTCCCTAAATTTCTTCGTGCAGCAATTCTACTGGGAAGCTGAGCTGCGGTGTGTGACAAAGGAGCAATAAAGTGCTTTGCTAAGCTTTATACATACTCATAAATAATGGAAAGGGACACAAAGAAATACGGACTGTAGAAGAACCGGGCTGTGCAGAATATATTAATTCGAATGGGCAAATGGGGAAAAACAGACAGCTACTGCTTGTGGTCTGCTAGTATTTTTGCAAAAGTATTCCATAATGTGTTGTGTTCTCTCTGTGTGTTTATATGATGGTTTTAAATGGTGTCTCTTCTGTATTCTTTATAACTCATTTTATTATTTTGGCTCATATCTTTAAGAAGTGACAAAACGTCCAGAGAATGAATCAAGGAATGAATGAATATAACACACACACACACACAGTATATCTTGGACTATCCTGTTTTATTTAGAGAAAGAAGACCAGCCTATTCTGCATTCACACTTTAGAGCAGTGTTTCCTAAGCTTGGGTCTCCTGCTGTTTTTGGACTACAATGCCCATCATCCCTGACTTCTGGTCCTGCTAGCTATGGATGATGGGAGTTGTAGTCCAAAAACAGCAGGAGACCCAAGTTTGGGAAACACTGCTTTAGAGCTGTTGTATGTTACATATAGTATCCTCTGCTGCCCCTTCATTATTTATAATTATTTATTACATTTATATAGAAACTTTTTGTCCAAAGAGACAGCAACTTGTTAGTCTCGCCATAAATAATACTCCACAAAGTTTGCCATTATCACACTCCCCCGTGTTCTTATGCCTTTCCCCTTCTCTCATTGTTGGTGCCCCACCCTGATGGGAAACATGAGGTGAAGACAGGCATGCATGGTCCGGGGGCACATTATGCAGCCACCTTGGTGAAGCTGGGTATGGGCAATGCCTGAATGGGAGATTGCCTAAGGACCCTGTGTATGTGTCAGGGGCTGGACTCAGGAAGAATGGTGGGGGCCGCCCCCTTCTCCTGGACCTTCCCAAGGGCAGGAGGACAGTATTGATTTAGAATATTGGTTTGAAGAGGGGCATAGCCCAGAGGGGAAAAGCTGGAAAATACTGGGTGAGAACCGCTAGAAGAGGAAACACCAGGAGAGAGACAGTTGGCAGATTCAGTGTCCTTGGACAGCACTCCTGACCCTTCTCCACCTAAGACTAGACAGGCTTGGAAAGTGATAGAACAGAAAGCGCAGTGGCAACAAGCTCAGATTACCCGCCATAGGTGTAACATAGATTAATGGGGACGGAGGGGGTAAACCTTTACTGGGAGCAACACCATTTCTAGAGAGATATGCATAATTAAAGAAACTAACTGGTAAGAACGCTCCTTTCGTTTGATCTGCTTATTTGCAGGGGGAGGGATCCGATCCCCCAAAGCCTGACAGAATGCTTCCTTGAGCTCCCCGGAGGAAAGGCTGAATATAAACAAAGAGGGCAAGTTCTCCCCAACTTGATTCAAATTAACATCTGTCCAATCAGAAAGCACTCAAATTTCCTAAGCCAAGCTGAGGCTTAGAAAATGTTCCATTCCCACCAGTCCTTCCCACCACCAAAACACTATTCTATAGCGTCATCTAGACCCCCAAAATTCCCTTCCCTTCTGCTTTTTGCTTAAGAATCTAGCAATGCTGGCAACATGTGTCTCCATCACACTTGGAGGTGTGGTGACCCTTCTAACCTGTAGCCTCTCCAAGAGCTACCACAGTGTATATGCATACATACACACCAATTAATGAGTTAGTTCTTTAGTTAATGAAATTTTAATGAGTGAAAATAATTACCTTGGCAGTTCCGTTAACCTCACAAATGTGAGGAACGGCAGTCCGGTCTGAGAGAGAACTTTCTCTGCGGCAGCCCCTAAATGGTGTTCAACTCTCTTCTTGAAATCAATGAGTAATTAGATTGTAAGTATACTTTCAACACTGTTTCATCCATGTTTGTTTTGTGTGTGTGCCGTTGCTTTACTTATTTTTCTTCTTACTGTTTTCCATTATAAATTCTACCTACCAGATCAAGTCAGGTTTTTTTGACCTTCCTCACTTGTGCAATTTCCACTCACACGATAGTAATCCATGACAGTCAAGTTCGTTACAAAAGTGCATAAGCAAATCTAACAAAACCGGAGAACAATTTCAGTCAATGTATAACACTCAGCTCCTAACCATTCCTTGTACTAGAGCACCGACAGCAATTTTTTTAAAAAGGCAGAATTCAGTTATCCAAACTAGCAAAAAAATCACCAACAGAATCCTGCAGCTAAAAAGTACAAATAAATCAAAATGTACAATAAAGATGTTAAAATGCATAGATAAAGGAAGGAAGGATAAGCCCAGAACAAGCTGTGAGCCAGGCTGTCTTAATTCTTATCTTGTGAGCTGTCTTAGTCTTTCTATTCTTCTGCTTTGAGGCTGCCCAAAAATTTACCTAAGCAGGGGAAAGCAGACATAGTGGTAGTGGATTGTCCCAGCCCCATGAAGTGTATTTTTGCATCCTGTGTTGTTCCCTTTCTCCTTTTTTTGCATCCTGTGTTCTTCCCCTTCCCTGCTTAGATGCAGAAACATTTCTGTCCAACTTCCTTTTTTGACTTTTCACACTTTTTCTCTCTCACTTATATTATGAGATGTCTTCCTTCACTATGGGTTTGTGGTTTGCTTTTGTTTTTTACCTATCACTCTGTCAACCTCCCCCCTTCAAAAACCTGTCTTTGCTTCAAGCCTTCACTTTATAACCATCCTTCCTCTTGAAAGATTACACCTGTGTGCTGTAGCCCCCCTCCAAATTTCAACACCTGTCAAGCCAAATGTCGCTTTCCCAGTGTTCTATTTATTTGCCCTAATCTTTCCCTAAACTTCTCTGTCACATTTCCTTCAGTACATGCCCTCATCTCCCCCTTCTCTTTTCCCAGCACTGTCAGCTTCATTTATCCCACTGTACACTGCACCTTTTCAGATAATATTGTCTATTTTCAAAATGTGCAAATTGCTCAGGATAAATTACAGCCTGCCTTGCATGCACTCTCATCTAGTCCCTGGGCTCGCTGAGAGGGAAAAACTTTGCTTGCATTCCATTCAGCTTCCTTCTCTTCCCCTCATTCAGATACAGTGATACCTCGGGTTACAAACACTTCGGGTTACAAACTCCGCTAACCCAGAAGTAGTACCTCGGGTTAAGAACTTTACCTCAGGATGAGAACAGAAATTGGCTCTGACGATGCTTCTTTCTTTACTGGAGGAAGGAAAGAGAGCGATATGAGAGTGTTTGATGATATTACCCTACTGTGCAAAAGGTAAAATTCACTTTCATTGCTTGGCCCACTTATGCCTCTGCCCCTGCTTACCATGTGCAGACCCTCCAAGTGTCCCTATTTTCCAGGGACAGTCCCGAATTTACGGAAGCCATCCCAGTTTCTGATTGGATCCTGGAATGTCCTGCTTTTCCTCGTTGTTGTTGTTTAGTCGTTTAGTCGTGTCCGACTTTTCGTGACCGCATGGACCAGAGCACGCCGGGCACTCCTGTCTTCCACTGCCTCCCACAGTTTGGTCAGACTCATGTTTGTAGCTTCGAGAATACTGTCCAACCATCTCATCCTCTGTCGTCCTCTTCTCCTTGTGACCTCCATCTTTCCCAACATCAGGGTCTTTTCCAGGGAATCTTCTCTTCTCATGAGGTGGCCAAAGTATTGGAGCCTCAGCTTCAGGATCTGTCCTTCCAGTGAGCACTCAGGGCTGATTTCCTTCAGAATGAAGAGGTTTGATCTTCTTGCAGTCCATGGGACTCTCAAGAGTCTCCTCCAGCACCATAATTCAAAAGCATCAATTCTTCGGCGATCAGCCTTCTTTTCCTTAAGACGTCTCTATTTTCATCGGAGAAATGTTGGAGGGTATGCGTGTGGCCCTCTGGAAGGCTGCCCAGAATGGAATGTGGCCCCAGGCTCAAAAGGATTCCCTATCTCTGCTATAACCAATAAAAGTTGTGGCCATTTGCAACCCACTTCACCTCTTCCCCACTCCACTCCATGCTTCTGGCACAAACTTATATCCTGAGATAAGTGTTCGTGAACTTCCTTTCGGTAGTTTAGGTAGGAAATCAAGCAAACCCAGAAACAAAGTAAAGTTACTGGATAATTGTGGCTCTTGACTTCCCTTGTTTACACATGAACTGCGAGATAAGCTAACTCATAAGCAATAATGTGGTAATTATTTGCTGTGTGCAAAACTAGAAGGAGTTCAGCATTCACTGTACATAATCAGAGAACCAATAAAAGAGCAAAGGGATGTAGCTAACGCACTAGAGCTGTGCACAAATGGCCTCTCAGAACTGTCGGTCCTATTTGTAGGCAGAGAAACTGGGGGAGGGGAGGGATTTCAACAAATTTCTCTATGTGGAGGAGAAATTCTCCACTTATTTTGAGGGTGGCTCACCATTGGTGTTAGAAGTAGCACAACTTCCTTCTTTTGAAGAGAGTTGCTGCTACTATGAGTGGCAGCCTCGTTTCCATTTTGTAGTCTCCACAATAATGCCCCTTGTTTCGTTCTGGAGAACTCCTGAGGGAGGGGAGCAGTGGCCACCACAAAAAGAAAAAATGGCGGTGAGTATTCAGAGAAAAGTGTCTTTTTTTAAGTGGGGGCTGAGAAAAAGAAAAGTATCAGAAATCTTCTTAGAAAAGATACTTCAGCTCAGATCAGATACTCTGTAATTATCTGCCCATGTAAATAATGATTTTTAATTCAGGATAATAAACACAATATTCAATATCTCGGAATGTGCAATAACCGAGAGCATTTGACTCAGTTTGAGAGAAGCATGTCAATAAAAGGCAAGAGGAAGGGCAACAGTGGTCCCAGAAATTTAGTTCCACATAGCTGATGTTGAATAGCATTATGGATTGGTTGAGTACCAGCTAGAGTCTCTGGCAAACAGAAGAAGAGTTGAGTTATGGTACAGGCTAAAGGGGAAATGGTAATTTCAACTGTGAAATGTCTGGGGGAAATGAATTGCTGATGAGCCAACACCTTTGGGTGTAATAAAATACTTCCTTGTGATGTGGGATATGAGGAGTTTTGAACCTTTGGTACCTGACAGCTCCAGTAATCCAATAGATAGATAGATAATACTTTATTCGGCTATAAGCCCACAAGGTAAAACCAATCAATAAATAAAATAGCATTTTACATTCTAAAATATCAACTAAAATATTTCAACGCATAATCTCCTTCACGTTACATACAATCTCTAGATGTACCATATTGTGGCCTTGAATATAAAGATGGTGGATAAAGTTTACTAGATTTTTAATAGTCATGCAGCATTCCATGAAGTCTTTTATATGAAAGAACTGAATTCAGGAATCTGGCAACCTGTAATGTTCTATAAGAGTCAATGTCCTGGAGTAAATAGGCTAGATGAAATTCAGGTGGTTTAGTAACAGTTTCCAAGATGATTGAACTCAGAATCCTTGATCGGGGAACAATATATAAAGGACAATTAAACAAGATATGATAAAGGGATTCTATTGATTTGCTGTCACATGCGCATAAAACAGAGGTTTTACCGTTAGAAAATCTATTACTCAGCACATTTGAGGGGAACACATTAAATCTGGCTCTAACAAAAGCGAATCTATGCGACGCAACCGATAAGGTAGACAGATATCGAGGTATCTGGGACATAAATGTAATGCCCTGATTTATCGGGGAACATGTACCTCCACCTGTAGTAAGATTTTGTTGCAAATCAACCTCCTCCAATCTTTGTTTGATGACCTTTTTTGCTGTAATTAGATCTAAATTTAGTATATCGGAAGGAGAGATTCCATAAGACAACAGTTTGGAATGGATTTTTGTTGCCCATGGGCTGGTAAATTCATCTCTCCAAAGGCACTGAATAAGATGGTAATTGGGCAATTTATGCCAAAGGGACAGCCAGTAATTAAAGGCATGTCTCCACATCAGGATCTCTAAGGAGGGGGTCTTGAGTTCTAAGCGAATAGCAGAGTTGCTTACACAGGAGGGTAGTTTCAAAAGGCGTCTGAGAAAAAGATTTTGCAATGTCACCAGAGGCATGAAGTTTACAAAAGCGCCCCATAAAGGGACCGCATAGGCCGTAGTTGCAACCACTTTTGCACTATAAACTTTTAAGGCAGATGGAACATGCATAGCCCCCTCTGTAAAGAAAAAGCGTAATAGAGCGTAGATAAGGGCTTTGCCCTTATTTTGTAAGTATGTGATATGCGCTTTCCATCCCATATTATACTGAAAGTAAATTCCTAGATATTGAAATTTGTAGACTTGTTCAATTGGCTTCCCCTCGAGTTCCCACCTATACAATTTACGACTCCTGGAAAAAATTAGGACTTTAGATTTGGAATGGTTAATAGTAAGTAAATTTGTTTGGCAATATAACGTGAAGATTTTAAAGGCCCTCCTCAAACCGATTCTTGAATATGAGAGGATCACCGCATCGTCAGCGTACAATAGTAAGGGGCAGCGATAGTCTGCAAGCCTGGGTGCATGAATGGTGGTTTGGGCCTCAACTAGGGGAGTTCTCATGTCACTAATATAGAGGTTAAAGAGATAGGGGGCAAGGATGCACCCTTGTCGGACCCCCTTATTTATTGGAACAGAGTTTGTGAGATCGCCCTCAGGTGTTAACCTCACCCTAGCGGCTGTCCCTTCATGTAATTTAATCATTAGCCACAACAGCCTTTTATCTATACCCCACTTTGCCAATTTTTCCCATAGCAGCTCTCTAGAGATACTGTCGAAAGCCGCCTTCAGGTCTATAAAAGCGGCACATAAAAGACCATGAGTGGGGGAAGAATACTTCCGCGCCAAATGATGTAGAATTATTGCATGGTCAATAGAAGCACGATTAGGTCTAAACCCGGCCTGTTCATGGCCTATCAGATTGGAATCTTCGGCCCATTGGGTTAGTCTGGTTAGCAGGAAGCGAGTATAGATTTTTCCGATGATTGATAATAAACTGATATTACGATAGTTTCCTGGGTCCTCTGGTGGTCCTTTTTTATATATAGGAATTATGATGGACTCCTTCCATGATCTAGGTATCTGGCCCGTGGCATTAATTGCATCAAAGATTTTTGCAAGAATTTTGGCCCACCATGCTGGGTGTTGTTTAATAGCTTCCGCCGGGATCAGATCGGGCCCTGGGGCTTTATCAGTTTTCAGTTTAGCAATTAAATCAGCTATTTCCTCCGGGTCAGTATCTGGCCATATGGGCAAGTGGCATGAAAGAGTATCAGAATGAATGTTAGAGATCACTGTCTGGGAGAAATATTTTCTTAGAAATTGTTCCCATATCGGGGCTGGTATAACCGTCAATGGGTATTTCCTCGATCTTTTGTTGATTAAATTCCAAAAACCACGAGAGCTGCGAAGCTTAGAGGCAGCAATCAGCGCTTGCCAACGTCTTAGCTGCCATTCATGCTTGGCTGACTTCTGTGCCTGTTTGTAAGCAATTTTGGCCTGGAAGTACTCTGGGGGAAGAGTTTCAGCTCCAGAAGATTTATATCTGTTGTAGATACAACAGAGAGAGAGTCTAGCTTGCTTACATTTGGAATCAAACCAAGGTGCACCGAACCTGGGTTGATCTCGGTTAACCAGGTGAGTCGGCATCGTAAAGAAGCTAGTTAAATCTACAGAGAGGTGGGAGAACCACTCCAATATCCTATTTGGTTCAGACAACTCCGCCACTGAAACAATAGGGGGTTCGGAGATATTCCTCTGGAAGAATTCTGCGTATTTTTGGGCCTGTTTCATAGACCATTTAATGCTTCTTACTTGAGCTGCGGCATTTAAACCTACATGAATTGGGTGTGAACCGCTAACCGGGTGCCAGTCAAGCGTTAGCTTGGCCGCTAGAGGTAGGTGGTCACTAGATTGTACATTGTCTACCTTAAAATAAAAGAAGTTTGAGAATAGGTCTTCTGAAACTAGAAGGTAGTCTAGGACACTATTTGATGTTGTGCCCAAATGAGTGAATTCACCTGGCACGTCCGGAGGGCAATTGCCATTCAAAATGTTCAAATTCATACGAATGGCCAATTGATAAAGAAGGACTCCCGCCTCATTCACTCTGATGTCCTTAGATCTTCTTGATGTAAAAGAGATTAAATCAGATTTTGGGTAGTGGGGAGGAACCCACCACTTGGCCTTGATTATCCCATCCCAATTGGCGCCTGTACGTGCATTAAAGTCACCACCCATTATCGATGGAATATTAGGGTACATAACATAGCATGCCAATAAATGCTCTTCCAGAGAATCCCATCTATAATGGAGGTCCGATATAAGACCACCTGGAGGAAGATAGACATTGGTGATTAATAGGGAGAATTTTTCGCTTGAAATCAGACCTGTAAAAGCAAAAGGAGGAAAAGTCTGAACTAGCGAGAGTTTAGCGCTCATTTTAAGCGATATGGCGATTGCAAGACCACCTCTGGACCGGCCACCTTTTTGGGAGGGACTAGCTGGAAGTGATATCAGTTCAAAGCCATTTATGTCTATTTTCTCTTCTTCCCATGTTTCTTGCAAAAGGATTATCTGAAAAGAGTTTATATAGGACAAAAATTCGGGATCTAATCTTTTCCTTTTCCAGCCAGCAATATTCCAACTTAGGACTGCTAGCTGGGGACTTCTGTGTTGTTCTTTTAACAGTCAAAGCGAAGGAGGGGCAGGCTCTCTGGAAGAGACAGAAGATGTAACAAAAAAATCAGTTATTTTACATTGGGAAGATGGTAACTGTGAGGAGCCCTCCAAATTAAAATTTTTAACAATTTGGTTCGACTGTTGGAACACCGAGGATGATCTACTAGAAGTAGATCCCTGAACAGGAGGTTTCTTCATTTCGAAATTCTTTGTACAACTTGACAGAGAAATACCCAGAGAGGGAGAAATTAAGTCCGTCGGAGGAAACCCACTAGCAGATTTATCATCAGGCATTAGGATGATTTTATTGATGCGTCCCATCGGGTCTTCAATCGTTTCCGACGACGGGTCCCGAAGTGTAACATTCACATTTTCCTTTAAAGAGGGTAGTTGAGGGGACATCACGGGGGCGGTAATTGCGGAAGACTCTCTCAGGGGCATCACTTGTGGACTACTTCTATATCTGGTCGAAACTGGAGAAGATTCTAGCTCTGGCATAGATGAGTGAGTTAAAGAGGGATTTGAGTCAGGCAGGGAAATCAGAGTTTCGTCCTTAGGTGTGTTGGTCGATGGATGTAGATGAAGGTTAAGTGAGGATGGCAGAGCCTGGTCGTCTCGTGGAATAGCACTGGGGGCAGAAACAACTTGAAGATTTGAGTCTTGCAGGATGGTTTTTGTTTTCAAAGTGGGGCTGAGCTGAAGAAGGTCGACCACTTCTGTCCGGTGAACCCAAGTGGGGTTGTTTGAAGCATCGTTAGTATCTTCCCCTCTGTGTTGGACTTGCAAAAGCTGCGATTTAAGCGTGTCAAATCTTTGCATCATCACCGACTGTTCTTTCGGAGGGAGGGCTCTGAATGAATCAATAAGTTCCCTTTCATCAAGGGCAGTCTGCAGGTTTCCGTCCTCATATATGGCTGTTTGAGAGGGTATCGAGATTGGTCGAGAATGGCACGCTGCAGAATCATCGCAGTGGGGCCTAACAGTATTTTGAAGTAAGGCAGAGTCTCTTGTCCTAATGTCCTCACCGCCAGGGCACCTTTTTAGAAGGGGTTTGATCTTGCTATCTGCAAAAACCCTCGTTGCTACGATATCGGCCATGGACAAAAGCGTTTTCCGCCTAACAATAATAGATGGTATCTTTTCAGAGTGGAACGCAAGTATCACCTTCAAGAAGTTTGTCTGTCGGAACAGGGGCATCACCGCATATAGGTCAATCTGGTGTTTCTTAATTTTTAAAAGTTTGCTTAAACAGTCTTTAGCCCCTTCTAGCGATGACCATCTTCCTATTTCCGACCTGACAGAAAGGCAACTTTTCTTGGGTTGCAGAGTTAATATCTGATTATTCAATTGGGAATTTAAGATATATTTAATTTTAGTCTCCTTTCTTTTATCTGAATTGGGGTGAGGCAATAAGTTTTTGACCTCACAAACTGAAGATTGAGTTGTTGATTCAAGTTTTTCGACTTTCAGTAGGATATTGGATAATTGTGAAGATACCTCATCCAGCCTTTTAAAGATACAGTGAAGGGTCTTAATTACTAAGTGTAACTGCTCACAACTGGGGAACTCCCCCATATCAGATGTTAAACCATCATCCTGTATTGAGAGTTTTTCTTTCGTATTCTCCTTTACAGGCTTTACTTTTGAAAAATTTTGAGTTGTCCGAGTTGGAGTGGCTTCTAAATCAATTAGAGGTAGGAAGCGATTTTGGGTTTCCACCGCAAAGCAATGCTCAGCATTGTCACTCCCTCTTCTATTCCGTTGTGGCACCAACCTTGATAGTTTTGGTTTAGGGGATGATAGGGGCTCGTCAAAGTCTCTCAAGCGTTTGTTCTGACCCATGCTTTCCTCAGGCCAAGGATTTTACGATTCTTAAAATAACATAATAACCCTCTCTCCAATTAGGATAATGGCGTTCTCTTCTCTTTTAGCAGCCGAGGCCGGCCCGCAGATAAGAGAGAAACAAGGAGCAGTCTGCTACAATCTGGAGCAGGGCCAAATCTCTCAGAAAGTTGCCATAGCATGTAGCTGCAGCAATTATAAAATGCTTCAAAGACTGACTGGGTCAGTTAAGATAAAATATAAAGAATTAAAAGAAGATTAAAAGAAATCCGAAGAGCACCGGTAAGCGCGTCTTACCTTGGCGCCATGTTGAACCCGTGATAAAAGCTAATAAAAACTGATAAAAGCTAATAAAAACTGATAAAAATAATAAAAACAGCATCAACTGATGCGGAGCTCAAGTCGACGCTACTACTAACGACGACGCCATCTTGGATCTCCCAGTAATCCAATAATCGTAGTCAAACATACAGCCTGAGATGCCATACCTACATTCATTATTGCAACCACCCATCAATGCCATCAATCAGATTCAGCTTAATGCAATGAGGACAAGTCATTAACATTTGATACTGGAAGTATATGTATGATTTCTGGGACAGGAGTGAGGTCTTTCCAGTAAAGTTAATGACAAGTTGCCAAGAGGTTAACAACTCTGTGTCGCATCTGACTGAGGTAGGCTGCTTCTAAGAGCTGTGTATCTTGCCATTGGCTCATCTGTATTTATCCTCTCTTCTCTAACTAGTGACCGAGAGGCAGAGGGTGAAGTCCAGCGCTGCTGCTCTGTTTGTGGAATAGTCTTTG
Source organism: Podarcis raffonei (assembly GCF_027172205.1). NCBI lineage: Eukaryota > Metazoa > Chordata > Lepidosauria > Squamata > Lacertidae > Podarcis > Podarcis raffonei. Next base: position 14,183,480 of record NC_070604.1, on the reverse strand, counting down.
ATCCAAGGGAGACAACTGCTAATGTAAGGGCAGAAGATCCCGCCTCCCCCCCTTGATTCCTCGTTTCTCTGTGCCATCTGCTCTGGAAGTTACGGCCATTCCCTGGATCAGATTTCCAGGATACATAGGGAGAATCAGAGAGATAGCCTTGCAATCTTTTAAGTTACGTCAGGGATGGGGAACTTCTGGCCTGTTGGCCAGTCTTGGCCACCAGGGGAGTCCAATTTGGCCTGTGATCCTATTGCCCCCAACCAATGGCTACCTGTCCATCATCTCAAATCACCTGTTATATCAAATGATGAGCAGGAGGGCAGGGTCCGTTTCTGCCTTGGCTACTCCACCGGTTCCCTGCTGTAATGAGCTGCAGACATGATTATTATTATTACTACTACACAGAGCCTAGGACTTGCCAATCAGAAGGTTGGCGGTTCGAATCCCCGCTACGGAGTGAGCTCCCGTTGCTCAGTCCCTGCTCCTGCCAACCTAGCAGTTCGAAAGCACATCAAAGTGCAAGTAGATAAATAGATACTGCTCCAGCAGGAAGATAAACGGCGTTTCCATGCCCTGCTCTGGTTCGCCAGAAGTGGCTTAGTCATTGGATTTCAGTTCCAGACCCCAATGAGGGCAGAGGGGGGTTGCCATACATCCAGAATTTCCCAGATATATATGGAATACTGCAATCAGCATCAGTGTATGGGTGGGAATTGGGGGGAAATGTCCGGGAAAATCCAGACATATGGCAGCCCTTGTTGGCAGTGCCGTTTTTGCCAATTTTCCATAAAAACCGCTCAAAAATGGCATTTTTTGTGATTTTTGCCAAAAAGTTCAACTACTTTGCCAGAAAAAGCTGAACAACTTTTCTTTCCGGATTCTCACTGTTTGAAGTATGGCAACCCTAGACTGTGAGGGAAAGACTAGCTAGGAGGACGATAAGCAGTGACACAAGGGAAGTAATGGAGGGGATTAGGATACGGAATGTTCCAGAAGAAATGAAAATGACTCGTGGAAGGGAGTCTGAGAGGAGAAGGAAACCAGGAGCGAGAAGGAGCAGAGAGGAGAGGTACACATAACAGAGCTACATATGTTGAAGCGGCGAGTCAGGCTGAACATCACATATTGATTGGAGTCTGAGTAGACTGCCGTCTGCTGCTTCCACATCAAAATAGTCCCATAAAAGACCCACCAAAGAGCTATCTAGCCAAATCATGACAGCAGCATATGTCAAAAGAAATACAGAAGGAAGTTGACATCTTTAAGGCTCCCCAGTCATCCGCAGGCGATCGTTCCTTTGCTATGCGGGCTTTTCGCCTTCTGGATATGCCTTTCTCTTCCTCCTTCCTCACCTTCAGAACATCCTTGAAAACTTTTTTCAATTTTCTGTTCTCCGTATCTTTTTTTTGGAATGGTTTAGTTTTCATCTATTTACTCTTTCTACCCTTCCTCTTTTTCAAGCACCACTTTCCTATGTGCTTTTACGGCTTTATGGAAGTGCCAGGAGTGCTGAGTGCATTTTATTTGCACTGCACCTGGAATGCCAGCTGGTGCGTATGGAGGGCAGCTATATCAAGACAATATTATTATTGATGTCATTATTGCGCTGCCGCATCTCATGGACACATGTATAGTTAAGAGGGCTTGCACAATTTTTTTCCTAAGCATGGCAAACACCACACTGCTGTTGGTAAGGACTTCTTTTATTTGCTTTGTAGTGTTTTCGATCCTGGAATGATTATCTCTGGCCCTAGTTACTAATAATTTGATCCTGGCCTTCACCAAACATGGGACCTTCAAGGTGGCTCTCAAGGAGAAGTGACCCTCTCAGACTGAAACACACAATGTAGTTACAAGGTCCTTCTTGGCTATCCTCCCACCCTACTTCCAGAACATTCTCCCATAAAGGCTGGCCTGGCAACTATATTGTTTTTTAGTGCAAGCTTGGCAATATTTTTTTTATTCTTCTGGGTCTTTTAACATTGTTTTTAACAGTACTATTTTTCTAGAAAAAGATGTGCTGGAATTCACCAATTCACCGACGCCTGCCTTGTCCTCTTAGTAAAAAGGTAAAGGACCCCTGGATGGTTAAGTCCAGTCAAAGGTGACTGTGGGGTTGTAGCGTTCATCTTGCTTTCAGGCCAAGGGAGCCAGCGTTTGTCCACAGAAAGCTTTCTGGGTCATGTGGCCAGCATGACTAAAGCACTTCTGGTGCAACGGAACACCGTGACGGAAACCAGAGCGCACAGAAATGCCGTTTACCTTCCCACTGCAGAGGTACCTATTTATCTACTTGCACTGGTGTGCTTTCAAACTGCTAGGTTGGCAGGAGCAGAGATAGAGCAATGGGAGCTCACCCTGTTGCGAGGATTCGAACCGCCAACCTTCTGATCGGCAAGCCCAAGAGGCTCAGTGGTTTAGACCACAGCACCACCCACATCCCCTGGCCTCTTATAATGGCAATGGTGCCCACCTGAGAGGTACCAGAACTGAGTTCCAGATGGGGAAAAGCCCTGGTTTTTAATATCATTTGAAGGTATTAATTTTTGCATTTTGGTTGTTTTTAGTTCTTACAAAGTTGCTTTAGTTCTCTACATGCTTAGGACAGGTGTCAAGAATGCCTGTAGTGCCTGCAGGCCCAACAATACCTCCTATGATGCCCATCAGTAAATATCCCCTCAAAACCCCTCATTATATGAGAAACTGTTTCCTCTTCCTGCACATTGCCTGGAACGTGTACACTGACCCCAAAAGGTTGGCAACTCCTGGCTTTGGTGATTTGACTTTTCTTGGTCTTTTGTTTTATTCCCCATGATGCTCCTGGATTTTGCTGTGGTTGTTTATTGGTGGCATTATTTGTACAATATTCTTTAAGTTGGTTAAAACCTAACTAAACAGGGATTCTCTTTTGCTTGATCCCCTTCAGTTCTGGCATTCAGACAGGCCTTAAGAACTTATATTTTTCCTCTAATGCCTTTCCTAATGTTGGTGATCTAATTCAGGGGTCAGCAAACTTACCGAGCCTCGGGCCGGTGTCTCCAGCGCTGATCACATGATGGGCCGGAGGGCGGGGGAGCGCGTGACCATACGCATGCACACACGCTATTTCTGGAGCACTTCCGGGTCGAAGGAGCACCGAAAATAGCTTGTGCGCATGTGCACGGGCCTCCTCTGACCCAGATGTGCACCTGAATGTGCACAACCTATTTCTGGTGCTCCTCCAACCCGGAAGTAGGCAGTCGTGCAGCGCAGCGCCGGTAAGAGCGGGCGGCGGTAGTGGGTGGCGGGGGTTGCCGCGGGCTGGATAAACGAGTCCCTCAGGCCTTATCTGGTCCGCAGGCCTTAGTTTGGGGACCCCTGATCTAATTCAATGTCTCTACATTTGTCTGTTTCTACTCTGTGCTTATACGCTGCTTGCGGGTCTATACTTTTTATTTCTCTGTTTATGTTGCTTTGTGAGTGTTCGCCCCTGAAAACCAACTAATAAGTAAATTAAATCAATATTGCAGGTTGTCCAGAGAAAATATATTAGGGGGCCACCTCCAAATATAATTACATAATTAAAAACATGAAACAGGGGCTAAAGGATGACTGGAGCCATTGAGACTGAGTTTGCTATTGCTGATAAGAAGGCTGGGCATTCAGGGGTTGCATTGCAAGTGATGGTGGACTGCGCATAAGCACACTCTGCCCTGTTATGCCCCTGCCCCATTCTGTCCCCCATTACACCCCCTTTTCTGGTCACTTCCTGGTCAGGTCACCGAAACGCGGGTGTGTGTGGTTGCGCACATATGGAACACATGCAAATCAGTTGTCGCCTGTACAGTAAAAGTAACTATCAATTTTAACAGAGCCAACTGAACCAGAACTCAAAGCAACAAAAAGGGAAAGGGGGGAAACTGAAATACATCCAAATGTTTGGCAAAGGTGGGGGAGGGTAGATCTTAACAGAATGCCAAAAAGAGAACAAAGAGGGAATCAGTCAGGTCTCTTGAGACAAGGATTTCTGCAATCTTAGTATTACAACCCATTGTCTCATTCAATGCAGTGCAAAGTAAGGCAGGTCCACAAATGAAGAACGTGGTGACTGGGCAGGGTTTTTTAGTTTTGCACCAGCCATCTAGGGATGTTCCAAAACACTGAAACATAACTTAGCTAAGTCTAGTCAGTGTGTCTTGCTGTTAACTAGAAAGTTAGCACTTTGAGACCACCAAAGGACAGCTGTGGGCAGGGTTCCTGCATAGCAGGGAGTTGGACTAGATGATCCTTAGAGTCACTTCCAACTCTATAAATCTATGATTCTAAGAAAGAGAGGTATCTTCAAAATGGTGCCATTTTGGATGTGCTCCAACTACGGGTGGGAAAACCTGTCCATTTCTGTTTCTCTCTGTTTCTCATTTTTTCCATCTTAAGTTCCATTCTCCACGTTTCCATGTTAGTACACCATTTTGAGAAAGTCCTCATGATAATTTTAGCCAACATTTTAGCGCAAACTTCTCCAAATATGCACCTATTGTATGCAATTTTGCCTAATATTCACAATTTCCCTCAATATACTTTAAATATTGTTTTTTGTAATGTGTGCGTTTGTATGTACCTTTTACCAAAGCATATGCATTTTTGTTCACATGATTTGCCTGGAGGACAGCACTGCAGAATTCAAAGAAGTCAAATTTGGAAGGATAGCTGTGCTTCATTTTGTACATAGTTGGCGGAAGTGTGAAGTAAGTAAATTTGTCTTGAAATGCAAACTGAATTTAAATTTCCCCCCTTCCCTTGCTCCAACATGCACCGGGTCTACCTCCCTTGAGGCTGGGAGACCTGAGCACAACCAGGTCACTTCAGAGTAGTGTGACACGCTATATTATTTCTAATGAAGGAGAAGGCAAGGTGCAAGTTGTCTGTGCAGTGCAAGCTTGGCTTGCGTGAAAGAGGTGAGGCAAGGGTGAAGGGAAGGAACAAAGATGGATGGAGTGCAGGATGGGTGAATTAACTGTTGGCAGAAAGCACACAAATTGTGGGGTCCTGGAACGGTTCAGGTAAGGAAATACTTTGTTACTGTTGTTCCCAAAAGAGACATGAGGGAGGTGGTTTGATGGATACAGGGGAGGAAGCTATTTCTAGCCTTGGGAGCAAGATGAAAAAAAGACACACATACATGAACAGGGAATGAGACAATGGGGAATTTGTAAGCGAGCTGGAAGACAGGAAATTACAGAGCCTGAAATATGATGGGGAACTTAATGTTGATGGAGAAAGCCAACTTACAGCGCGAGCTGCTCGGCGTTTACTCAGAAAGAAAGCCCCACACTGTTCCGTGCTAAGTGTTATAGGATTGCAGCCTCAGAGATGTCAGGAGGGACTGGGAGGTTACCATAGCAATGAGAGATAAATTAATTTTAGCAGGGGTCATTCTGGATGGATGAAAACAAGGAATGCACCAGGAGGGAAGTGTAGCAGGATGGAGGTTGCAATGAGCTAAATGAGAAATTAACGGAGCACACACAGCAATTTTCTCAAGCAGGTGGAGAGCCAAAAGGGTGTATCTTGGAGATGCTGAAGCAGCCATATTTGGCAACAGACGACTAAAGGAGCTGAACCTTATTCCAGGGCTGCCTGCTGAGAGACAGAGATGTGTTGAGACCTGACGCTGAAATAATATTTTTTTCTTTAATGTGCTCAGGTCGAAACGTTAAGTGAGAGCCCAAATAGGAAATGTGATCAGCACAAGGCCATTTTAAACAAGCAATTGTGAGAAACATGTTTTGCAGACCCCCTGTTAAAAATTTAATATTTGAGGCACATCATGACATTAAATAAAAAAAACCAGCTTTAGATTGTTTTAATCCAAGTAGACACACTGAGTGGTATTCAACTAAGTTCTGGGAAGTTTGCAAAATGATCGTGAATGTCTGGTCCACAAGCATATTATCGCATTCTATACCAGCTGAAGATTCCAAACCACCTTTAAAGGCAGCCCCATGCATCGTGCATTGTGAAAGTCTAGTCTAGATGTAACCATAGCATGTGTGGCTGAGGCAAAGTCTGCTTTTCCCCCAAATATGGCCACATCTGGCACACCAGCCTACACATCTGGCACACCGGCCACAAACTTTCCCTGTACCTTCATATATATAACAAGGAGTCCAGTTTTGTTTATATGTTTCATTATATTGGGCGACTGATTGCCTTATGATCTGGCTATTTTAAAGTTATTGGTTGCTGAAAGTTTTAAATTGTGTTTTATACAATTTAATTGTATACTCTGTGCGCCACTTTGTGAGGATACTCTCTTGGAAAGCAGGATAATGATAATAATGATAATAATGATAATAATGATAATAATAATAATAATAATAATAATAATAATAATAATAATAATATTTTATTTATACCTCACCCTCCCCAGCCAAGGCCGGGCTCAGAGCGGCTTACAAGCAATAATAAAAACAAGATGAATGATTACAACTTAAAAACAAAAATAAAATACAACATTAAAATAATGGAACATTAAAATATTAAAATGTAGCCTCATCGCAGGAGGAGAAGGAAAAGAAAAAAGAAAGAGAGGGAGGGAGGGAATCAAATTGGCTCCAAGCCAAAGGCCAGGCGGAACAAGTCTGTCTTACAGGCCCTGAGGAAAGAAATCAGATCCCGCAGGGCCCTGGTCCCATGAGGCAGAGCGTTACATCAGGCCGGAGCCAGTGCTGAAAAGGCCCTGGCTCTGGTTGATGCTAATCTAACTTCTTTAGGACCACTAGGGTGTTGCTATTTATGGACCTTGAGGCTCTCCGTGGTGCATACCGGGAGAGGCGGTCCCGTAGGTATGAGGGTCCTAGGCCGTGAAGGGCTTTAAAGGTCAAAAGCAGCACCTTAAATCTGACCCTGTACTCCACCGGGAGCCAGTGCAGCTTGAAAAGCACTGGGTGAATATGCTCCCATGGCAGAGACCCCGTGAGGAGCCTCGCTGCAGCATTCTGCACCCGCTGGAGTTTCTGGGACAGCTTCAAGGGCAGCCCCGCGTAGAGCGAATTACAGTAGTCAAGCCTGGAGATGACCATTGATTTCGAGGGATCTATTCCAAGTATGATTTAGCTAGACAGAGCCTGTATACACACAAACACACACACTTGCAGGCACACAAAACAGCATTTTGTGACATCAGCCACTGATGGTGATTTTGTAAGGGGGCAAAAATCCCCTAAATGACCTCTTCAGCAGTTTTTGGAAAACAGCTATAGATAAAAATTGATATTGGCTGGAGGGGCACAGGGAATTAGCCAACTGTAATGTCACATTGCATTACATCAGATTGTACCATTACAAAAATCAATTGCTTGTACAGTTTATACAGGGGTAAAAATGTTCATATTGAATATCCAGTGAACCGTAAGCCAACAGAGGGCATTAAAAATAAAGCATACCTGGTCTTCAGATATCCATGGTAGTTTTATCTCTGCTGCCCCCCCCATGAGTTTTCCCTCCCCCAGTCTGTGATGCATGCATTTAATTTGTTACAGCAAATCACCCCCCTCCTGTTTCATTACTGATTCTATATGCTATTGCAATTAATACTCAATTCCAGCAGCAGACTGAAAAAAAGAACCATCCTCTTGTAAGAGTCATTCTTGGCCTTAAGGACAAGGCTGATCTTGGAGTATTTGGCTGCAGTTTCAGAGTATATCCCAGTGGACTCAACACGGCTTTCATCCAAATATACATCTATAGGATTGCACAGTTGCCCAGACCTCACAGTTTTTGTCAGTGTGCAGCTTTCCACCATCAACGACTCTGGTTGTGTACAGCAGGGTCATCTCCTGCAAAGGCTACGAATTTCCTTCAAAGATTACAGAGGGGATAATCTGGGTTGTATCCAACTTAGTCATACTCAAAGGAAACCCACTGAAATCCATGAGGTTATTCAGGGTGAACTCAAATCCATTGCTTTCAATTGATCACACACACACACACACACTCACACACACGGTTTTTTCAGATTAAAATTTCACAGCCACATATCCAACATACAACACAGAAACAAGATTCCAAAGAATCTCCTGGACTTCCATTCTCCCCTTTGTGGGTCCTATTGTTAATCATTTCCTCCTGTATGTTTTATAATAATCCAAATCTTTTACCTCTCCATTGTGTCCAAAATTCACCATTAAACTACAAGTGTTATGCCAGTCCTACTAACAATTTTCACTGTTTACAATGGTCTTTAAGATAAGTTATAAATTTCCCCCATTCCTTATTAAAATTTTGGTCTTCCTGATTTCTGATTCTTCTGGTCATTTTTGCCATTTCGGCATAATCCATCAACTTGATCTGCCATTCTTCTCTGGCCGGGACTTTATCTTCTTCCCCTCTCTGGGCCAATAACATCTGCACAGCTGTGGTCACATACCATATTTTCGCTCTATTGGATGCACCGGACCATAGGACGCACTGGACCATAGGGGGGGGGAGAACAGGATTTCCCCCCCCCCCTTGTTCTCCCCCTCTAAGTCAAGGTGTGTTCTGTGCGTTCAAGGTGCGTTCACCCAAAGCCTCCGGAGCCCAGCAGGAGTTCCTGCTGGGCTCTGAAGGCTTTGGGTTCTTTTCAACCTGCTCTTTGGGGCTGGCGGGGGGGGAGCTCTGTTTTCCCCCACCGCCAGCCCCAAAGACCAGGTCGGGGAACAGCGGGAAGGCGGTGCTCTGCCTCCCCTCTGTCCCCCCAGCTTGTGGGGCTGGCAGTGGGGAAAGCAGCGCTTCTCCCCACCGCCAGCCTCCAAACCAGGTCGGGGAACGGCGGAAAGGCGGCGCTCCGCCTCCCCTCTGTCCCCCGAGCTTGTGGGGCTGGTGGGGGGGAAGCGCTGCTTTCCCCACCGCCAGCCTCCAAACCAGGTCGGGTTTGGAGGCTGATATCCGCAAGCCTTGGGAGCCCGGCGGGAAAAGGTTATTTTAAACATATTTTTTTCAACTCATTATACATCATTTCCCAAAATTCTCTTTCTACCTTACATTTCCACCACATATGATAAAAGGTGCCTTCAACTGATGACTTAATCAAATACATCTGATAAGCTCTAGCAGAAACTCTGAGCAAATGAATGCTGAAATGGAAGCATCTTGAGGGCATAGCAATTGAATCCATGAGCTCTGTGGAGCTTCTACAGAAGGCACATAAGGAGATTCCTACTGAATCCGGACAGTGGCTCATCTAGTCCAGCATCCGTTTCTCACAGTGGCCAACCTGATGCCTATTGAAAGGTTGCAAGCAGGACCTGAGAGCAACAGCACTCTTTCCTCCTGTGGCTTCCAGCAACTGGTATTCTGACTCATACTGCTTCTGACAGTAGAGGAAGAACATAGCCATCAGGATTAGTAGCCACTGACAGGTTTATACTCCATGGATATCGCTAATCCCCTTTTAAAGCCATCCAAATTGGCAGCCGTCACTGCTTCTTATGGGGACAAATTCCACAACTGAACTGTGCGCTAAATGACAAAGTACCGTACTTTCCCGTCTATAAGACGCCCCCATGTATAAGACGCCCCCTATTTTGGGGTGCTCAAATTTAAGAAAATGGGGGGAGATGGCACAGAGTTGTTGAGCATTTTCTGCGGAGGATTGCCCAGAGTTATTGAGCCTTGGGGGGGGGGAGGAATGCCCATGGTTTTTGACCAATTTCTTGGGCGGGGGGGTGGGATGCCGAGCCGAATATCACTCACCCAATTGGCAAATGCTAACAAGCGACGCAAGCCAAATTGCTGAGTTGGCAGCCAATCCAAAGCAGTCCTTGCCGCATCCGCTAATAACCCACCCAATTGACAAAGCAGCAGCCAATAAAAAGCAGCCTTTGCCACATCCACAAATAATCCACACGATTGACAAAGCAGCAGCCAATAAAAAGCAGCCCTTGCAGCAGACACCATTCACCCACCCAATCGTTAGATCCTGCTCGAGGAGGCAACCAATCACCCATCTCCCCTTTGCACTACCCATGTATAAGACGACCCCCCCCCATTTTTAAATTTTATTTTGGAGTAAAAAACCCTCGTCTAATATGCGGAAAAGTACGGCACATTTTTTTCTCTGTCCTGAATCTCCCAGCATTGAGAGGTCCCATTAGCATAACCATAAATAAATATATAACGTAAAAATATTTTGCCAAGTCTTTCCAATGATTAGTACAAATGAAAAATGAGGAAAAATCAAGCATATGGGTCTCTGAATGCAGTATGCACCAGCTGGAGCCAATCGTGAAAGACAAGTGACATGGGTTATGAGAAAATACTCGTGGGGGGGAGTTTATACGATCCGTTTCATAATAACGTCTATATAGTGGCACCTCGGGTTACAGATGCTTCAGGTTACAGACTCCGCTAACCCAGAAATAGTACCTCGGGTTAAGAACTTTACCTCAGGATGAGAACAGAAATTGCGCAGTGGCAGCGTGGCGGCTGCAGCGGGAGGCCCCATTAGCTAAAGTGGTACCTCAGGTTAAGAACAGTTTCAGGTTAAGAACGGACCTCCAGAACAAATTAAGTTCTTAACCCAAGGTACCACTGTATTTGCTTTCAACATTTGTTTTTTTTGGGGGGAATGTTTTAGATATTAAATTAGAATGAGTTGCCATCTTTGTCCTTTACAAAATAACACTGTGTTGAAGTTCCAGATGGGAAAACTAAATTAGCTTTTGGTCTGATAACTTGGAAGACACTGTCTGGTTCCATCCATCACAATTCAGCACAAATGTCTCTTTTGACTGGCATACATGTGGACAGTTTCTCATCTATGAAGCCATCATCCCTTAACTGCTGCTAAACATGTACATTCCGCAGGTATTAGAGACTTCTGCATCTTCCTATGAGGAAGAAAGAGAGAGAGAGAGCATCATATGGCAAGCAATATTGACTGTCCTTTTACGGTTGTTATTATTATCTGGAAACTGAACTGCAATCATCCATAAAAAAAGGAGAATTCCACTATGGAAGAAGACCTATTTATTTGTTTGTTTCTTTATGGTATTTATATACTGCATTTCTGATGGACTTGATAAAGTGTTTCTCATAAAATTAATAAAACGAGCATCAATAGCAATAATGGAATAAAACCAAAATGGAAAAAGACAAATGAGAAAGAACCCCGTTTTGAAAACCCATTTCTGCTTCTCCAAAGTTCTCAGGGGGACGCGGGTGGTGCTGTGGGTTAAACCACAGAGCCTAGGGCTTGCTGATCAGAAGGTTGGCAGTTCGGATCCCCGCGACGGGGTGAGCTCCTGTTGCTCGGTCCCTGCTCCTGCCAACCTAGCAGTTCGAAAGCACGTCAAAGTGCAAGTAAATAAATAGGTACCGCTCCGGCGTGAAGGTAAACGGCGTTTCCGTGCGCTGCTCTGGTTCACCAGAAGCGGCTTAGTCATGCTGGCCACATGAACTGAAAGCTGTCTGCGGACAAACGCCTGCTCCCTCAGCCAGTAAAGCGAGATGAGGGCCGCAACCCCAGAGTCAGCCACGACTGGACCTAATGGTCAGGGGTCCCTTTACCTTTAATGTTCTCAGGGCAAGATAATTCTATGGAGGCCCTCTTTGGTGGCAGAGTGGAGAGCTGGATGATAGCTGTTTCAGTAGCTCTCAGAGCTAGGAATCAACATGGAGCAGCAGGACTGACCATTCCCCCAAGGTATTTCAGAGTTCAGGATTTTCCATTGCATACAACCAGGATGAAAACTAGACACATATAAAAACGCTGTGAAAATGCTTTAAACAAACAAACAAACCCCATTTTGAAATATATATTGAATTTGCCATAAGCTCACCATCGCCATCTAGTGTCACTTTTGTATAATGCACTTAAAACATTATATTTGCAGCTGTATAGTTGAGTCCCAGGCGCTCACCAGTTGTCAGGGACTGGGCAGAGGAGGAATGGTGGAGACTGCCTCCCCCTCTTGAACCTTCCAGGGAAGAGGAAGACAGTATAGATTCACAACAGGGGTTTGAAGAAGGTCACAGGCAGATGAGGGGGAAAGTTGGGAAATCAAAGGAGAGCCAGAGCAAAACCTGGCTGACACATTGTCATTAGAAAGCATTCCAGACTCCTCCCCTCTCCCAGAACCCAGCGAGCCTTAAAAGTAGGAGAGCAAAGAGCTCAAAGACAGAGGGCATGTAGCAGCACCCGTAGAGGAGGTGATGATGATGATGAATGAGGAAGTGGGAGAGACGGAGGATGGAGACTCACTTGGGACAATGCCATTATCCAAGATGCTGGGTTTTATAGCCTCTCTCTGTAAATACTGAATAAAAAAAGGACGGTAAGAAATCTTCCCTTGTCTTTATACTTTGCTGGGCAATAACCGGGGGTCGCTGACAGTATCCTGACACCACTATTAGCAAAACAGGCCTAGTTTTGTGCATCCCAAACTGAAGAGGCATTTTGCATGATACCTAAATGAAAAGGCTGGTATCTTTGAGGACACTAAATAAAGTACATATCAAAGGAGAGCTGCAAAATACCTTGTAATGACGGCTACCCTTCCAAGGCATCCTCACTCTGCGTTATTATCTCATTTGAGGCACCAGGAGCAGCTACAGGGCATGCAGTCATGACCTCACCTCTTACTTAGGATGGGAAGAAAGTGACAATGTGTTTACACATGGCAGGGCAGAGAACGTGGCTGAAGATGGCTAATGCATGCCTAAGTCTGAGGAGCTGGGACACATGCTAAATTATGGGTATGCTAACTAAAGGGTTTGGAAGAGTTGCTGCTACTACAACTGCAGGGGGGGGGGAATGCAGATTTAAAGCCAGGCTCTGCAAATAATCTAGCTTGCAGGAAAATTGTTCCTACGCAGGTATAGGGATCAGTTTGGAAACAGATGGGAACAGCATTCTTTAGTGCCGCACAGGTAGCAACCTGGGCTTTGCTGGTGCTGATATTGCCTTCCAGAAAGTAGTGACAAAGGGGCTCTTGAATCTGCTTTAGCTTCGACATTCAGCGTTTTTTGTGTTTGACAGAGCAGAACTAATCTGTTGAAATTACTCAACATTCACTAGAGTGAAGACTCTTAGGGGGGAACCCGTAGAACCTTATTTTGGGAGCATAATGATGGCCAGTTACAGCTCATCCACACTTCCGTTTGACTTCTAGGCAAGGGTCTAAGAAGTGTTCCTTTTGTCCCGACACTTTCCCTGGGAAAACCCACTGTTTCCTGCTGAATTGAAGCAAACGTCAATCGGGTTTTCTGGGCAACATGCCCAGAAGAGATCTCTCTCTGCTTGCTCATCTAAGATTTGTTTGAGAACAGGCTTTTCATGGGAGACTTCCACACTTCGGCTATTATTCTTAGTGTCAGAAGGTGATGGGACAAGCCAGATTGAATTGCGTATTGTCTTAAGAAACTCACACGAGTTTGCAACAGGTTTTCTGCTGTGTAAAGGGGGGAATGCACTCTGCTAAGTAAAGGAACTTGCTAGTGCAAGTTAGGAAGGATATTAATAAACAATCTATCCTCTCCTGCCACCCTGAATATTCCCACAAATTCCATCCTGTGCCAGCCACCATCCATTACAGGCACAATTCACATATGCCAGAGCCCACAGAATGCTAGTCAACAACAACAAAAAGCTGATGATGCAAGAACTCTGCCGCTCCCCCAGTCTCAGAGCTGCAGAAGGGAGATTCATTCTTATCATGTAATGCCTTTTGCATGCCAGAACCCTTTCTCTCAGACCAGGGAATGCTTTCTCGGTGGGGGCTCACACTAATGTATGGTGGAGGGCTTTTTCCATTACGGCGCCCACTTTGCAAAATGAACTCCCTATGGGAGAGCAGGAGAGCACCAGCGATGCAATGCTTTTGCAGGCTGTTAAAGACCTTTAGTATTTCCTGGCTGGCTGTTACTCATTCCCCCCCCCGTTACTTCTGGTTGTTGCAGTTGTTGAAATTATGTTTTGTGGATGTTTCAGCTGTTCTTTACTGGCTTCGGTGGGTTTTATGTATATTGCGAGCCAGTTTTATGATATATAAATGAAAAGTGGTATATAAGGCTTTTTTAAAAAATGAATGAATAAAAATAAATAATCCTTTTTTCTAGGAATTTGGGGGAAAGAAATCTCTTGGCTCAGTTTTAGTGAACTTGCAAAAGCAGATAACATAGTATTTGTTCACTTAGTGGTTCAATCCATGATTTATTCCGTAGTATCGTTTTGAAAAGTCCACCACCTTATTAAATGGTCAGCTGCATAATATTTTTTTTAAAAAAATGTAAGTAACCTACAGCTGAAAATAGCCAACTGCAGATATCCACTGAGTTACGCGCTTCACATTTGAATGTTCAGCTTCATGGAAATGCACAAATGCTCAGACCCAGTTCATGAAATCACACTGACCAAATTTTTCCAGCTCGCTTGGGGGGAGGGGGGTTGTAATTGAAGGAAATAGCTACGTTGGAGTGGGGAGGGTGAACTGGAAGGAAATTACACCTATTTCAGTGCTTTAGCAATTTTGTGGGGGTGTTTGAAGCCTGGATGAGTGGAGTGAGGTTGCGCTTGATGGATTTTTATGCTGAGATCAGGCATTTCAAAATTAACCTCCACCCTCGCAGATTTGTAGCTTTCAGAATCTCTAGTTTTGCCCATGTTGGATAGGTAGGTCTGTTTATCTGGGCACGACCTTTATTGAGCTTGAATTCATTGCAGTTCAGTCAGAATCAATCATTGCTACTTTCAGAGAAAGAAGGATGGCCTGGTTTTAACAGCTTCACTCTTAAAGCAAATATAAGGTCCCTTGGCTAATGCATAACAATGCATACCAGCTTTGGGATAAACCAATATAATTTCCCCCAATTCTTTTGGTGTGTTACAAGAGACACCTTTCAAGCATCAAGCTGCAGGTTGGTTTTTTTGTTTTTTTATTTTTGCTGTCAGATGCAGGACGATGCCCCACAAAGCCCCTAATTTCATTCCAAGCACATACATGGCAGCAGTAAAACTGAGTACTAGCAATCAATAAATGCTGTGGTAAATCACGCAAGCGAGGCCTTGGAAATGACAGGTCAGCAAGCAGGCCCGGTCACTCGCTAATATGCAACATGCCCTATCGGTGACCGCTTGTCAAAGTCACCGGTCTCTGTACATGAGAAGTGTGTTCCACAGACCACAAGATTCAGTTGGGACCCTGATTTATTCTTTGAAAAACAGCCAGTCTCAACTGTGACCAATGTGAGGCCTGCTCAATTTAGGTCTGAATCCTGATTCAGGAAAGCCAAATCTTTTTACCTCACTATTATGGGGAAATTTAAAAATGGCTATAGCTTTCGGTGTATGGCAGAATTGAATGAAATTTGCAGGCATAGAAACCCCTAAATTAAGCCTGCTAAATTCCAGGCAAATATGCCCATGGGTTTGGTGTGCCAGGTCCCTTAACTTGTAAATCCAATGGTGGTTCTGAATACAAATGTGATAGCTACTGCACAGCAAGTCATATAGTGCATTTGAAATAGAAATAATTAATTTTATTATTATTAATTAATGTTACATCATAACAGTAAATTTGTTGAGGATGAACAATGAGGTGAAAATATGTTTAGGTGTCTGAATAGCTATCAAAAGAGAAACACCCACTGCCTTATTCCTAAAAATGAATGCACTAATAATCCTTTGAGAAATATTATGTATTGTGCCATATTCATCTTCATAATAACACCCACATTATTAAATCCAGTAGCAATGCTTCAAATTATGCCCTGTGAACTTTGGATTTAATAAAAGGCATTTCACAATATTAAAGCACTTCATTATAAACAGAGCAAATAAAAAATATGCGTATGTTCTTCAGCTGTTCATATCAACAGTGAAACCAAATGGTAATGGATGGAAAATTATCCAGTCTAGGAAAGTGGATTTTACAATGAAATGAGAGGATTGCTAGAGGGTTTCTAATTTTTTTATCCATAAACCTAAATGTGGAGTCAACCATAATATAACTTGCCCAGCACAATACATTTATATTATATATGTATGTGTGTGTATATAAATATATTTATCCCCCCCCCCAAAAAAAATCCTGTATTTTGGGAAGGGGCAGGTGTGGGCATTCTCCATCAATTACTGACAAAAGAAATTGCATTCAACATATCTCAAAGGGGAGAGAAACTTCTGGAAAAATTCTCTGGTGGAGGTTTTAGGGAGTTTTGTTGCATTTAGTTTGCATTCAAGGGGACTGTGGGGTGTTTGTGAATGTCCTTTCATTCTACAAATCACCTCTCTGGTGGTCTTGGAAGTCTTCACTCTGCAGTCTTCCTGAGTGCCAGCATTTCTTGAAAGCGCCTGATGTCCTCTGCTGGGCTTCTCTGTAAACAGGAGAAGGTGACAGCTGTTCTCCGTTGTCTTTGAAGTGAAGTAGTTTTGCTTGACAAGAAATCAGTGCATAAAGGGTTGTGTGTGTCTGTTAATGCAAAAGAAAGAGCTGCCCACAAAAACATAATCAGTGAGCACCCCACTCTAAGGTCCTCAACAGCCATCCTGCTCCCTGACTTTTCACACATCAATGAAAACCCAGGGGACGACACCCTGGTGTAACTCTTCCCATAGGAGAATTTGAGATCAGGAAGCAGGGGCAAGTAGGTGAGGCTGCTGAGAAATGTTTAGTGGGAAGAAGAGGTGGGGAGACACCACCCATGGCCAGGGGCACCCCAAACTATTTTGCCACTGAAATATACTCCAAGTCGAGAGTGGATTTCATGCTCTTTATTCAGCTCATAGTGGTGAGGAGGAATGGAAGTTCCCCCAGAATGTCTACTTTATATACATTATTTACACAATGGGCCCCATGTGATTGGCTAATTCTGGGATTCTCCTGTAGGCCAATCAGGTTGCGGATTCACTTCCACCTGGAGCTGGATTGGGTGGCTCCTGTGGACCAATCAGACTGCTGCATTCTGAATCCTATTGTTCTAGGACCAATCAGACTGCTGCATTTTGGATCCTATTCAACTCAGTACATAACAGCCACCTGAGGTGAAACGGGACTGTGTCACCTCCCACCTTCCCTTCCGCCAAAGTCTCACTTACCAGGGTCACATGATGAAAGCTTCTGGCTTCCGGCAAATTCTCGCACGAGGTCCACAAGATCTCACCAGAACCCAGAAGTGGCAGCAACTTCTCCTTGCTGCGTCGGTGGTGGGAGAGCTTTGACAGCTGTGACATCTCACAAGAGTTTCATGAGATCTCGGCAGAGACCACCATCACTTCTCCTCACTTCAGCGGCAGCAGAGTCAGGCAGGGTGCCCATGCGGCTTTGCCCCTTGGGATTCAGCACTCAAGATGGATGCCTCAGTTCGCCTCATGGGCTGGCTAGCCCAGCCCATGGCCATTTTGTAACAATAAATTAGGCTCAGTCCTACAAAAGAATAAAGAACTTCTGAAGTGCCCAGCAAAAGAGGCAGTAAAATGGAAATCTCTTTCACAGATGAAAAAAGCATGGGGGGGGGGATGAGGACAGGTTTCAGTACAGCTGTAGTAGATATGAAATTGCAACTAAGGTGGGGTGTCTCAAAAGAAATAAAGCACAATCGGTTGTGAATAACAGGAAAAGTTAAAACATCAAAAAGCAATTGAAAATGTTAGGCAACATCCAACCTCATGTGAACAGACTTCCACTTTCTGTACTCCACCCACGTGCCCCAGTGCCCCACAATCTTTCCCCCAAATAGAGGGAAAATTTGTTTTGCCATGGGTATGTGTATCTTCCTCTTGCAGGATTTCACCCATTAACATCAATACCATATTTTTGCTTCCAAAAATAAATACATAGATGCTAAGCCTCAAGAAAAAAACATTTGTGCTTTGTGTGCCATCTCTAGCAATTTCACTCAGTTTAGACTTCCTGCAATGCATATCGAGAGTTTATTTCCGTCTTCAGATGGAATTCCTTTTTCTTGCCTGTTTTTAAACATCTTTGGACCTTAAAAGTAGTGGCTGGCTTTTGTCCAAATATTCAAAGACAGAAGCAGTCTGAGCTCCCCTTGAAGGTCTTCTTCCTCAGCCCCAGCCATTCCTGTGTTCCTTTTCTCTAGCGGATACACATTTCTTTAATTAGTTTTGAGTGTGATATATTACAATGTGTAAATCATTGCTATGTTGCGATGTATAAATCAACCCAACCTAGAGAAACCCCATCATCGAACTAGGAATGAGCTATAATTTAATCTATCCAGGGCCAGTCCTTCCATGGGATAGACGAAAATAGGAATTGGCAGTTCAGCAAGACCTTTTCAAGCATTGCCAGTGGCCCTAGGTGGTGAGTTGGCGTGCTTTCAGATATGATGATCTGGTTTTACTGATTACCCTGTGAAAACTGTCCTGTGCCCAGTTAGCTGGCTCACTTCTGTCATGTGTGACTCCTTTCCCAAGTGCCAGTTTCAGGCTTTGAGAACCCATTGGTCAAGATGCACCCAGTAGGACCATTCCCTGAAAGCACCCATCTCACCCTCCCTGACCCTATGGTCACTTCTCATTTGCTTACATCTCTTTCTTGGCTTCTCTGCCCCACTCCCTAGGCTTGCTTAGCCACAGAGGTCAGCAATAGCAAGAAGGAGCAGCAGAACAAGGTGGCTCCAGAAACTGCCGGTGGGCTCCCTGCTAGAGCATGGGCCTTAGTGAACAGCAGTAATGCCAACCCCTGGCATCAGCCCTGCCTCCCCCTAGCCACTCCTTGAGCATCTGTGATGTCACAGATGCCATGGAATGTTCAATAACATTCTAAAGGGGAAGGATCAGTCACAGAATCCTGGAAAGCAATACAGTTTATGTGAAGGGGGAAGCAACGGAGGCAGAGGTATGAGGCCAGCAGAGAGCGGAAGGGCTTGGGTGCTGAATGGCACAGAGATATGGAGAGGTAAAGCTCAAGGTGCTCACAAGTGAGATAGCTAAAGGGAGCGAGAGACAAAGTAAACAGAATGTGTGAAAAGGGGACCATGATGCAGTAGCATTTGGAGAGCAGCAACATTTACCTAACCTTGAGTCACTGGTGTTGCTGTGGATTAGCGGGGAGAAAAAGGGCGAGGTGGCAGTGAAGTCAGCATAAGCACAGTGCAAACATAAGGGTTGGAGCATCAATGGGTCCCGTGATACATTCCTGCAGATCTGTTGTCTAAGGTTGTTAACATAGAACAACTTAAGGTTTATGTACAGAAGTTGCAGTTGGGTTGAAATACTGCAACACAGGTGATACAGGTTACACGGAAAGGGGGTGTGTGTCAGAATATTCCATTCCACCTCAAGAACAGACGTGTGGATTGTTGTAAGTCACATGTCTGTTTACACTCCAGCACAGCACAGCTTGCTGGGAACTTCTGTTTGTGTATAGCTATTGCTTCCTGCTCCTTGCTTGGACACGAAGGGGAGAAGACATGTTTTTCCCTTTTGTCCTGATGTATGCTGAATAAACTGCTGTAAATATGCTTTACACAGCCTCTATCTGCCCTTCTGTTGCGAACAGTTTTTTTTTACTCTGCTGGCTTGCATGCTCAGCTTCTAAAAGCTTCTGATCCAAGGAGTGGAGATTGCCCGGCAACTGACCAGTGGGCTGGAGCCAGCTGGGGGCCTGCCAAATGCCCCCGCTTCCTTGGCAGTATCCCACCAACTGCATGACCACCTCGCCCTTCTTTATCCTTCTTTGCTGCTGCAGTACCAGGTTTGGGAGGGTCAAGTAAGCACCACTGCTCTGCCAACCACTACCACCACAATTGTGGGGGCTGGCAGCATGCAATGTGCACACACACCGTTCAATGTGCTGGTGTCAAGTGCACACGCCGTGCGACATGCTGACAATCATGAATGTTGCACAACATGCTGACAAGTCACGCCTGCACCGCACAGCTTGTGCACGTGATGCGAACACGCCATGCGGCATTTTCACGGTTGCTGTGGAATTTTGATGGGGCCTGGTCCCATCCTTGAAAATTTGGGGGGCCCTCACACACCCACACCCCATGGCACCCCTGGACAGGAGGGTGAAGGAGGCAGAGGCTTGAAACTGAAGGACACCAGAAGCAGGGAGCTGAGTAACGTTTTTCACTACAGTGGTACCTCGGGTTAAGTACTTAATTCATTCCAGAGGTCCGTTCTTAACCTGAAACTGTTCTTAACCTGAAGCACCACTTTAGCTAATGGGGCCTCCTGCTGCTGCCGTGCCGCCAGAGCACGATTTTGTTCTCATCTTGAAGCAAAGTTCTTAACCTGAAGCACTATTTCTGGGTTAGCGGAGTCTGTAATCTGAAGCGTATGTAACCTGAAGCGTATATAACCCGAGGTACCACTGTATTAAGAAGCAAAGTGCTGTTTTCTCTGTGGGGGATTGTTTCACAAGACAGCAGCCACTAAATTGAGCTCATCACTGGAAAGGCAAAACACTTCAGCCTTTCAGAGGCTATATCTGATGGAAGAAGGCAGATTCTCCTTGCCACAGAGAAGTCCCTGTCCTGTGTGCTTTTGAAATCAATGGATATGCTGCACATCTCTATGATGAACTCTTCCTCCCCACCCCCTTTGGCAAGAACTTCTGGAAAACCAGTGTGATTTTCCATTCCTGATATCACAACTAATTATCCTATTACAGCGTGCCATACAATAATATTATTCATACTAATATTAGCAGTGTTATCACTTTTATAAATGCTACTTCTCCTAAATAAATTAAACTCCAAGGCTATTAACATTTTGATTACTGTTTAGCGGCACTGAATTTCTCCTTAATATTAATCTTGTGCTGGCAGCCATGCTGGTACCTGGATTAATTGCAAAAGTAACCGAAATTTAAAGTTAATGATTTTTGTGTGTGACTCTAGGCTTCGAACCATTTTGTAATGCAGCCTGAGGCCTCATGCAGTGAAATAGGCTCCCAGGTCCATGTTACACCCTGGAACATTAAGGATGGAGTCTCAGAAAACTCCCTTCTGAGAACTGTTGGCTCCGCTGTAGTCTAAATTGACTAGCAGCAGTACGCCATGGTCTCAGAATGAGGTTTTTCTGAGCCCTACCTAGAAATGACAGGGATCGGTCCTGGGCCACTTTGCATGCAAAGCAAATTTAGCACTTCAAAGACTGGTGATTCATTTGAAGGTCACAGCTCCTTCATCTTGTGGTGCAGCTACCTGTGCAGCATTCAGCAGAAATGCTTCCTTGGAATAAACTTGCAGGGTAGGTACCTAGGATCCAGATTCATCTTTCATTAAACATTATAAGAGAGAAAGGTCATAGCTCTGGGATAGAGCAGCTACTTTGAATGCAGAAGGTCCCAAGCATCTCCACGTAGGGCTGGAAGAGTCCTCAGTCAGAAATCCTG